>NW_023597034.1:29284153-29541786 GCF_011947565.3 Pollicipes pollicipes | reverse complement strand
GAGTGGTCATCAAGCTGTCAGCCCGCAGCACGTGGCTCGACAATATCAGCTCTTTAGGTGTTCCTCATGTCTTGGGATGCCATCGGTTTAGGGTGCAGTTTCATCGTTTTAGTGTGCATTCGTCTCACATTGGGGTTCCTCTCGTCCGTTTGATTCGCCAACGAACTGCTTGGTGGCCAAAACAGCATGCCTCCTTTCCGTGCGTCTCAAAATGGCGTCAAGAGATGACAGCGAATCACGATCCTAGATCACAAAACAACAGTATGTTTCCTCACGGTGCGCCTCGAAATGGCATCAAGAGACGACAACGAATCACGATCTTGGATCACGGAACAATCATAGCTAACCTGCCCGAGATAATTGTCACTCACTCTGTTCATGCTGCAGTGCGTGGCGTGGCTGTTTGCGTACACACCCGCACAGGTAATGTGTCATTTACGCCAGGATCAGCCCTTACTACTCACGTCATAAGCAGTTCAGTTCGGTACGTTGAAACCATTCACACTGCTCTTGAACAGTTCGAAATGTGAAACGATTTTGCCACGCCTCTTAGCTAAATAAAGTCCAAGTGATCTTTGTCATGTCATGCAATGTGATGAAATGTCCCCTATGATAAAGGTTTCGCCTAATCGGAAGTAAAACACGAAAGCTCTTGGTGAGGGTCGCGCCCGTCATAGCCGCTGCCAATCGCCGCTCGCGTGTCTAGAGTTGCATCATTTGGCCATCGGGTCTCAATATGTCAGGTCCGTGCTTCATCCCATGAAATGCCACTGTAATCCAGCTCTGATCACTCCCAGTTCCAGCAAACGCTTGGTAGTCCAGACATGTGCCTGTGTCCCAGCGGGTGTATCCAGGATCCCATAAGGTTCCGTGTTGATGGGAACTTGGGGTCGGATCTTTTTTGTCTCCAGACACATGTCTGCTTGTTATAGAGGATCCGCTCCCTGTGGTTTCCGACGTCATTCAGGTCGATAATGCTGGGCTTGATCTCGATCCAGAATGACGTTGCATGGACCGATATAACGGCGGACAGTAATTTGTTCGCCGCGTCGCGCAGAAGAGGCTATATTTGGAGGGGGGGGGGGGGGTCTGGCAGCATCTCAGATCGTTCGTCCCTGACCTCGCGCAAGATCCACGGCACACTACTCATCACAACCGCTCATCTTTCTTTGTTCACGTTTTATCTCCGCAACGAAGCTCGCAACGCCTCGTCTCTCCAGGGTAAACCGCATGCATCAGCCCCGATTTGTCCGGAAGTCGCGCACGGATCGCCACACAAACCCCCAGAGTTTGGAAATATGCTATACACATAAATTGTGCGCGCGTATTCGCCCTGTGCGAGGCTGCAGTAGAGGACTCCAGATACACGCAGTCCTGCTTTGCCACTCTCCACGCCCCCTCATCTCATCACCCTGAAATGGTCATTGCTTGCTAAAGGGGCTCTAATCCTAACCAAACCAAAACTCTTCTCGCCATCCCCACTCGTGCGGACCGCGCTAAGCACCGCGTAGCACAGACTGCACGAGCCCTGAAGCTTGGCTTGCCAGGTTCGATCCACCGCCCAACGAAACCAGGCCCGATGTTACCCGGGATGCGCCACTACCGCAGCAGCTGACTGCGGAGGCGGTGCCGGCAAGCGTCTGCGGCGCGGCCGGGTCGGTTTTTTGGCGCGTCCGCCGGGAGGCGCCACCGGCGTCAGGGCGCTGATTAGTCGTCTGCCAGCGACTGAGCCGGCGCCGCCGGGTCACATGCGGCCGTTCGCCGATTTCCCCGGAGGCTGCAGGCGACGGACCAGATTGCTGGCGGTCACCGGACGTCGTCGCCGGTGTGGCGACGACGTCAGCGGCTTGCTCCAGCTACTGTTATCGTCAGCCGAGCTTTCATGGCGATCCTGCGTCGAAGGCTGTGTGACTGGCGCCCGTTTACCGCCGCTCGCCGCGACCTATGGATATGCTGTGATTCGCCATCCGGGCGCCTGCTGCCATGCCATTGCTGTGAAGTGAGCTGCCGTATTTCTCCACTCGCGATCTCTGAGTCCGTCGGGCTAGCGTACGGCAAACCGCGTGGGCGTATGCGACTGCCCTGGGCGCCCTGAAATGTTTCTCTTCTGAGAAGCGGCTACGGTGCTGCACGTCACGTTCCGTTGCTTCGTTTGGAGCGCAGAGCTGCGAGACTGGTAGATCATGCTGTGATATATGTGCTGCTGCATTGCTGCGCCTGATCGCTCCGTTGCCTGAAATGATTCGCTCCGGAAAGGATTAAGTAGTATTAGTAATTGGGTTTGAAGTGGGCGCTAACTACAAGGTTATTTGCGCGTTGGAGGGGATTAAGGAGAACGATCTGTTGCGTCTTTTGCAGACTTGCAGGACCACATTTCGCTCTAAGCAGCAGCTGCGAGGCAATTCATCACACGGGCAGAGTTATGTTCGTGACAATAGCAGTAAACACTGGCACCCTCCTACAAAATGCTCAGTTATGAGCGTGTTGCTGCTGCCCCACTTTATAGCATACTTTTGAACGACGGCCACTCAACGAAAGTAAGGATGTGTGCATCGCTTTCAACGTAAACATGTGAGGTTTGTTTACATTTTACCAGTAAACGCTAGCACACCGCCGAGCAAGACCTTGTTTTCATTCCACCGTTGTTTGGCACAAGTACGTTTGTCTTTTACGTCTCGTTAATATTGGTCGTAGCTGGTATGAATGATCAGTTCGGACTCTGAAACGCACCCGTACAGACACATCTCCAAGAGGTCACCTCTGACCGAACCTGGACGACTCAGACGACACAATGTGACATGTCACTGTGTTATCTGACACCGAGCCAGCATACCATCACTGTCTTGCATTATTGGGAAAATTATGCGAGCTATGTTCTAGTTACTCAACATTAGAAGATGCAACATACTCAACCAAAAGGAATTACTTGCAAAAATATTTCCGTACGACTGGTGAGTAACGAACCCGTGTCATCGATTTTGATCAAAGCAGTTCGCTTCTAAGTTGTTGGTTCTATGTTGTTACAACCTTGATTAATATCAAGCGTATTGATGGCGCGACGTCAGTGCTATCGACTGATCGGACCATCAGCACCGCGTCCAGCACCGCCGGCCAGTGCAGGCGGAGACCGTCAGCACCGCGTCCAGCACAGCCGGCTGGTGCAGGCGAAGATCGTCGGCACCGCGTCCAGCACAGCCGGCTGGTGCAGGCGGAGATCGTCAGCATCGCGTCCAGCACAGCCGGCTGGTGCAGGCGGAGACCTTCAGCACCGCGTCCAACACAGCCGGCCGGTGCAGGCGGAGACCTTCAGCACCGCGTCCAACACAGCCGGCTGGTGCAGGTGGAGACCGTCAGCAGAGTGTCCAACACAGCCGGCTGGTGCAGGCGGGGCAAAATCGCCGACCGAGCGACGGCAAGCGTTGTCCGCCTCGTTTCACAGTGACACCCTGCCATAGTCAACAAGCCGGAGTCGTTTTCAACCCGCGAAACCACCGTTTCCAAGATAAATCGCGTGTTTGCAATGCCGCAGAATGTAAACATCACCAATCTGGCCCTCCTTAATGATGCGGCGACGACGGACAACTGCTTGCGATCGATAAGACAATGACTGTTCGAAGCAAGATCAGCTCGTGGAACTCCCAGCGCCAGACGGTCAGGCAACTGGGAAGGCGACTTCGTGTGGTAGACTGCGTGACAAGGTCGGGTCAGTCGGTGGAGGTCAACTGCGTGGCTGGGACTGGACGCGAGCGCTACAGCTGACCTCACAGAGTCTGCTGGGCCGACGCAACAGTCTCCGGCTGGCGCCAGAGCGACCGGCAGCAGACATGACTATCCCCGCGTTACATGAATGTGGCATTTTGACAAACAGAGGAGATCAAATAAGCATTTTGACGAGTTTCGACGGCCTCCGCTGTGATTAAAAATACAGGTTTCAACCTGGTCATTGGAGGATCTGTGCGGGAAAGCCAAGCGCGCGAGCCAGAAGTCCTACCGAATCCGCTCCTGCGAGCTCCGATACGAAATCAAAGGAACCGAAAGCCGCCTTTCATGCCGCCTGAAACGCGGCCGAGAGCCGTCCGGTCCAGCTGCGCCCTGGCGAGAGCTCCGGGCGTGGAAGCCTGCGGCAGATGTCCGGCGTGGGGGCGGGGCGCGGCGTCGGTGGCGTGTGACGTCACAGGAGCAGCGCCGGCCGTCGGCTGGCTCGCGGCCTGCCGGCTGACGGAGCGCGAGTTGGGCTGGCCGAGCTGACCGGAGCAGCCGCGAGAGGGGCCACCTCACTGTCAGACTGGCCGGCTGACGGAGCGCGAGTTGGGCTGACCGAGCTGACCGGAACAGCCGCGAGAGGGGCCACCTCGCCGTCAGACGGGCCGGCTGACGCTGACCGAGCTGACCGGAGCAGCCGCGAGAGGGGCCACCTCGCCGTCAGACGGGCCGGCTGACGCTGACCGAGCTGACCGGAGCAGCCGCGAGAGGGGCCACCTCGCCGTCAGACGGGCCAACGGACTGCGCCAGCAATTCCGTCGAGATGTGCGCGGCGGGAGCTCATGGGCGAGAGGTTCAAAGCCACGAGGCATAGTTTCGACTGAAAATAACAGCATATTCGTCATTGATGAACATTACGCCGTCCGATTTGAACATGTGCATTGGTAAACCGTTTCTGCGAGGCGTTTTTGGGAAACAACTATCTGAATAGATAGTTACATGGCTACTGTATCGCTGATTTCCCGCAATGATAAAATCATCTCGTGAACAGTCTTATTTTGGTTTTGAGGTTTTCTAACGGGGATAATTACGTCCTTGTAATGCTGTTGTGCAGCCATCCCAGCTTGAATGAATCGGAATTGCCTGGCCGCTCTGTACCTTGGTGACATTGTTGGCCAGATAGCACAGAAAATTTTGGATCGATCCATTTGACCCAACGACGGATGTCAGTGGCTTGGCGGTTCTGCCCCATTCCAGCTGGAATAGCTGAGTAAAAAATAAGCTTATACAAACATGTTGGTTTTTGTCCATTTCTGATCAGTTTTCATTCCTTTTCTTTATCGATCTATGTCCAGGTTTGCTGATAAGAGTACAAATTTAGATACAATTAGCCCATAATCGTTTTAAGCCATGCTCCCAAAGAAATAGTTATCTCATAGATGTCCGAGCCCATTGGTGCCATAAACGGGATTGTGATTTGGCGTTGTGCCAACTTTTGGTCATAACTTTTTAAAATGAGAATGAGTAGCGTGAAAAATATTGAACTGTAAGCATTGGTTGTTTCTCATGATATCTGGATAATTATGGTTTGATTTTTCTTGCACGGGTTTTTCTTCATGTTCGCATTTAGGTATGTCTTATAAGTTATGCTCATGCCTGTACTGCAATTATCTAAGTGACTTGCTTGCTGCCACCGAGTGTCTTTAGGCCCTACTTACTTCCGCATTTTTCCGTGACTGTTCTGGAGCATTTCATTAGCCAGCGAACCCTGCAACATCGTTTTCCTTCCCCTCAGAAGGCCGGTTGCTCTTCTGTGGCAGTCTATATCCTGTTAAAGCTGTGGTATTACGGCAAGGTCTGTTTCGTCGGATCGTCTTCAGCATCTCTTACATCCCTTCGAAATCTCTTGCAACGCTCCGTATCCTAACCTCGGCTTCGCATCATGTCGCTTTGCGGGTTTCTAACGGCTCCGAGGCCTTTGTCAGTGTTCTGACCTCTCAGGGCTCTTTTGCTAGGCTGCGTGCGTGTTATAGTGCTTCGCGGGCCTATGCGGGCCATGCCAGCCAGCTAGCTGTCAAGGAGGCTGCACCGGATCTGGACATCGTGCACCTCGTTAATTAGATTGTTAACCTCTTCCGACTTGAGCTCTATTGATGCTGCAGGTAGGCTGCGTATGACTTGCAAATGGCATGACGCTTTGGTACAATCCGACGAACGATCAGATCCGATGTCATCTGGATTTGATCGGATCCTATCCGGATTCGGATCCGATTCGATCGGGATTCGATCCTACCCGATCTGGATTTGATCCGACCCTATCCTGATTTGACTGGATCCTGTCTGGATTGGATCCGATCCTATCTGGATCCGATCCGATCCGATCCGATTGGATTTTATCCGACAAAATCCGAACCGATCCGTACACAGAGTGTCTTCTTCATGAAGCTTAATAGCCGACATTTTAGGAGCGCAAAAGTGTCGTGTAAGATTAACGTGGAAACACCACGATAAGGGTCCACAGCACATGGTCCACGACTGCCGACCGTCGGGTACTCTTTAAGTCAAAGCCGGGGGCTTCTCAACTGAGCAACATTCTGAACAAAATATGTTTGTATTTATATGTGTTTATTTGTATTTATATGTATATGCATCTATACTATAATGTATTTCCACCACGACTTTGCTCAGATGGATAATGGGCGAACAGAGGCCTACTTTCCGGCACGACATTTGCTTATTATTACAGGACACACTTTACGTCCATGGCGGTCATGTTCGTATAGGCCCAGGACGTTAGCTCCTGTGTGCTGAGAAGGCGATCAAAATACATCAATGCCTATTTGACGTCAAGGTCACTGGACCACCATTTATGCAATCAGCACGACTTTTAGACTAAAAGCCTTCCACGATTTCACAGGGTCGCTTGCTTATGAAATGGTGCGGCTTGTTTGCGAACAGCCTCGCCTCAAATCACAGAGACGCTTTTTTCGAAGAACATTTGAACGGAAATCAGAGCGGCGTCTTTTACGAGTAATGGGCCAGAGGTACCTCATTCCCACCAGTCAGGTTTCCATCCGGGCCTACACCAATCTTTTTTGACAGGGAACTAGTCACAGGGCGTGTGTTCACCGCAGGCATCGCTCAGTCGACAGAGGCGCTAGGTTATGAAGAAGGTGCCTGTTCAGTTGTTATTATTACTTGATATTACAGCAAACCCTTGAGAAAGAGATAATCTTCAACCCCAATTTGCCATGATGAGCACAGGGCTCCCATTAAACATAAAGCCCTATTGTGAGTTATGAAAGCTGCTTAATATCGCTGCTGGCGCCATTTCCTTGAGGAGGAAAGAGCGAGCCCATTTTACATTAACGCTATGTTTCAACTCACAGGACGCGCATTTAAAACGCCTGCATTTACAATGAGGTGAGATTCGTTTGATATCACGGCGACCAAAGATGTAACCACGTCTCTGGGATTGGGAGAGAGAGACAAATTATAATTGGCGCGGTAAAGCTGGGTCTGGGTGACGATCTGGCCTACAAATACATATTGAATTAAATGAAGATAAAAACGTGCCTTCCATAGGAGAAATCGGCAGAAACAAAGACCCACTGCAGGAAAATCGGGGGCATGATCCCCAGTCTTCAATGATTTCAGTCCTGACAGCGGCGCCGCTTTTATGTATATTGTGTTGCGTTGCCAAATTGATATCAGAGGGCGTCCGTTCCTAAAGGTCATCGATCTCCCTGTCGTTCGGTCTGCTTAAAACCGCAGTTGCGCGATTTTCATTAGAAGGGATACCTTTTTCGTATCGCAGGTCGCACTTGACACTGCCCAGTGACACTCTCATGAGGGGAATGCTCTTGTTACGTCACGCAGCTCACTTCGTAGCATGAAGAGGGGCGGCTGTTGGTCAAGAGGCCGGTACCACATTAAAAGTGGCACCAAATCCCGATTTTCCTTGAAGAATTAAGTCAGAATCACAGTACGTCTCTGAAAAAGCTTCTTTCGTCTGCGTACCTAGTGATTGCTCCATACAGTGAGGTATTTTTAGGAAGGAGCACTTGTCTCACACAGCCAGTTCACCTTCAATGCCTATGACAGTTTGCCTCCAGCGTCCTCCGGCACACTCCCAGCGGTGCGCACGGCGCGCTCCCAGCGGCGTACACGACACACTCCCAGCGGCGTCCTCCGGCACACTCCCAGCGGCGTACACGGCACACTCCCAGCGGCGTCCTTCGGCACGCTCCCAGCGGCGTACACGGCACACTCCCAGCGGCGTACACGGCACACTCCCAGCGGCGTACACGGCACACTCCCAGCGGCGTACACGGCACACTCCCAGTGGCGTACAAGACACACTCCCAGCGGCGTCCTCCGGCACACTCCCAGCGGCGCACACGGCACGCTCCCAGCGGCGTACACGGCACACTCCCAGCGGCGTGCACGGCACACTCCCAGCGGCGCACACGGCATACTCCCAGCGGCGTACACAGCACACTCCCAGCGGCGTACACGGCACACTCCCAGCGGCGTACACGACACACTCTCAGCAGCGCACACGGCACACTCCCAGCGGCGTACGCAACTCCCAGCGGCACACTCCCAGCGGCGTACACGGCACACTCCCAGCGGCGTACACGGCACACTCCCAGCGGCGTACACGCCGACATGACGCCGGACCGAATCAGTCACCACAAGCATGGAAACGCCGTTGCGCTGCGGTGTCTGCAGACGACCGCTAAATTTACAGCACTGGCTACATCACCATCGCGGACAATCTCTCAGAATCTCACCGCCAACTTCCGTGCTCAATCTTCTCCAGCTGCTGCAGCCTGGCACGTCGGGGACCCCTCAGTCCTTATACAGGGCGGCGCGCAGCGGCCCTCCAGACGCGAGCCCCCTGTGGGCCCCGCTGGACCGCTGCGGGCTCCGCTGGACTGCTGCGGACCCCGCTGGACCGCTGCGGACCCCGCTAGACCGCTGCGGGCTCCGCTGGACTGCTGCGGATCCCGCTGAACCGTTGGCTCCCTGACCCGCCGCCAGGGACGTGTCAGATGCTGTTCTTAGGGCTGGACTGAGAACGCCGCGCGGCCGCGGCCGCGCTACGGCCAGGGCGAAGCCGCGCTGCGATCCAAAACTCGTTGCTGAAGTCCAAACGCGGTTGCTGAAGTCCAGAGCTGGTCGCTAGTGTCTACACCATATTTTGCTGGGGTCCAGTTAGCTGTAATGTTTTAGTTCAATCGACCCAGACGCCACCGTGGCCGTGACTCCACAGAGCCCGGGGGTGGGTCGTCATTGCCTGTGAGGCCGTCGATCTCCAATTATTTTTTTTATAGACCGTTTCACGACGCTTCGAGCACTGTTCCCTGCGACCTTTGAATTTGCACTCAGACGTCATTATCACGATTGCGTGATTTAGAGCGCGCCACGGAAAATGCAGCACTGCGTTTCGCGTAGAGCGGGGGAAGAAACGCGAGGCGCTGGCGGATGTGGCGACTGGAGTCTGACTGGAGCTGGGGATGCAGCCCCCGCATCAGCCAGGTCTGGCACAGGTCATGGGACATCAGCTGGGGCTACAGCCCATGCATCAGCCAGGTCTGGCGCAGATCATGGGACATCAGCTGGGGCTACAGCCCACGCATCGGCCAGGTCTGGCGCAGGTCGTGGGACATCAGCTGGGGCTACAGCCCCCGCATCAGCCAGGTCTGGCGCAGGTCGTGGGACATCAGCTGGGGCTACAGCCCCCGCATCAGCCAGGTCTGGCACAGGTCATGGGACATCAGCAGGGGCTACAGCCCCCGCATCAGCCAGGTCTGGCACAGGTCATGGGACATCAGCTGGGGCTACAGCCCACGCATCGGCCAGGTCTGGCACAGGTCGTGGGACATCAGCTGGGGCTACAGCCCACGCATCAGCCAGGTCTGGCACAGGTCGTGGGACATCAGCTGGGGCTACAGCCCCCGCATCAGCCAGGTCTGGCACAGGTCGTGGGACATCAGCTGGGGCTACAGCCCACGCATCAGCCAGGTCTGGCACAGGTCATGGGACATCAGCTGGGGCTACAGCCCCCGCATCAGCCAGGTCTGGCACAGGTCGTGGGACATCAGCTGGGGCTACAGCCCACGCATCAGCCAGGTCTGGCGCAGGTCATGGGACATCAGCTGGGGCTACAGCCCACGCATCAGCCAGGTCTGGCACAGGTCATGGGACATCAGCTGGGGCTACAGCCCACGCATCAGCCAGGTCTGGCGCAGGTCGTGGGACATCAGCTGGGGCTACACCCCCGCATCAGCCAGGTCTGGCACAGGTCATGGGACATCAGCTGGGGCTACAGCCCACGCATCAGCCAGGTCTGGCACAGGTCATGGGACATCAGCTGGGGCTACAGCCCACGCATCAGCCAGGTCTGGCGCAGGTCATGGGACATCAGCTGGGGCTACAGCCCACGCATCAGCCAGGTCTGGCGCAGGTCGTCAGCTGGCGTCAGCTGGGGTGTCAGTTCGAGGTCAGCTGGGGTGTCAGTTCGTGTGACCCCAGTCATTGGAGCCTGCATGGTAGCGAGCGCACGCCAGCGCCACCAACAGTCAGGTGTGGTGGAGCCATATCACACACGGCACAGGCCAGCGCCACCAACAGTCAGCTGTGGTGAGCTGTACAACACACGGCACAGGCCAGCGCCACCAACAGTCAGCTGTGGTGAGCCATATAACATACGGCACAGGCCAGCGCCACCAACAGTCAGCTGTGGTGAGCAGCACAACATGCGGAGCATGCCAGCGCCACCAACAGCTAGCTGTGGTGAGCAGCACAACATGCGGAGCATGCCAGCGCCACCAACAGTCAGCTGTGGTGAGCTACAGCAGTAGGCAAATAGCAGTAGTACACCACCAGCATTGGTGCTGACCAGCGCCCAGCTTCAGCGATCAGTCCGCAGCAGCGGCTGGCTACGAGCGGCGGCAACTCACCACAGAAACGACACATTCTGTGTAATCAGTAGGTTGGACTTGGGCTCAACCCTGACCCTTAAAGGGAATGCTTCCCGTTCGAAGATATTGAAGCACGCATCAGGTATGATGAAATAAGCTCACATACAACTATTTGTGTACTTTTGAAGTGGAAAAGACTGTCAGAGACAGCTCAGTGCTCTGTTTAGTAAATATGCCACTCAGCGCGTCAAGGTTGAATTACGTCATCGTACATTGCGCAACATTTCTATGAACGCCTTGACACTGATATTTGTCTTGATCTTTGTCGCATGGCTAATGGAATGGCAGAATTTGAATGACGCTTTTATGACGTCATCAGTGTCAAGGTGACTGAAACACTCCCCCCGAAATACCTTTCCCATTTTCGCGGGCGTGTACCTCAGAAACTAGACGGGCTTAGGTGTTAAGAAGGGCAGGATTATAAACAGCACCAAAGGTCTTAGGTGACTATTTCAGGTCAAAACCTCAAAGAAATGTGGAACACTCCCTTTAATCTCCGAATCCGCTTCAGATTTAGCCACATGGAGTTAGGTCGACTGGGAACTGTGCTGTCTGACCCACCGTTTAGTCAACTTTTGCACGAGAGTCTGGGTGGAATCAAATCCAATTACCATATATATATATATATATATATATATATATATATATATATATATATATATATATATATATATATATATATATATATATATGTATACATCCCCTCAACGTTTAAGTAGCACATTACTTCATTTGCTTATGAAGTGATGGAGCGGCTTCCCTGATGTGGAGGGATTCAAACACCACAAGCAAACGTTGTTCGTGACCGATCCTTAATAGCATTGCGTTACTTGGCGAATTATCTTCGGGAAGCCTATCTATGGTGTTTTCTTTCATGCGTTGTTGAATGAGTCTTTCGCGTCGGTGTGATTAAACGTCTGGATAGAGCCATTTCCAGATAGAGCCAGATAGGAGCCATTCAAGAACGCATGTAAGAAAAACACTAAAGCCAAGTCACTCGAAGAGACCTCACTGAAAATACAAAGATACTAAGCACCTGTCATAAAAGCGTTTGCTTATGGTGTTTGAATCACTCCACATAAGGGAAGCCACTCCATCACTTGATGAGCAAATGACGTCGTGCAACACTTTAACGTTATGGAGATGACAAAACTGCCAAGGGAGGGGGTCAGGGGAACATTGTTTGCTCTAGACTGGAATGTTCTATTTCTTTTTGTCATTTCATGAGTTACCATCCCGTATCACCAGAGCGAATGAAAAGGTTTCACGTGTTTGAGTGTGATATATTTGTCTTGTTAAACCTTCCATCGTACTTCTGTGCGCTATGCTGACAGTCATCTTATACTTTTCCAGAAGATGGAAATATAGGAACGAGGTTAAACGCAACATGCGGCCAATCGACCATGCCAAGAAAACCCCATTAAAGCTGATTATGTCGTGGTCTTTTACAACGTCAACACGAATGAAGACGTCCTGCCAACTTCTACCAAGAGAGAGAGGGAAAGAGCGAGAGAGAGGAAGAGAGGGAGAGAAAGAGAGAGAGAGAGAGAGAGAGAGAGAGAGAGGAGAGAGAGAGAGAGAGAGAGAGAGAGAGAGAGAGAGAGAGAGAGTGAGTGAGAAAGAAAAAGAGAGAGACAGAGTGGCACACACACACACACACACACACACACACACACACACACAACACACACACACACACACACACACACACACACACACACACACACACACACACATATATATATATATATATATATATATATATATATATATATATATATATATATATATATATATATATATATGCATGCATGCATGGATATGCCGATCTCGGTCGTAGATTTGTGCTGATTGGTTGCTGTAATCCAGCTTTTCACTTTATGTGCTGAGCAACATGAAAAAAGCTTATCAAAACAATACTAAAAAACAATCATTGAAGTCAGAGACCATAAGTTTGGAGCTGATTCCTGCTAGAAGTAGCTCTGACCTTTGGAAACACTTCCTGAGTCTTTTGGGGAAGCCAAACGCAGGTGTGGAGTCGGCTCCAACTTATAACGACCATCTGAAGCCAGCTATTGATTCTGCACATAAGTGGTCGGAACCGAAGCCGCCCCTGCTCGGATTGAGTCGGGCCCGAGCCCGCGGCTGGCCTGTTCAGCGTCACTCAACGTTCTCCGCTTCCGCACACGGCTGCGTCTGGACTACCGAAGGCCGCGAAACGAGACCACTCTGGATCGTGTCAGCGGGGCGTGGCCGGGACAGGCGTGTCGTCTCAGTCGGCACCACGGTCGGGCCCCATCTGCGCTGCGAAATAAATTCTGGGCACGGTCATCTGGGTTCCAGTCGAGGCGGCGCCGTGATCGGCCGGCTCGATAACGACCGCGCTATCTGGTCAGCTCACACGTGCCGCTCAGACTGTAGCACTGACATGCGCCCAAATGCTACATTCCAGAGTAGCTGAGACGTATGGGCAATCAAGTCTGAAACGGCACTGGAAGACACATGGTGGAATTCCGTTTCCGCGTTTCTCCGTTCCTTGCCGCTTTAAGGGGTTCCTCCAAGCCGGTTAAACGTGACAGTGCGATGTCTGTCTGCGTGCTGAGAACCTACAGCTTTGCAATTCGCTCACGACTGTTGGTCGTGTACCAGCTCTTCAACCAAAGTCGACCATTGACGCCCTGCTACAAATGCGGTGGGAAAATGGGCATGACGCAACCATGGGGCGCGCTTGCTCATGTAAGGCTTCGCGCCGGCGCGCACCCTGCTTCTCCATGCTTCAGCTAGATTTGACCATTGGCGTGGGTTCACAGCCATGGGCATATACAAAACGATCTTCAGCAACAGCATACGACTGACACCTCTCGTGACTACCCCACAATCCACCCACCAATGCCGCCCTGACTTGACCTGACCTCTTGACCCGGCCGGACAGCCGACGGGCGTTTACGCACCACCGACCGCGGGGAGGGCAGAGACAGCACCGACCGCACCGCAGCGCAGCGTGCGGAACGGCTGCCGGGGAAAGGGGAGCGCGTAGTACTGCGCGTGAAAAGGTGGAACGCGACCCGGGGCGCTGTGCATTTTGAAAGCATGAATGAATGCGTTGTAACTGAAATCCTTCGATGGTGTCGAGGGCAAAAAAATCCGTTGTCCGGCAGTTTTGAACATTTTAAGACACAAAAGACTTACGTGACCGATGAATGCTGTTAATTTGGATGCGGGCGGGACACTTTTTAATCTAAACACAGACTGATGCTGCTGAACTGTGGTTACAGATCACGTGACATTCCCTGGAGAGGCACTGAGCATACCGAGTGATGCGTCAACGATAAGATCCTACAGTGTTACCGGAAAAGGAGGCATAGCCCACGAAACTTCCCTTTAAAGGATACGTGCCCAACGTCACAAAATGCCTCACAGACAGACGACGAATATCACAGAGGTTCATGGCAAATGTGGTGAGCTCGAAGCCAAATGTTCAAAGACCGGCATGATGATGTTAGATATCAGGCACTGACATTCCCACCGAGCGCCATCATCAAATACGCACCCGGCGCGGTAATGGTATTTCTGTGGCATGAATAATGCAGCAGTCATTTTACATAATTCAACACATTTAACCTCAATCGGACCCGGGTGGCCGACGCGACAGCTATCGGGACCGCTTCCGGCGGACGCATGCGTTTGTACATCGGCAGTGGATAAAGGGGTTGTCGAATGCTGTTCGACATGGTGATGCGGCGCTGGCGGTGAAGAAGAGTGGTGGTCAGCTGTGTGTGTGCTCCACGTTCGTTCAGTTCGAAGAGCGCGGTCGACAGGCGATGGGTTTTGGTTGTCTGACTGTTGGGCGGAATGGTTTCATTTAGTAATTCCGGTGGAAACATTGCCTCATTACCAGCGTCCTGTGGCCGAACAGGGCAGTGGTCAACCTTGGTTCCCCACCCGCCTCATGTGTTGACCATTATTTATGGACGCACACGACGCGATGCACGCGGCCGCTGGACCGTCCCGTATTGACACCCGCGAGGGGGAGGGGGGGGGGGACGGGACGGACAGGCCTGCGCCCCTCCTTCCCGCCGGCGGCCGGCGGCCGGGGCCTCAGTACGCCGCCGACGCTTGACCATGAAGGCGCTCCAGTTTCTGCAGTCGGAGAAGAGGCTGGAAGTGCACGAGGTGCCGTGGCCGACGGTCTCCGCGCCCGACGATGTGGTGGTGCGCGTGGCGTACGCCGGCGGTGTGCGGCACCGACGTGCACGCCCTGCACGGCTCGTTCCCGATGGCCGCTGGCTGGATGACGATGGGGCACGAGCTGAGCGGCGTGGTGGCCGAGGTGGGCAGCGACGTCACCACCGTCAGCGTGGGCGACCGCGTCGCTGTCGACCCCAACAAGGGCTGCGGCTCGTGCGACGTCTGCAAGCTGGGCCGCGTGCACTTCTGCCAGCGCGGCGGTGCCGCCGACTCGCTGGGCTTCTGGCGGCAGGGCGGCTGGGCGGAGGCGACCGTGGCTCCGGAGCGCTGCATGCACCGGCTGCCGGCCGGCCTGCCGCTGCGCTCGGCCGCGCTCTGCGAGCCACTCTCGTGCCTGATCCACGCGCTGGACCAGTTCGGCCCGGCGCCCGAGCGCGGCCGTGTGCTGATCCTCGGCGCCGGCATCATCGGCGTGCTGACGGCGTGCGTGCTGCACCACCGCGGCGCGCGCAACGTCACCGTCAGCGAGCCGGCGGCGGCGCGCCGCGCCGTCGTCGACGCGCTCGGCCTCGGCTTCCGCACGGTGACGCCCGATCAGCTGGCGGCCGAGTTCGAGCCGCTGACGGAAAGCCAGCTGGCGGCGGGCGGACTCGACATGGTGATCGACTGCAGCGCCTACTGCCCGGCCATCGAGAAGGTGGCCGGCTGGCTGCGCATGGGCGGTGCGCTGTGCCTGTTCGGCGTGGCGCCGGCCGAGGGCCGCGTCTCGCTCAGCCCGTACCTGCTGGTGACGCGCGAACTGACGGTGAGGGGCGCCATCATCAACCCGCACACGTTCCCGCGCGCCACGGCCCTGGCAGCGGACCTGTTCCCACGCTACCTACAGCTGGAGAAGCTGGGCGTAGAGCTCTTCACGCCCGAGCAGCATCCGCAGGCGGTGGAGAAGCTGCAGAAGGGCCAGATCGCCAAGGCCATGTTCGTGCTGGACGGCTCGCTGGAGTAGCATGTAGCTGAGCCCGGGATGGGGACGGCCTGAAGGACGTGCTGCGGGGTACGCGGCACTCTCTGCCTTGTCAGGGCAAACCGATAAGCTTAAGGGTGTGCCTCAAGCTATGGACCGCTAGTGATGGCAAATACACGTTTTCTCGTACGCGATGTTGTTTCGTAGAATTTGCTATCTTTGCTCCGAGTCGTCTAAAATACCTTGTGCCACGCAAACCTTCAGCAAAATTGTGCCGGCTTCCGTTCCTCCGTTAAATTGTGCCGGCTTTCGTTCCTCCGCTGGCCCTATCCGGACAGTGTGACAAGCAGTTACGCTGAAGACTGGCCCATGGCCTGTTAGCGGTCCACAGCACTGGCATCTGGTCCATAGTCCGTCACCAGTCAGCATCACTGACGACTGGTCCACTGTCTGCCGTTAGTCAGCACCGCTGACGACTGGTCCATAGTCCGTCACCAGTCAGCACCACTGACGACTGGTCCATGGCCCGTTAGCAGTCAGCACCACTGACGACTTGTCCACTGTCTGCCGCTAGTCAGCACCAGTCCACAGCCTACCGCTCGTTGGCACCACTGACGGTCGGTCCGCATTCTGCCCCGGACCGAATTACACTAATGCCCGGCATAAATCCACATCCGAGGGTGGAGACGGAGGACGCCGGCGCGGCCATATCACCAAATGAGCGCCGCCTCCCCTGGGGAGCGGGCCGCGTGCATGCTGAGCTCGCGCGCCGGCAGCTGCCGAACGGGCCAGTCGAGAGCGCGTGCCGCCAGATTGCAGCCGGCCGAGAATTAAGGCGTTATCAGGCGTGAAATACAGCACCGTATCTTCCCAGCGCGCAAAACGGACGGACAATGGCAACCCTAAATCATGCTCGGGGAGAGGGCATCACGCGACGCTCATCGCGGAGGGCTTGGAAACTCTCATGGGGGGAGGTATTAGAATGTGGGTGGAAGGAGAGGGAGCCGCCGGAACCTTCATCAGGGAAAACCGGGAGAATGTTGACGAAGGGTGTCATTGGAATGTTTATGGAGGGACCGTCGGAATGTTCACGGAGGAAACTGCCGGGGTGATGGTGGAGAATGTCCTGGGAATGTTCATGTAAGGGGGAGGGGAAGGGTTCATGGGAGTGGCCAACGATCACGGCGGCATGGGTATTGATGACCGTCTTGGCGCCCCGTCAGACAGGCCGTCTCCAACTAGTTGTCCAGGGGATTACAAAAAAATCAGCACACTTGATATTTGGTGGACAAAATATCGACCGCCAGATATCAACAGGCTAGATATCGACACACAAAATATCAGCAGGAAGAATGTCAAGCCCGCAAAATGCGAACGCTACAGCATTGCGACGCGTCAAATATCGATTTCGAAAAATATCGACATTGCAAACATCCATACGCAAAATATCAAGGCGCAAAATATCGACACGGTAAAATGTTGACACCGCGAATGATTGACTTCTACTGTTTGGAGCACGGTCACCGATACGCCTGAAAAGATGTCACAAAAACGGTCACCAGAACGCTAGGGTACGTGCCACTTCATCGGTGTCGATATGGTCCGGCCCTCCTGATTCCTGACCTGAAGTAGATTGGGATATTATATAGGGGCTTGACTATGGGTAGGGAAGAGCGGGGTGAGTTGCATCATGTCCAAGTAGTGTCAGGTATCAGGTATCAGGTAGTATCCAAGTAGATTTACAACCAACAGATGCGGCAGATGCAGGCCTTGAGTAACTTGGCTGCCGCACGGCGCCGTCCTTTATCTTTCAGTGTATTTCCGACTGCATACGCACACGCGTCTGGAGATTAGCGCGAAAAATTTGTGTGTTGCATATAGCTGAAAATCTAGGAATCTAGGAAAACAATCGGTGGAAATGTGTCCTTAGGGAATTACGACATGATTAAACTAATCTGAATATTTTGCTGAGTGGTGGGAAGCGCATCTACTACATTTGCCGCCAAATATTCCGCATCTGCTTGTCAAGGATTTTGGAGTGGCGCGAAATTTCTTCAGAGATGTCAGGAGGTACATGTTGTACCAACTGTGCGCGGGGAATATTGTATCTATGATACAAAGTACCGGCAATGATGCAGTTGACTGATATCCTGCCAGTGATTGAGTGACATGGTTTCCACGGCTTATAACCACTCAGACAATAAATCCGCAGCTACAGTGTCTATGTAGACCCATAAATAATATCCGAGCAACCGAGACGAGTTAGCAGAAGTTGTGAAATAAACACTGACTGATTAGAAAGGGGAGGGATTTGTAATGTCGCAGTCACGATGAAATACGGAATAGCAACGGCGAAAGATTTTGTTTCAACAGCTGCACATATTCAACTTGCTTGCTACGCGGCCTACTTCATGGAACAAATTAATACAGCTTACCTCACCATGTGATACAGTTTACCCCAGGGTGATGCAGCTTGCTCCATTTGAAAGGGGTTCATCCAGAGTTCATTTACCAAAATACGAGAACGTGACGCCCAAAATTTTGCCGCTGCATGTGCACATGAAGGTTATAGCTGTCCACAGATATATGCGTTTAATCCTCTCCTCAATCCTCATTGTATGAGAACGCTCAGAGCAAGAACTGATGCAACTCCCTCTACTCCCCTTGAGTTCCTATCTGATGACGCCAAAGCAGAAGTGCAGTGCATTAGCATTTAGGCAGCGGTTACGTCCTTGCTGATAACATAGTTATGATTCATTTCTCTCATAGGTACTGATAAGAACAAAGTGTGTGTGGGGGGGGGGGGGGCGTGTTTAATACCGCTCCTTCAACTGATATTTAGTCTCAAAGTGACTGCATGTCAACACGTGCCAATACTACGCAATACGCGGCGAGTCTCACCAATAAACTTTCATTTCTTGCCTGCGACAGGCAAAAACGAACTCCAAGAATCCGACAGCATGTTACATTATAGCAGTAGAGTCAAACTGCGGGCACTGTTTCTGTAACGGGCGGCGCTGCAAAGGAGCCAGACACGTAGCCAGACGTTTTCTCGGGGAAGGGAGAGGAATGTCATGTTTTCTCCAAACTCCTACTTATTTAGCCCAGTTTCCTGCGAAATCACTCCGTATTTGGTGTAAGCCTCTTGGGCTCAAAAAGGAGGAACATAGAACCCATGTCCCCTCCCCCTGGTTGCGACCTTGTAATCGGCGGCTCATAAATACGATCCGCCATGCCGGTGCCCTGCGCAGAATACCGGGGCTTTATGGGCGTAACGTCATACCCTTGTGAACGACATCCCAGGAATTTAACGCGGCATACCGATGTAAATAGCGATTTTGCTAGAAGAACAAAAACAATTTTGGTACAACTGAACTGTGCTGGATGCATAATCCCCTGACGAACGAAAGCGTTTTGCCGTTTCCGTCAACCGAGGTGAGATGGCTAACGATCCTCCCCTCCCTCCTCTAAGTCATTTCATTCGTAATTGAGCAAAAGCTGACAAAACAAAGCTTATTTAATGGCACAAAACGAACAAAAACAAAGCCAATTTTGTGGCGCAATACGAACACATCGACGTTGAGTCTTGCTCGTTGAAAATCGATGTTGGTTGCTGACATTAATCAACTTACTGATACCACATAAGACTCATAGCTCCTTTGTGCAGACCCATTGCTCCTTTGCACT
The DNA here is from genome assembly GCF_011947565.3 of Pollicipes pollicipes. NCBI lineage: Eukaryota > Metazoa > Arthropoda > Thecostraca > Pollicipedomorpha > Pollicipedidae > Pollicipes > Pollicipes pollicipes. Next base: position 29,522,259 of record NW_023597034.1, on the reverse strand, counting down.
GGTTAGCGAAGGGAAAGGGGAGTTGTATGGGTTTTTACCCTGCACTCCCCATATCATGGCTTCTGTGGACAGGACTAATATTCGTGGGTCATCAGAGAGCTGTAATCTTTCACGACATGCGTCGTGTACAAAATTTGGAAAGCACGTCTCGGATTCTGTTGTAAATTGATTCTAAATGAACCCCCTTTCAAAGGATACAACCTGCCCCCTCCTGGGGCAACCTGTATCACATGGTGGAAAAGTTGCATTGATGCTGTTTCTTTGCATAAAGTTGGCTGCGAGGCAAGCGCCTAAATGTGCTACAATACATAAATAAAATACGCTCGTTTGCGTGATTTCGTAATTCACCATGATTGTGACATGATAAATATACATCCTTTTTTAAAGTCAGCGTTTGCTTTACAGCTGCTTCCACCTTTGTATCAATTGTTCAGGCAGGGGTCATAGGTATACATAGGAGCTCTAAACGGCGAAATTTATATGGATGACAATCAAGTATGGCAATTACCCCATTTATCCACATAGGTGTAGAAACAGGGGATCAGGGGGCTATGTTCCCCACTATTCAGGGTGTGGGGGAAACAACGTTGGCTGCGCCACACTTTTTCAGATTTAATATGTATTTAAATTACTTTTGTGCTGTCTTTAACATGCATGCCAAGTTACCTAGTTCACCAGCCACCTTCCTCAAACCGCGCTGGACACAGTTGCTTCATGTCGTGAATGACATCATCTTATCTCATCACATACGGCGAACGGAGATATTTAGGGGAAACCCTGATGTTCCTCTTATACCAAAGGCTCCATTTTGTCTTTTTACATAGCCTTGGTTCCCCTGCATGGCTTCTTACAATCCCTTCAGCATATGCTCGTGGAGTCAAGATGGCATGATGTACCCCTCTGAAGGCCTCCAGATCGACCAGGGGACCCCGTGTTGCCAAAAAGGCAGCCGGAATGCACGCCGCGCTGGGACGAAAGTGCCATTAAGACCTGGACCTGTAACGATGACGTGTCTTCAAACGTTCTTTTCGCGGGACCCCTGCCCGGAAGATGTGGGGAGTCCAGACTCTCAGAAGTGTTGAATGGAGTGGAACGAAATGAGGTCAAGAATTGAAAAGGCCAACTCATCTTCGCCCGAGAACGTTCATTCTTTTACAGAGGCGAATAGGAAAATAAATAAAAAGACAATTTTAGACCCTCCACGCTGGCAATCTCAGGAGCAGGAGCGGCAGCGATGACCGCGGTTGCAGTTTCGGTCAGACCGAACGGCATTGGCCACTGCAGGTAACACCGTGCGCGCGAGAAATAATGTTAGTGAAATAATGCTTCCAAAAGTCTTTCGAAATAAATTGGAGTCATTCGAGGATTAGACCGGGCCGTATTTTTACAAGATTGAGGATCTCCTCCGGTCAAATTAGCAGTTACAGCTACACGAAAAATAGAGATATAACTTTTAAATTACCAGCTCCTCCACCAGGTTCCATCACTGCTTCACGGTGCTGTAAAGGTGATCCGTCCTTATCATCAATCTAAAATTCTCGCAGGTGAGATATATGTCCGGACTTCTTTCCGAACGCACGCGTTGATGTCCTCAAGCCTTGAAAGGTACAAGGGTTGCAGCTGAAATGGTTATGACTAGGATCCGGCTCATTTTGAGCTCCCTCGCGTCAAACTGCAAATTTAGAAATAATTCAACATGCACTGAAAGCGCATCAGTGAGGGCGTCAGTTCCATGCATCACTCGCTCACTGAAACTTTCAGACGCGTGCTACATCGACATCAAACTGATTTTGACGCCCCATGGCTCACTGCGAGACGCGTGCATGCGTATCGTATTATCATCCAGTCGAGCAAGGGAAGCTGGAGTTGTTGCACACAGAAAGCAGCTTATTTCGCATCTGCACGCGCTTCAGATTTCACTTGGCATGCAAACGGCTAGTTCGGGCGCGATTTATTACGCATGGTGACTGATACAGCAGAAACGCTTAAGATTATCTGACGCTCGCGGTGCAGCATATTTCACGGATATAAGTTAGTGTTTGAAGACAGAAATAACGCAAGTTGGCGGAGGCATGAATAACGCAAGTTGGCGGAGGCGCGCAAAAAAAATAAATGTTTCATGGCGCAGGGATCCTGAACGCCTAAACGTGACCGAGGCTCTCACTGCGCTTCGTTCCTTCATACATACGTTACTGATGCAGGTGCGTAGCCAGTTACGTATCGTTTATCATGGCGACTGCTATTACGATGAAGTTTATTGTGCGTAACTTTATAGTTTGCATTATATATTGTATTGTTCAATCTTTATCTCCAAGAATTTTCAGCCACCACGTTCATGAAATGCAAAAGAAGGTTTGTGAATGAAAAGGACATCCCGCCTTTCATTCGCTGTTCACTCGCTCTCGCATCGAGTGACGTCACGCAACTACACACTGTCCTTGAGCACGATATTCCTTGGGCACATTGTACCTTCGGCACATTGCCTCTTGAGTTATAAGGTATTTAAATTAAAAAGACCTTCCTTAAAAAAGGTCTTTAAATTAAAAAACCGTTTCTACGTCCCATATTCTAAATTAAGGAAGTACATCTGCCTGTCTGTCTTTCTGTCTGAGTGGGCACATTGTTAGCTACACGCCCAGCACCGGCGGCTGCAAGGATTTCCGTGAAATCTACACATGCGACGGGTCAAAGCCTCCCGACGATCCCCAGCACAAATTCATGCCTGTCCGATACATACAGGTATCAGTCGCAGCGCGCACCAGAGGGCGCGTTGTGGCATATAGCAGGAAGATATTTTGCGTATATGCTGATGAGATACTTTGTGGAAAGGTCAAGCCATCTAAAACGTGTAGGAAAGCTCGAGCAACGATGTTGCTCACACGCAGGGGGCAGCTAATTCACGCGAGCACTGAAATTTTAGCGAAAAGGCTGATTGAGACGCGCTGTGTATCACTAACATGCGAAGCAATGTCGGTATGGACTGAAGACGGTGCTATATCGATGCCCGTAGCGCCGGCTTTTCGCGCGGCAAAGTGCCGTCATTTGCCGTCGGCGTCATTATTCGCCCATACCTGCGCCTTAAAACCAAAAACAACAGGGTTAAAGAGTGACGGACTTAACTGTAACTCGATAGCGGACCACAAAAGCAATGAAATTCACTCGGTGCCTGCAGTCTTTAAACACCAGCTCTTGCGAGAGATCAACCCCGCGAAAGTTTTTACAAAATAAGCTTCGAACGGCGCAGCGCAGCCACGCCAAACTTGGTTTAGCTATAGACAATGAAGTGGGCAATCTTTTGATATGAGGAAGTTAGATGTACCTTGTACGGTCGCTGACCCATGGCAGATCAGTCAGCCTCTGACTGCCACATTCCACAATTTCTAGGAAATCGTCCAAAATGATGCGACAACTTAGCATTAAACGAAGTCATACAACTCTACATGGTTTCTTAGACGATTAGACGCTTCAAACTAGGAATGCAGCTATTAATTTTGAGTCAGGTATATTCATCAGATTAATGTCAAAAGTCAAGCCGCTTTATAACTGACAAGCTTGCCTTCTGACTTTATTTTTTGTGTTACGTTTATTGATTTTTTTGATCACAGCGACATCAAATGGTATCTTATCATCGCCTCATGAAGGTCAGGGGAGGCTGCTGACCTAAAATTATGTCATATGATGTATGAATATGATATGATTATGATATGATAGTATGATAATTATATGTCATAAGCCTTTTGCTTTCAGAAGCATGCTACCAAGGCTAGTAGATACTTGGCGCCGATTATGAACTCAATCGTAAAAATAATCCCCAAAGCTTTTCGTAATTTTCATCTTCTTAAGGTGAAATACGGACACTAGCCTAAAATGAGCACCAGCGATATTTTACTTCTAAGTGATGTCTAGATGAGGGCACGTTGCGTTAGGAGATTTGAGTGCACTTCGAACACCTATCTAGAGTTTGTGCTTGTTTGGCATTACTTAAACCTTGATCCATAGGTCGAGACCCCAACGGCTCGACCTAGGTACATCAAAACCTGACAAAAGTTAGTTTACATAGAACCCTACCTCCCCTGCGAATCTGATGTGTATAGCTTGGTTTACAATCCAGATTTCAAGGTGGGAAGAAGGGAACTGACCCCCACCCAAACGCAGAACATTTAACCAGACACCCGGGAGCATGTAAGCCCAATGAGCCCGTCACTCTATAGAATAGTTCGTTACCTAACGAAGTAATAGAGTGGAGGTCCGTGCCCACAGCTGATTCCACCCCTACGCCCATAGCAACTGACCAGACAGTCGACGACTGTTACGTCAGATCGAATGCTACCACATACTTCCTGGGTTCCTCACCTTGTGCAGCGGCGAGCCGACCGTCCTGGCACACCAGATATTGTGGTTAAATCAATTGTGAATAATGTATTTTCAAAGTGGAACCAAATAAAGTCCGATTCTGTGTACACCACGTGTACGAAATCGAATCGGATTCAGCCTAGCAGCCAATGGCGCCCAATACGAATCCGGTTCAGGCCAAGACGGAATCGGTCACGGAATCACAATAGATTCCGCTGGAGTCAAGCGAAAGTCTGCACACGTCTTGGTTGTCCAGCTGTGTATGGATTGGATAAATATCACGCCGGGAGGAGCGTGAAAACGGTGACCTTTAAGCACACGCGTATTCGACGAAATCCACCGAACTGCGGCACTCTTCATTCACAGACCACGGTTCGAATAATACCAGGCCACTCACAAGTCACTGACGGCACCAGAGCCTCGCAAATCCCACGCCGTCAGGCTCATAAGCCCGGCGGCATCCGTTCTTCTCTTCGCGACAGAGATGGAGCGCGGCGCCGGCTTAACTGACACCCGGAGTTACTCCGAGGAAAGTTATATGCCGTATTTAAATGCGGCAGGCCTCATTTACCACTCACACACCGAATTAAAATCAATGCACGTCCTTAATTACATATACACAATGTGAGTCGGCATCGCTGTGATGAAGGCAGCAGGAGCGTGACTTTTCATTATGATCCTTTATGCAGCTATCCGTAGCGGCCTAAGGAGGTGCACAGTGCCGCATCCCGTTTATTTTGCGTGGAACATGACGTCACAGCACCGGATCAGATACACACCGCGATTTAGTGAGCCAGCGTGGATCTCGTGTCGAGCCCGACGCGTCTCATAGGTCACAGTGGCCCGAGATAGTGTCACGGGACAGCGGCCCGCAACGGCACGCTCCGTCTGAATGATTGGACGGCTGCCACTAAGCAGCCGCCCGAACTGGAAGGCCCCCAGTGCACGCGCCGTTCGCAGAGATAAGCCGGGCAGACGAACGACTCCTACTTAGTTTCGATGACGGGATGGCCAGTCGGGGGAGGAGAGGGCGTCGACCGGCCTCGCCACCCGCCTCCGGCCCCGTACCTCATCCCGCCGAACCGAGCCCCATCAGCGAACATGGCCCGGTGCTCCCGATATCATCGACTGAAGTGCTCCCGTGATTCGGCTAACGCTATGGCAATGTGACAACATGATGCCAGCATGACTGCGACACACCGGCTTCGTGCTTCGAATGTCGTTATTATAAGCTGATCCCATGCATGGGATATCGTCGAATATCGCAGTCGGAATGGAGTATACCGCAGATATAGTCATCAGAATAAGACCCCGGTGATGTGCTGCCGAGGTTCCAATATTAGTAATGTTATTTTTACAGCCGATAGCCCAGCTCCAGTTTTGTGTTCCTTTCACCGCCGCCGTGCTTTGTTTGCTCCGCAAGATCATAGCCTCAAAGACCCGCCTCAGTGCAAGCAAACGGGAGACTGTTCGAAAACGTTTAGAAAAACGAGCAAACAGGGAACAGGCAGGTGAGATAAATGAGACGCCATGGGTAATCAATTCCCATGCCATATGGACTTCATTTGTAAAACATCCAGCACGAGCCCGGATAACATTATTATTATTAACATTAGTATTACATTATATAACTGCACCATTATACGCACCGTTAAACACTATCACACATCACCGCATGGATAGCCCATCGATCACAGGCAATTCACAATTCACTCAATGCAATTCACTCACTGCGATAAACCTTCCCCGTGATTGCTGCGCACTTCCAGTGCTACGTAACCCTATGATGAGCGCCGCTTAAATTGATATGACCAGATATAGGCTGGCGGCAGTGTCATGCAAAATCTCCTCCGGGCGCTAAGTGAGGGTGCCCGGTTTACGAGGGAACTTTGCGGAGCGGTCGCCTGCCGGACACCGGTGTCGTTGGGGCCATCGATGCATTACCGGGTAAGTCAGCACGTTTGGGGCAGACCGTGCCTGACAGGCGGGGTCCCCGAGCAGCCTGAGGCGGAGCACCTCCTGACGCCGACGCGCAGGCTGCTGGAGCAGCATAGATACCTCAGTTCGCGCGGCGAGATCACAGCGCGAAGTTGTGCGTAACTTTTCAAGGATGGTGGCTTACGCGTAGCGTCAGGTACAGAGTCAGTTGAGTTGAAATATTATGACTTGTGATAATATAATCAGCGGTAGCTCTTCATGACCCGAACGTGCAAGCACGTTCGGGAATGAACAAGGTGCCGGTGGGGTTTTAGGGGCGACATCTACAAGTTCTCAATATAAAAATAGCTGTTTCAGCGCAGGGAGTAAACAGTGCCAGTAGACGTTATCACATGAACAGTTATACGTTAATACTGCTTACTAATACTGATTGATGGCGTCCATATGATCACTTTGGCACAATTTTGACCAGTCATTCGTTTCGGGCAGTGTATGCTAGGCACGTGCCTGCGGCATGGAGCCTACCGAGGCGTACGTCGGATTTGTTAAGCGTTTTAATCCATTTCACCGGTGATTGCGATATGGCCAACAGCGCACGAAGAGTTCTGACCGCAACGGGAACGTCGAGGTAACGGAAGGGCAGGGTCCTCACTGTTATCACAACATTTGGAAAACATTCCACGCGACACTTGGAAAACATTCTGTGTTCTGAGTGTGTCGCAACTAGGGAATTTCGAAACAGGCGGTTCAGTTCGTCTTCTACTTGTAGCTTACCTTGATGATGAGGCACCTGTACTCTAATTTCAAACGTTGTTTTTGGAACTGGTTGAAGTACGTTTACGAACACAATGCATATTTTCTCACGCCTTAGAATGAATCCATGAGTACACGCTCTAGCGAACAGACACGCTGGGTATTATCACGATGTCACACTTTGACTTACGATATATTTTTTCGTTAAGCTCTCTAACGAAAAATGTGGCCTTTGCCACCTTGTCCGCAGTCATTGCTTACTGACAAATTGCAGCACACCTACTGACGTGAGAAACTGGTGAGGTAATTTTACATCAAATTCAAAAAGCTTCGGTAGAAACAGATCTGGCTCCGAACCGTAAAAAATAATCTTGTTTATAGCAAGGCATCTACAATTTTATCAAAACATAGTCTTTCCAAGCGTTTTTTTTTAAATCTGCAAATATATCTAGCCGAAAATCGTTGATAGAAGTTGTGTGCATAAAGAATAAACGCTGTAAGCTTTTAAAAATGTTTGTACAAATTTTCACGCCGTGATCCATTGTGAAACCAGGCATTAGTTTGTGTTCTTGCCTTTCCGGATCAAGACTGATCGTTAGGGAATAACAGTGTTTATGTTTACAAAATATCCGGATGGCTGGCGGTTCAAACGGCCGGAAGGTCCCACGCCAAACTTTCTGCCGTCTTTTAAGGTTTCCGTGGTCACTTCACAGACGTCAAGGCAAAGTCTCATCTCGTCACATGGTAGGGGCTTTGGTTGCCTTTAATCCACCCAACGACCTTCGGAGGATTAATACAAGTTACTGCGGGCAGAATTGAGGGCAACTGTAGTTTGCATTCCGTCCAGTTGGCCCAGACGGGGCTCAGGCCTGGCTGCAATCAGCCACGGCGCAGACCAATTGACCCGGTGCTCCGATTGCCTAAAGCGACCCGCAGTCGCCACCCGTCCCCGCTCCCGGTCGCGGCGATCACGGTACTCACTCAGGATCGGACCAGCTGAACCGGTCTGCCCCGCGGGCCGGCGCCCCCCCCCCCCCCCTCCCCCCGCCCCCGGCGCGTCGCCCCACGGCGCTGCGGTACTCACTGAGCAGGCCGGCCACCAGGCCGAACGGCATGACGATGCAGCTGACGATGAGGTCGGCCACGGCCAGCGAGAGCAGGAAGTAGTTCGTGACGCCCTGCAACGACTTCTCCAGGCAAATGGCCAGGCAGACCAGCACGTTGCCCACCACGCCGGCCACGATGAAGAGGGCCGCCGGCAGGTAGGTCAGATTGAGCTGGATGGCCGCCGGCAGCGGCCCACCGCTGCTCGCGTTGACCACATTGGCGGCCGACATCGTGCCCCACCGCCGCCGTTGCTCACGCGTCGGCGCCGGCGGGCTCACTGGGCCCCGTCGGCGTCGGCGGTAACCGGGCAGGGTCCGGGAGGGGGCGGGTCACGCCGCGCCGCGCCGCGCCGCGCTCAGGCGTGCGCTGCACAATGCCCCGTGTGCCCGTGCGGCCGAGCTAGGCTGCCGGATCAAATCGGTAATCTGAGTGACGTGACCAGTCCAGTAATATGCCGTTTTCGGTCGGCCGGTCCTGTCCACCCGGGTTCGCAAATCCAGAAAAGTCAATCCTTGCAAACCCACGGTGAGCATGTTCACTTTCAGCGGACATATCACCTGTATAGTCAGAGCGCCTCATTCTGCTACTGAAGGATGCCCAACGTTACAAAACAGATCACAGGTGAGCTCAGTGATGCATCGCCCGCGTATTGTTAACCTGGCTCCGGTTTCATGTGGGGCACGCAGCCAGCGACGCTGACTCAACACGCAAAAACTGGCTTCGGAAAAAACGGCAACAACGAACAACAACCTACATCCGAGGCCGGGCAGGCCAGCACGTAACAACTGACGCCGGCGATCGGCGGGCGGTCGGGACCAGCTGCGGCGGTGTGTTACGCAGGCGTGGTGCAGGGCTTCATCCCTGACCCAACTGGTGACGGCCGGCCCCGCTTCTGAGCAACTTGCTGGCACAGAGCCGACGGGAATTGTTTTCATAAAGCAAGCTTGAATTAGATCAGCTTTCGTACTGGACTGGCTCAGAAAGCCTCCTAGTGGTAGAAGATTCCTCTAGCCCAGTTTTTTCCGAAGGACGCAGTTTCAAGAGATGTCTAGAAAAAATAGTCATCTGGATATCGTAGGGCAGCATGACCTATGCACATAATGACTGTTTTCCACAATATACACTTAATTTTCTTACAAAATCGCGGACCTACGTTTCCACGTCCCCTGCAACGACACAGCAGACCCTCGGACGCTGTCGCTTGAGGATAGTGAGTGAGTAGAACTCAACAAAGGTGTTCAAGACACAGACGAGCGAGAAAAGGTCACCTTACGACGCGTGTCGTCTCACATCCTTACGCCGCGGTCCGCAGTGCACCTCTCAGAACGGAGGCCTAGCAGGTGGCCTGACCTGAAGGCCCGCGCAGGTGCAGACCTTCGTGCACGAGGACCGTTAGCGGCACCTCGCGGCGGCTTTCTGGAATCAGCTGGCTTTGTCAGCCTCCGGAAATGTTGCCATTTCCGTTTTAAAGCCTCTTCAAACGTGCTAAACTATTGAAAGTGCCTGTGTGAGGACGTTGGTCACTCCCGAGAGGGCTGACGGCCAGGTGAGTTCGCGTTGAACGGCGATGGTGCCGTCTTGAGCGGCCGGCTGGGCCGCTGCGCCTTTAACGAGCGAATATCTTCGCGACCACTGATCAAAGGCTCATACAGTTTTCAGCGGCAAGTAGCGCATCTCTTAAAAGTTGTGCTGCATAAATTGTTGGATATTTTCATGCGAGCTGCTTGGTCAAGTGGGTGGCTCTTGAAACGTCGGAAAAACACGGCAGGGTCACCTGCTCCATGCGATTAGCATCGAAAACAAAGTATTTTCAACTTGCCAAAGCGATGAGGAGCACGGGTCTAAACCGGTTGCGTATCCGAAGGATCCGGCGGCGGAGCAAAAACGACAAATTGTTGTGGAGGAAAACATGGATATCCTATCGGACACAGTATCGGCCGATGAGTACCGACAGTCGCATGCCTCCGTGAGCTAATCGGTTGATCCACCCGCTTTGGACTGTTGTTAACGACTGATGTTAGGCCTCAGCCAGCAGAGCATGTGAAGCTGTGGGACCAGCTTCGCGGCTTAGGCGAGCGTTCTTTGAACAGCTTAGTTATAGATAACAAAAACCGCAACACATAGGTAAGCCAAGAATCCATCGGGGTACGGCGAACGCCACTTTTTTCCGAGCCCGTCTCAAACACAGGACGCTGCAGTCAGTGGTGTAGGTTGCCATTCAGTTGGGGCTCCAGCTCACCCCCCCCCCCTGCTCCACCAACTTAGGCTCCAGCTCCCGTCCTCTGCCCCCCCCCCCCCACCCCTTGCCTTTCCTCAACTTTGAGAAATAGTGGGTCAAATTCGAGAAGAAACACATTTGTTGGTTTCCGTTTCCGTCTCTGTCGTGCCTCGGCGTAAAAAACGTCTTAATGAATTTGTTATTTTTTTCATCTGGCCCATGCATATATTCTATCGCAAACCATCTGTAATGTGTTTACGTACTGGCTGCGCTGCTGCGTTTATTCATAAGTATTCCGTGTGACAGATCAGCAATCATGTGATATGACTTGGTCTAAACGTCTCCATAGCTCAGCTTTGGGATCGGGACCTATTTTGACCCCTGCATGACGGAAACGCTGCTTGGTACCCCGGGCTCGGTGTTTGTATGACTCGTTGATGACAGTCGGCTGGCAGCTGGCCGAGGGCGTCGGGCTGGCGAGGGAGGGGGAGGGGGGGGGGGGCTGCTTCACGGCCTCGCGTGGCACCTTAAAAATGTACGGCAGAAATTGTCCGTGGAAGTGGTCGACTGAGGCGGTGGGATTTGGGCCTTTGAAACGAGCTATCCGTGGTGAATTCCGATCACAGGCAATCCTGCAAAGTAACCAATTCGACAAATAAATAAGTACACCTGCAGAAAGGACGAACATAAGGAAGACCTAGACGGCGTCCAAAGGCTGTTCTCAGAATTTATAACTGTGGCAAGACCTAAATGCACCCTATGCCTTCCATTTAATAGGGCGTGATTCTCTGAATCTGTGTATGCAGTGAAAAAAAACAGAGTGCAGTTTCGTTTCAGGTTCAACCGGTGCAGGCACGGATGTTGATTTGCATTCTTTTAGGTGGGCCACTGCCTCCTCCCATGTCGAGTTCCCCCCCCCCCTCCCCAACGGTGAGCTTGCCCCTCGCCCACTTTCCGTAGCCAGAATGCAAGCAGGGCGTTACGAATGGGAGTACAATATTTTATTGATTTTAAAGACAGTTTCTACTAATTGTTTCACAGGTGAATTGTTTTTCCTAATTATTTCAAAGAAACAAATAAATTGAAGCAGCAATGTCATGTTTAGTTCCTGTAGCTGACTTAGCAAATCACGTTTTTACACCTCAGTTCAGCAAGGGTCAGCTACGGCATTTTTACTGGTGCACTAGGTCCGAACCGTATTGCTAACTATATCATCATCATCGTCCATTACCATTATCATCATCACATCGGCTTTAGCAGGGAAATCTTTCCTGGACATCAAATCAAATATTTGACAATTTAAGTTAAATTGTCACATTAGCAACGCAACTCAAGATGGCCAAAACCCGGGGAGAAATCAGAGTTTTCGGGTGGCTTAGGTTAACTTTATTGGCTCAGCCCCTGCTCCAAACCGATTTTAGAAAGTGCCACTCTTGCGTCCATCCTTGTTCCGGAGCAGCACGTGAAAACAGTTCAATAAAAAGCATTGAGCCCGCACGTTCGCACTTTTAGCAGAAACACCGATGGCCTTGGTTGCGGTTTCCATCAAAGCGAGCGGCGTAGGCCGCTGCAGTAAACACCGGAGGGGGTAGAGCCTGGCGCGCGAGAGCGGCCATCGTAAAATATTGCATCTGAAAGTCTTTCAAAACCAATTCTTACCGTTCAACAACTGGATTGGGGTGTAAATTTTACTTGCAAAATCCTAAGGATGCTCTCTAAATAGACAAAAACCGCAACACCAAAATGGAGCTTCCATCTTCACTTACCTAGCTTCACCACCAAATCTCGACGCCGGTTCGCAGTGCTGTGTGCTAATCAGTTCCTATCATAAATATACAGATGGCGCTGATAAATCGCAGATTGCGTAGATTGAGCGTTTCATTTGCGATCCATTCGAACTGAGGCGGGTTAGGACCGATTTTCATTCAGCGGCACAACAACTTAGAACGGTGTCTCCCAGAAGTACGGATGGTTCGCGACGCGTGTCGGATGAAATGAGCGGGGAAATGCATCATCAAGATGAGGGCATGTACTTTCGCGCTTGCGAAGGGTTGAGGACCATTTTATGAAAGGATGCGTGGGGAATGTTCATGTTTTGTTTCACGTTTACTGGAATGCATGTTTTAGAAATGAAATTTTGGGGTGTCGAGAATCTTCGTGTAAGCGGGATTATGTGACATCGTGGACACTTATTGTTGTGAGTACATAAATAAATACAATGAAACTCCCCAGAGAACAGCATGGTAAATCATCCGCGGATTTCACTTTCCAGTTACGCAGAAATGTGCAAGTGTACCCCTTCAACCGCACAAAATAAGTACGCTTATAAGAAGATAATGCAAACTATAAGGCTTCCATTTGTGACTGCTCTGGCTAAAAGCATGAGTTCTGTGTGCATACATGAGCAAGTTTAGGTTATATATATATATATATATATATATATATATATATATATATATATATGTGTGTGTGTGTGTGTGTGTGTATATATACACATATATAATTATAATGTATAACCAGAAAACCAGAACATAAGCGGATGATGTCCGACAGCTTTTTTTGCACCCCTGCTCTTATCGCGACTTCCAAGACTCTGACCCTTCTCCCAACCATGTTGAGAAATCGGCACCCGTGGATGTAGGTCGACAAAAACACATATAGCTGACACAACTATGCGTGGACATGCCAAAAGCCTACCTTCCCGCCCTTATTGGGCTTCCTCTAGCGTGTAAAACATAGAAGCAGCATGGGGTTTTACCTACAGTTCTGTGCCGCAAACGTATCAACAGGCTGTCTCGAAAGTGGCGAAATCGCGTGACCTAAGAAAGGTCAACCCTATCCAAGACCTTGCAAAAACCAGGTGGGGTGATTGGCCAAGGATGCCTAGAAACATCATAAGTTCTTCGAGGTTTGACAAGCTCATTTTGCAATTGTGGTAAAATCGAATCATCGCATCTGATTTCGTTTCCTTTGATTGCATTGCTCCTTTTTCCCAATTTTTGTTCATGAGCACAGTTTCCAAAGGCTCAGAGGTCTGTGCGTCAACTGGAAACACATCAAGAGACTAGAGCCTTCCTTAATGAATAGGATGCCACACCGCTGATCTTATACTCGTCTCTCATGCGCTCTTTGAGTCTCGAAACATTTTTGTCGTGCCAGGGCTAAGCACGTTTGTGAGGCGTTTTTCTGCCACGGGCCTGGAGCTGAGATTTCGCGGTCCCCTCTACATAGTTTCCCTGCCCTATTCGTGGTGCTGCGCGCACCGATGGCCATTTGCCTGGGTGTTGGAACCATTGGTGGACCGGTGCTAGGTCAGCACGCCTCCCCCGCTCCCTGCCCCAGGCGCCAGCGCCGTGGGGGGGGGGGGGGGCGACGGCTGCATGCCACAAAAGACTCCGCACTCGGTCCTGTGGCTGGTCAGCACGTCGGCCGGACACTGATCCGATGTGCGGCCCATTTGATCGTTAGTCTAATTTACCGCACCCATAATGGTTTCGCGACGGCCACCATTCATCGGGCGACCGGCAGTGACGTCAGCGTTTCCGGGGGGGGGGGGGCGACACGGCACGCGGCCCGGGCTGGCGACCCACGGCAGGAGAGCGGACGGTGCGCAGAAGCGGACAATGACGAAACGGCAAATGGAAATTTAATGGAACCATATATACCGGCTTTGTTCATTATTTACGCCAAATATTTTGCCTCAAGACGCTTGAGGTCACGTTTTTTTCGGTGATGAATTTCGAGCGAACTATCTGGTATGCATCGTTGTTTCTGCAGCGGACCTTTAAGGCGATGTTCTCGTTTTTCTTGTTCAAGTTGGTTGATATTAAACGGGCATTTTTCATTCACCCGTAATTGAAAAGCCGTGCAGGCCGCATTCTCTGCCATCAGAGCTTATCTCCGCCTTCTTTGGCATTTGACCCGGCACCGAATGACCTCTGACCGGCCAGCTGGATTCCTGCATAGGTCGTGGAAGCTCAGCAGCTGGCGGCGTGACGTAAGCAGGCAACTCGTAGCTGTCCGAAGGGCTGCAGAAACACAATTACGTTGGGTCGCATAGTTGCGGCTCCTGCACGTCTAAAACCATGATAAAAGCTATATGCCTATAAACCTATGCTCGTCTTTTATATAACCTATATACCTATAAACCTATACTCGTCTTCGAATGCGCCTGAATTTGTAAGTGCATTTTCCCGAAAAATTGCTAATAAAGTAACTGTCCGGTTATTATTCAAGTTGTGATAACCTGGCTGACAGATAAACAGCCTATGGATAGCGGCTGATTTGGCCATGCAACGAAAGGACCGTTACACTCTGCTATGCTCGTGTCAGTTTTTAACCGCCAGGGGTCCGCTCCGCATAACAAGTCTCGGCATAGGGCATTCCAGCGGAAGATACACGTGTGGAAGGGATACAGGGCATTCCAGCGGAAGATACTCGCGCGAAGGGGGTGAAGGGCATTTTAGCGGAAGATACACGTGCGGAAGGGATGCAGGGCATTCCAGCGGCAGATACACGTGCGAAAGGGGCGCAAGACATTTTGGTGGGAGACGTACGTGCGGGAGGGGTACAGTACATTCCAGCTTCAGCTTCTGCCGTCGCTTGATGAGCCACCGGCGCTGGTGCTGGACAACGCACCAGGCATGCTGGTGGAGAAGAGCTGCAGTCCCGCCCGTTACCAAGGTCGCCAAGTCGCAACGCCTCCAGGAAAGCTGACATCACCAGTCGGCTGGCTCAGCGAGGAATGCCACTCCCATCGGCTGCCACATGGCGTGAGCTGCTGCTGATCAGTCAGTGGAACAGACCTGAGCCGGTGGCACACGGCGTGAGCTGCTGCTAACCAGTCGGTGGAACAGACCCGAGCCGGTGCTACACGGCGTGAGCTGCTGCTGATCAGTTGGTGGAACAGACCTGAGCCGGTGGTACGCGACGTGAACTGCTGCTGATTAGTCGGTGGAACAGACCCGAGCTGGCGGCACACGGCGTGAGCTGCTGCTGATCAGCAGATGGAACAGACCTGAGTCGGCGGCACACGGCGTGAGCTGCTGCTGATCAGTCGGTGGAACAGACCTGAGCCAGTGGTACACTGCGTGAGCTGCTGCTGAGCAGTCGATGGAACAGACTCGAGCCGCAGTACATGGTGGACAGCCTGATCGGCCAGCGGGCACACGAGGTGGCCCGTCTGCTGCCCAGTCACCCGTGCTGAGCGCCATCGGGCGGGTCAGCTGCTTCAGGAAACCTCGCGTCCGCCAACGGTCGCCGCTAACGCGAGTCACCGGTGCCGGCCTGCAGGCCAGGCTGGAGAGAGCAAAGCTGAGCGTGGCTGGTGAGACGCCGAGCGCCGAGCCGGAGCCTTTGAAGACAATTGATGGTCCAAGGGCAGCCCAAGATGCCCGTGCGCGGGCATGGTGCCGTGGAAGCCATCATCATAGATACCATAGACTCATCTCTAAACGATTACTCTGTACATGACAAGTCTTTTGTGTGGGTGGTGTGGAATGACACCATACAAAATTCACACCAAATGCATAAAGACATTTCTGATCCTCCCCACTGCGAACACTTTATCTGCTGAGTGACCCACCAGTGTCATTTATTCCGACAATGATTTAATTATTAAAAAAGACGACTAGGTCTTCCGTCGAGATCATCGCCATTTACACAAAATGCCCTTACGAAACTGTCCGGCCGATGGGACGGCAGGAAATAGGGTGAAACAGCTTAACGCTATGCAGATTGCTCAGCCTATGCGTTAGTTTTACATAAGGGATCTGTGATCCACACGGCTCGTGCGCTGTTGCACGTGGGACTTTGTGTGTGATTGTTGATAACCCTTTTACAGCGCTTAGATAAATGTCGAATTAGCTATGCAATTCGACGTTGAATCCAAAGAAGTGAAGTTGCATGCCATAAACGTTTGTCAGTCAAGTTATATGATGAGGACAATGTTGTCACACAAACAAGTCTCAGAATTGACGACAGTGTCGGTAGCAGCATTCAACTCTTGCTGTGTGAAAATGATTGGGATATTTATTTTCTACACCTTTCCAGGTTGGCCATGTCTGGGAACAGCGCATGACCTGGTCCCGTCACCACCACCTCCATTTCTACTGTGCCAGCAGAGCAAAGGCGTCAGCAGGTCCTAGCCTCTCTCAACGCTGAGCCCACTCTTGGTCCAAGTGCTTGTACGCTGAAACTGATTTCAACTCTTTTTTCGAAGTGCGAAATGCGCTAAGCGAAAAGTTCAAGTCATGCATGGCGACGATTTGGAGCTGGCCATATCTGAACCCAAAAAACAGTGATATGACAATATGAAGTGTGTGCTTTTGTTTGATGCCCATTTTCATGCTCCTCCCCCACACACACGCAAACGCATACCAGGCCCATCCGTCCGGCAGGACGGCCTTGCCAGCGGTCGGAGTGACGGGGCAGAGCTCAGGTTGCGACGAGTGGACGGAGTCGAAGGCTCAGCCACAGAGTGACCGCGCGATAGCCTCTACACAGGCTCGATGACCTGTTTATCACTCCGAGGGAGTGAAAAGTGCCCTTCATTTTCGTTTAGTCTAACAAATCTTGATACAAAATTAGCACCCGGCCTGACATGCCCGCTGCTAAAAACTTCCACCTGTACCACGCTTCCGTTCGAAATATATCGTAAAAACGGGCTTGAAGTGGTTTACACCAGCAGAAAACGCAACACGAAGTGGTCTGACACCAGCAGAAGACGCAACACGGAAGTGATTTGACAGCAGCAGAAGACGCCACATGTAAATGATTTGACACCAACAGCAGACGCGACACGTAAGCATGCCGCAATGAAACGTATGCAGGTTTGTTTGATCAGGTGAAGGGCCTAAGTGGGCCAAAATGACCAAAGGAGTTCCGTGAGTTGATTCAATGCGGGTCTATCCTGGACTTTGCCCGATTCATAATACAAAGGAAGTGCTGCACTTTCCTCGAAGCAAAATAACTCCAAAAACAGTGCTGAGGTACTACCAGGGACAAAACTACGGTTTTGCCCATATTTCACCACTCCATATATCACCACCTTAAATTTTGTGCTTTACTTTTCGCATTTGACATCACTTTGGATTCAGATAAAAGTATGTACGCTGCCACGCAGTGACATTGCCTGCTGGCAGCCTTGGGAGGCGGAGTATGCCTGCGAGTCTTGCCCGCCGGCAGCCTCGGGAGGCGGGAGACGCCTGCAAGTCTTGCCCGCCGGCAGCATGGGAAGCGGGGGGGGGGGGGGGGGGGGACGCCTGCGAGTCTTGCCCGCCGGCAGCCTTAGGAGGCGGGGGACGCCTGCGAGTCTTGCCCGCCGGTAGCCTTGGGAGGCGAGTGACACCTGCAAGCCACCGCCCCCCCCCCCCCCATGCGTGCCAGCGCGTCCATTTCGAGCGCACCACCCGACCCCACCTAGCTCTGGAATGAGTCGGACCACACGCACATCGTGCACACTGGCGACCCTCGCAAGCCCACGGAAAACAACACTGTCAGAGCGGCCTCTGCAGCCCACCGGGCCGAGTCAGCCAAGCTGCACCCGTTGTGCGTATGTGCCTATATCGGTCGCCGGTGTTCGTGTGCGCTGGTGCGGCGAGCAGCCGAGTAGAGCGCATGCGCACCTTCGTGACGAACAAGCGTTAGTTGCTGCCTTATTAGGAAACATGCGACAGATTCTCTCACACTAAGGGGTGATCATTTGCACTAAAGTCTGAATATTCACTGCACTCCATTTCGCCCACTACATTCGTCCTATGCTATTCTATTCTTTATATTATATTCACTAGGACATAATATGTCATTCACGACATGTCAGCTTATTCATTAGTTCGGAGGGAGCGAATAATTTGAACACGATTCCAAAGCCTCAATGGAGCGGAAACAACCAGTTCATGTTTAAGACATGGAAAACTTTTGGATAAGTAGCACAGGAGTCAAAATGGCAAACGTGCGAAGTAATGCCCCTAACGTATTGTTCCAGTGTGGTTACCTCCGAGGTCCAGCGCTGCGGTCCAAAATAGCCTTATCGTTCGTGCGCCACTACGAGTCGTTTCCAACTTAGAGGAACCCAATTTAAACTTACCAGGTGGAGACTGCGCACCTCTTTCGGGACCTTTCGTCCAATCAGTCGGATTATCAGTCGGCCGCGTCGGGTGATGTCGCGCGAAAGATCCTTAACAAAGGCGATACAAATCTATCAGATATGAACTCCGGATGCTCCTAAAACTGTTAAGCACACATTGGCAACAAGGGATCACCGCACGTTGAGGCGATGACTAAATAAGCTCTATGATTCAACCTCGAAGCACGGAGTACAATGAATTCTGAGCAAAAATAGCGGTGCGTGGTGTGCAGGTTTTCACCAAGGGCATGTGCAAGCGACCTCCATTTGCTCGATCGTACTTATCTATCGATCCCTCGGGGCTCGGGCGTATCGTATCTACTCGATTATCTACTTGCGTGTTTGAAAATAAGCCAAAAGAACAAAAGTGTACGGCTGGAGGGACCTACGCACGCGAAGCATGTTGTGCGACCAATCTGTGGCGTAGGAACAGGGGGTCGATAGAGCATGGACCCGTACTTTTCGCGCAAGTTAAACATTAAGCTTATGGCGATGCATGAAAAGAAACGGCTTAAAAATGGTAACGTATTTACTCAGTCTCACTTGACACTCTCGAATCGATTTCTTTCATTGCCCAACAATTGCACTGCAGGTGCCGTGCACATAGTGTAAAGTGGTGTATCTCCCCACAGAAATACAGGGCATCAGACAAAGGAACGGCGGCCCGCAACGAGGAAATTGCGACCACTATGCAAATGACGTCACTCTCTGACATCAAAGGCATGTGCCTTCCGCATCAGCAGCTCAAAATGTTAATATCAATGCAAACGTCTAGCCCTAAAACTGACGTCCGCGGAGCAGCGCAGTCAGGCAAGCACCTCCTGCGAGGTGGCAGC
The DNA here is from genome assembly GCF_011947565.3 of Pollicipes pollicipes. Taxonomy (NCBI): domain Eukaryota; kingdom Metazoa; phylum Arthropoda; class Thecostraca; order Pollicipedomorpha; family Pollicipedidae; genus Pollicipes; species Pollicipes pollicipes. Next base: position 29,502,929 of record NW_023597034.1, on the reverse strand, counting down.
CCACTGACATGGCGGAAACGGACCTCACGCTATGCCGAACCACACGCGCGGGGCTGCACGTGCCGTCTGGGGACGGCCGAGCGGGCCAGACTAGTGTCGGCCCTTAAGCAAGCCGAGAGTCGGAAACAGCGCAGTCGGAAGGGGAGCCAACCGAAAACGGGCTTTTTAGGCGCCATGGGCGCAATATAACCTCGTCTGAAACAATCAAAATGTTCATCGCGTAGCAGAGACCCGAGAGCGTTCAAGATGCAGAAACGATCTGAGAATCCCAAGAAAGGCAAGCTGGCACGGACACTGCTAGCCTCTTGATACGTTCCAAAAACCCTTGGGGATTGTAATGGGTTCCCGCAATGCCCGAGGGCCTAGAAACGCCAAATGGAGCGTAACACAGCGCACTGAAGAGGCTGAAGCCCCGGGATAACCGCGGCTGCCAGGGACTCTGTAAGGGCGCGAGGCAGACCACGGGATGAGCAAGGCCGCCAGGGGCTCTGTTAGAGCGCGAGGCAGACCACGGGACGGGTCTGTGTGTATCTTATGCGTAATTATGACCGCGTATAAGGCGCGAGCCGGCAGTCGTCGAACTAGGAGGCTGCATCGGCGACGAAACAAAGCAGGAAATCACGTCAAACATGCGGGCATGTAACGTTTTACAGCCCCTCGGTACAGACATTTCCCTGGCTAGAAAACGGGGAACAACCATTCCAGAACGGAAATTGCCAACATTTCCACACCAGAAGTACTCACAGTTGAACACCTCTGCGCCGTACCATGTGCTTTCCTCAGCTGGACCTCTTCGTTCACTCTCTGCCCCGGCCGTGACCGGCCTGTCCAGTGCAGACTTGTGTCAGACTTCAGCGGAATCGAGCCGAATCGGAATCGATTCTGTTGTGGGAGGAATCAGGTTTGGATTCCGCCGCGTACGTTATTCTTTTTCTGTGATTATTGCTTTTACGCTGGGCTGATCCACATCATAAGTTAAGTGGAACATGTTGCTGATGCACCAAGGCACCTCTTGGTTGATATCGGTATGCCCGATTTGTCCTGTTCCCTCACACGCGGTAATAATTCCTCTGTATGCTCCGTGAATTGCAATTCCCTGAAAGCCACCATACCCACTGGGGTATCCGAACAATTAGTTCATGAGTCCACTGGAGTATCTTTATGCACACACGCACGGACCCGTGCGCACACACGCGCGTGCACACACACACACACCATATACGTATATATATATATATATATATATATATATATATATATATATATATATTGCTGACTGCCCCTTCTTTAACAATAAAAGCTTTTGTCGGCCTGGGAATCACCTCTGGTAATTATAATTGTGCCCGAGACAAACGTCGTTGAAGTCTAATTTGCGACAGGCGCGTTGTCATGTTCGGCTTCAGCTCCATTCCATTTTATTCGGATTTTAAAGCACTTCCAACCCAGCGGAATGAAGTGCATTTCAAGTCAGGTGACGGCCCCCCCCCCCCCCAGCATGCCTGTGGAAATAAGATAAAATACAGAAAAATAATGCAACTACAAGGCAAAGAACGTAATGAATAATTACACGCCAGACAGCCGCGTCCTTAGAGCTCCAGCCCCACCATTGCGAGCCGGGCGTAAGCCGAGCTTAAACAAACCTTAATGTTGACGACATGTTTACTTTCCATTAGGATTCCAAGGCTTATGTGTAGGCACAAACACAACCCCATCAATGTTGCTAATTATGTTACTAATTTGCAGTCAAATATGATGATGTGGTTCCAGACATCACCGCACGCGCGAGCCTCGGAAAGTTCGGTGGCGACAGCACACAATCATTCAGTCAGTGATGATGGACTCCACGAACCCGCCACCAGAGACGCTGTCCAACTTCCCGTGTGTAAGGTGTCCTTCTAGGAATGAATGCCACCTTTGCGTCGGGTGGAAGGGTGCACTACGAACTTTCACTCCAATAAGTTGGATCGCGATTCGGGACTTCCTAGACTATGGCGAATACAGTATCAGGGTCATTGGGGCAGCAAATATCGACGCATCGTCACAACAATGGACGACACTTAGTCCCGCTAAGTGGCTGGCAATGCTGGAAAATAGGGAGACATCAAAGAGCACGCGCCTGTGCCAAACGGCAGCCAATCGGCACAGGTACGTATACTGTATTCTGCTTCCCAATTGTACTCGATGCCAGGCAAAATGTACTCCGCCTCCCCAACTGTACCCGATACCAGGCAAAACTGTATTCTGCTTCCCCAATTGTACTCGATGCCAGGCAAGATCACCCGCTTACAAAATCCCTACACAAGTCATACAACCGGGTCCAACATTGCGTGGTCCTACGACCACGTGTAGCAGCCAATGTATAGAACGGTTGAAACGGGCCAACAACGCAACGCAGCAGCGAAACAGCAGACCGGCTGACGCGCCGTCACAACGGGCTTGAACGGGAATTCAGAACTGTCCCGAACAAAATCACGTGGGTTGGCGAAAGACAAACGTTTTACTTAAGGGCGGACTCAAGGGACACAATTTGATTTCGGTTTCCGAGACCTCAAATGACGTCCTGAACCGAAATAAATGCATCAAAATCGGCGACCGTCATCTATTACGATTAGCACACTGCAAAACATCCAAGTTGCCTGACACACCACCAAAAAACACCTGAGCATCTGTTGCACCCTTCCTACGGTCCTCGCTACCCTACACCAGACGGCTACAGGTCCGCGCTCACTCCAGCCTGCCGCGGTCTGCCCCCCCCCCCTCCCCCCCCCCCCCGCCGCTACCCGGCGCCCTCGAAGTTGGGTCGCGGCGCGCGCCGCTCGTGTTGGCCGCTCAGCTCGGCCAGTATCGCGGCGGCCAGCCACGGCTGGGCGGCGGCGGCGGCTGTCACCAGGGAGCGACGGCTGGCGGCGAACACGGCGTCGGCGGCGGCCGACGAGCCGCGCGGCAGGTCCTGCACAAACGTCCAGTCCAGCTGCGCCTCCGCCGCGTGCTGCAGGCGGCGAGGGAGAGGGGTCAGCAGGGCGGGGCGGGGAAAGCTTCTGTGGCACTGGAGGACCGTTGCGAGCACACTGCATGGTGGTCTGGCACACGGCCATCACGCCAGGAGCTCATCATACAGACATAACTCTAAAATTCCCCGCACGGCCATCATAGGACAACTTTATCATGTGATCATCATATGGAAGGCCCACAACGCAACCACCGCAATGGAGGACCGTCGCCACTTTACTGTTTAACCGTTTCGCCTCGACCGGTACGTAATTATGACGTATACTTATTCTAGGACGCACATTTGAGGTATTCCCGCAGCGGCATAGCGAAACGGTTGCAAATGGCCTGGAGTGCTTACGAAAAGGCAGCGCATGACGATGACGACTGACAAATACGTCAGCGTACGCCATCGCCGCAGTCCGTCTTTGAACCATTTTTGTATAACCATCATTCCCATCCGGGGTGATTTCGAGCGAAACAATTGGCGTTGGCTCAGCAGCTCTGTCCTACCCCTTACCCGCCTGGGCAGAATCATACGCGTTACCCGCACGTTTGAGACTTGTTATCGAGGTATCACAAACATCTCAGCTTTAGTAGTCATGTCGCGTTGTCTGATCTTACCAGCTGCCTACTAGCTGTGAAAAATGGTGTGCAAGAAAAGGGCCACTTGCAACAAAATACGGCATTGGTTACCCATCAAACGGACCTAAAATTTCACCCGAAATGACTTGAAATGGAAAGAGGATTCCTCAAGAAAATGCAGATTCCAATTTGTTGTCGTTTCGTCGCATGATAGATAAAAATTGGGGATTTGGTTGCCAAAGCGAAGCAGGCGTTGTGTTTATCTTGGTGCGTTTAAACTACTCGTCTTTGTGGAGAGGGTGAGAGATAACATTAAGCTGGCGATTTGTAATTTCTATAAACATAATACGTATTGCTTATCGCAAACATTTCGATTTGTGTTCACATAGTCATCTAACGCATACTGCTATCAAAAAGGCCTACATGACATGCATGTCACCTCTTGTAAGCTTAAAAAAGACTTCTTTTGGAATCTCGCTGAGTGTGGTGGGTTCAGGAAACCATATGTTTCGTCTCGAACTTGCTTCGTAATTGCGTGTCACAAGGCGCTGTCAACATATTACGTTGTGCATTCTTGGCCATTCCCAGCCCGCGTCCCCTGAATGCATACTGGTTAAGGGGTATGTTTCACATTTAAAGATAGTGAAGCAGGCATCAGATATGAGACAAGCCCACCTACAACTATTGGCATACTTTTGAAGTGGAAAAGGTGCCCTAGACGGCTTTAGTACCCACGCTCATCAATGAGTCATGGTTTGATTGCGTCATCGCACCTTGCACAACACTGACTGAAAGCCAATTGGCGGCCGTTACGTCTGGAAATCGTGCTCACGAGCGCCACATACGAACGCCTCAAACATTTTTCTTTCTTGGCCTTGATCGCCGCATGTCTCATGGAATGACAGGATTTAAATGACGTCATTATGACGCCATGAATGCCCAGGTGACTTTGAAATACTTTCCCCGAAATGCTACCTCCATTTTCGCAGGCGTGTAGCTCAGAAACTAGGAGCTTACGTCTCAAGAAGGGCAGGATTGTGAACAGCGCCGAAAGGTCTTAAGGATGGCTATTTCAGTTCAAAACCCCCATACACAGGTGGAACACTTCATTGAAGCCTGGCGAGAACCTCTCCCTGCTGGTTTCATCGGCAGCATGCGTAACGTTCAAAATAAAATATTCGTTTGGCTCCAAGTAGAACTGGAATTAGTTGCGAAACAAAAGCGGACGTGTCGCCCGCCATGAGGGAAAGCTAAGGGCGTCCGGCCTTCGCACGTGAAAACAGCAGACTTCGGTATCAAAACCCCCCTCTCCCCTTCAGGCGCAACATAATCCATACACCGCAGCTGACACCGCACTCCTGACAGAGATGACGTCAGCCAGCACGAAGGCAGTCCGCGCACTGATGCCTCCGCCAACATACATACGTGATTCCTGTCGAGCGTGAGGGCTAATTAAGAGCCGCAGCTCCAGTAACTAGCAGATTAAACACGAAATAACGGGCTCTGATCCTGATACATAGCCTCACATTGTGACTACCGCCTGAGATTACGCAGGGCAATGGCCTGGATTACCAAACGTACTCAGCAATTTTCTTTTCAGCTTCATGCCTTTTTCTCTTTTTGTAAGCAGAAATCTGTTGTTTAGCCACGGAACCAGTTTACAAGCACGCGATCATCACGCCACATTCACAAGCGAACTAGGACCTTGAAGCATGTGCCCGGTCGATGAGTATGATTGATGGACTAGCCCTTGTCTATTTACATAGCAACGAGCCAACAGCGCGCCGCCTTACATCATACCGGCCAGCGCCGCTATTGATTGGAGAGTGACGTGCCCGGGCCGCGCAGTACACACACCATTCTCGCCGGTGTTCGGCGCCGCAAGCGGATTCTGACCCGAGGCGGACGGTGTACAGGTGCCGTCACGTCAGCCTGACGCCTCACCGGCGGTTGGGACGGACAGGCTCCCGACATTACGCCACAGCATGCCGCCTCACTATGTCAGTCACTATTCTATGGAATTAACTGGCGTTCGTTTTCATCCTCATTTACATTGGCTATCATGTGAATACCATGTGCCGCAGCAGCAGGTGGTCCGGAGCCTCGACTGCATAAATTTTACTGGGAGTTTACTGCAGTTAAATGTACCTCCATGCCCCGTGCCAAATTCATGTATGCCTCAGCATGCATGCATATCAAACCCTCTGTGCCAGCTGAACCCTGCGAAGCCCTTGGTCACGAGGAGCGCGGAGCTGCCCCCGGTCCGAGCCCCGCTGTGAACTGCCCTCCTCATAACGCACTGCCCACGCGCGTCAGAGCAGCGCGGAGCTGCCCGCCGGTCCGAGCCCTGCTATGAACTGCCCTCCTCATGACGCACTGCCCGCACGCGTCAGAGGAGCGCGGAGCTGCCCGCCGGCCCGAGCCCTGCTATGAACTGCCCTCTTCATGACGCACTGCCCGCCCGCGTCAGAGGAGCGCGGAGCTGCCCGCCGGTCCGAGCCCTGCTACGAACTGCCCTCCTCATGACGCGCTGCCCGCACGCGTCAGAGGAGCGCGGAGCTGCCCGCCGGTCCGAGCCCTGCTATGAACTGCTCCCCTCATGGCGCACTGCCCGCACGCGTCAGAGGAGCGCGGAGCTGCCCGCCGGTCCGAGCCCTGCTATGAACTGCCCTCCTCATGACGCACCGCCCACGCGCGCCAATGGCCCGGTTATATCCCGGAAACATTATTGTACAGCGGTGTAATTACCTATGCCGTTAAGAAGCGTCCACCCCTCCTCCTCCCCCCCCCCCCCTCCCCCACACACAGAGTTTGAGAGGGCAGTGAGCCAAATCCGGGGAAAACCCTGTTTGTTGGCTGTTTTGAGCGTAGGCATTTTTCACAGCCAAGCTCCAACCCGAACTCATTTTGCGAAGCTACGTCCCTGTTACTGTATCATGACGCATAGGAGCACAATAACCCAATCAGCGACGCGCAGCAGAAGCTCCTCAGCTTCTTTGCGATTGAAACTATGAGCATGTGCGCGCCAGCGAAGTCTTCAGTGACCCCAGCTGGAGACCGAAGCCCACGGCGTACCGTGTAGTGCGCCTCCTCGAGATTGCCACAACTCACGGACGGCCCAGCCGCCTGGTTCGCCACTTTCCATCCGCATGGAGCATTCGGCGGCGCTCCCCGAGGCGGGACAGTCAGCCCCCCCCCCCCTCTGCAGCCGCACAGAACCGGGGCGACGCCAATACACTTAGCGCGCGACCCCAACCTTCACCGGTATTCCACTCCGTCGCCAGGAAAATGGCGCAGTAGTGACTAAACTGGTTGTGAGAGGACGACCCAGTTCGGCACAATGGTGAGGAAGGAGAGCGTTTGCTTGTGTGGATCACTTGTTATTGTTTTATCATGCATGCATCACTCCCGCTGTTCTGCTTTGTTTAAGCGGACGGGCGTCTTGAACAAGAGCCGAAGTGGAACTAGCATGCCTAAAATACATTCTCCCGCACAACTTCGGCAGGAACGTTCCGTTCATTGTCATAGGTTGGTGTTTGCATTATGAGCTTATGAGCCAGTGAGGCGGACAGCCAAAAGCTACTTTGTTGGCATGCACTGGAGATATTGTTTTTGTGATTTGTAATTTTGTGTGTCTGTGTGTGTGCCCTGTTATGTTAGTCTTGAAGGGTTTAGTTACTGGGCTTCGAGCTCTTTTGGGTCATGTGTGTCAGGAATCAACTGCAGGAAACTGTCGTAATACTTGGCAAATATAACTTATCATAATGCAGAGTTTGTGTTGCAAACGTAAACACAACGGGCCGAACGGATTATGTTATGGGACGTTGCGCTTAGCACAGCGCCACCAGGGGAGCGCCTGGCGTAACCAGTGCATAACAAAGGGAGGGGGGGGGGGGGGGAGAATGGCAAAAACTGCGTAGTGCAATTTCTGAACGATCTCCATATCACTTGTTGGCCCTATAACCCGTGCCTGAATACAAAATGTTTGCATTTTAGAGGTAAGAAGCGGACGTAACCAGCGCTGACGAAATGCCGAGATGTTTTAATTTAAGGAAAAAGGCGATCGCAAACAAAAAGAACAAAAAAATCGGAAGTCTTTTCGGTGGAAGGGTAACCTAAATGAGGTCGAACGTTTATCAGATGGAGAGTCCCCCCCCCCCCCCCCCCACATACACGCGGTGAGATGTGATCGGCCGTGCTAGCCGACAGTGCCGCGCCTCAGGGACGGCAGCGTTGATGCCCTACCTTTTCGCCGATCCGCAGGTGTTCGTGACCGTGGCCCGTGGTGGCCAGCACGTGCGCACGGTACGTGGCCTCGTCGACCGTAGCGCAGCGGCTGAACTGGGTGTTGAGTCGGATCGTGCGGCGCACCAGTTCACCGAACTCGGCCTCACCGACGTCCTCCGTCTGCCAGGACAACAACGCTGACTTTAACAGTTACGATGGGGGTTGTAACCGCACTGAAAGTTTCAATGCGTGTTTTGCATATTTGTAATATGCGGTCTTTTCCTGGAGCGTCTGGTCACAGTTCGCAAAGCTATGGCTGCAACACGCCTAACAATGTTGAGCGCTTATCCGCAAGGTGGAGGGCAGAACTGAGGACGCAGGTCACCGGCACTAGATCTGAGTCCCAGACGTAACAAGCGAGCCGTCCGCTCACAGTTTATATAGTGGTCGGTTAGCAGAAGCTCAAAGAGGGCAGGGTGGCTGTGTGGCGGCGTGCGCGGTAAAAACAGATCCATAAGCGTTCATTTATTTTGTCGTTTTTTCTTTTTGCTTAAAGACCGGGCAAGGTAAAGCCTGAGCGAACTAGCTATCAGCTAGACAATACCCGAGCCGGGCTGCCAAATGATGCGTTCCGCGGCAGGACAGCTCACTCTGGCTATCAGCACGGCCTCAGTTCGACGGGCTCAGTGCTGGTCTGTATTGTGCTCCAAAGCCCCACATATCGGTTCTCACGCCTCAGCAAGGCAACGCTTGCATGCTGAAAAGATGGCTTCAACACTGATCTCAGTCAGCCGGTTCCTACACAATCTCGTCGGAGAGATCAGTATCGTTCCTCATTGGACATGCTGCGACCAACACACTTGGCCCTTGATCTGGGAGTCCGCCGGTTCCGCACAATCTCGCTGGGAAAATACACATCATCGCTATTGCTGCACATGGCCGCAATCCACCCGTCCATCCCTGATACGAGAGTCGGCCCGGCTGCGTGCGAGCCTACGGGGAAGCCTCGTACCGCCTGCCGCCACCACCCACCTCCGGACAGCAGAAGCGCAGGTGCATACCGAGCCTGGGCATCATCTGCAGGTAGGTGTAGAGACGAGCACGCGCCGGACCCACCCAGGACAGCGTCAGCCGTTTCAGGTGGCTGGAAAGCGCGCGCCGCACGGCGTCACATGGAGCCGCGGTGCGCCGAAGGAGGACACCCACTCTCATTGCTTTGCTTCAAATACATTTAGCTGATGAGGCTGAACATAAAAGTCCTCAGCAATGGCTCGATGACTAGGCTGTAGGGCGGTATAAATGAGGCCTTTCTAGCCACGGGAGCACTTTCACCATGCACTGCAACAGTGGCATTTATTAGCATTTATCGTCGCGAAGAGGTAGTTACTGTTGTGTTGGCCGCGCCATAGCGTGAAATTTAAGCTCACTGGAAGACTCTACACTTTCCCGAGCAAATCAGCATTCATCAGTTCTCAGTTGGGAGGGCAAATACATTTCGAGTCGCCTACCCATAGTGGTCCAGCATAGCAAGCAGCTCTGCAAACACGGTGATCGGGTCGTGGCCCTGGCTTCTTAAACAGACCACCGGGACGGTGGCGCCATCTGCCACGCGCTGCACAGACGTCTGGTGGCGGCAGCTGACAGCGATGACGTCACTCATCGCCGACAGCGAACTGCGGGCAACTCCGGCACGCGCGAGGTCGGTTAGCACGGCCATCGACGTGGATGCTGTGTGTGACAGGAGCAAAATGTTTTTGTTGATGTCATTTATTGTGAGCAAAGTGGGATGAGCATCATTCTTCAATTGTTGAACATTTTCATAACTGATCCCCTTTCACAAATGTTGTGGATAATGCACCAAGGACCATGTTCACCATGGTTTCATTTCCATTGCCCATTAACATTTAATAATTTGATCACTGTCCAACCACAACTTATGAATTGTGAATGCAGTCTAGGGTAGCAAAACTGGGCAAACACATACCTAGCCATATCAGAGGCATCCACTTCACTAAAGTTAACAACCATCTTGCACACATCTCCACCCAGGCAGTGGGTGGCTCTTGTTATAGCCACTGAGCTTAAGGTGTCTGGTTCTCCATGTTCCTGGAGCAAAGTCACTGACTTTCCCTTCAAGTAGATGAGTGCCTGAAAGGGAATGTTAAACAAGCTTCAGCCATAACTAAACTTTTGTTCAGCAATCCTGACTCTCAAAGGCCAAGCATGACTCCCAAAGGCCATGGCAGGTGAATGCAGCTGGAAATATTAAGCCAAGTGCAATCTGAAGATAAAAACATACTTTTTCCTGCTGAACCCATTTCTACCAAGTATCTGCACATTTCTTCTCCTCTAAGCCTTTCAGATCACAGTAAGCCATGGTAATGGAACTGCAAAATAAAAATTGTAATGATCATCCATTACTTGACAGCAGCACCTTGTTTGAGGCATGAAAAGCTAGACTAAAAATTGCATTGTCTAAAGTGAGAGAGCAAGACAACATGCTCAAAACATAGGAAATCTACCTTGCTTAAATACCTCTTTTTCCTCTCCAACCCTGTTCCTGATGTCTGTAGCAGTCCATAATACTGTCTTGAGCTCATCAGAACTCAAATCACCATTTATGATGTCACGGCCCCTCAGGTTTGGCCTGTGGATAAATACATTTTTCACCAATAACACTTACAAGATCACTGAGAAAATTGGTAGTTTGTATGTCAGGCTACCTAAAATCTGGACAATTTTCATGTTTACCTTGAACTAAAACTGCACTACCCAGTACCTGCCAACCAGCAGTGGGAGGCTGGCTACAGGCAATCATGGTATTGTGACAATTATTATTAGCCAGTCATTGTGGTGACTGATGATAAGCCAGTCTGAAGCACAACATAGCATAGCAGCATGGCATAGTAGCCAACTGATCAAAGAATGCACTTGCTAATAGCAACTGAAACCTAGCTTGTAAGCAGCGCACTTCAAAACAGAGCCACGCATGGATCACTCATAGCTCAATGCAAGTTTAAAACCTACCCACCGATGATCATTTGATAGCGTTCTGATGCAAACAAGATGCCTCAGCCTTCGCTGCAGACAACGCAGAGTTGAAACCGCCCAAACCATGACGAATGAAATGAACGCAGGCCTTGGAGCTGATCAGCGCCATGGATCTTGTGCCCGGTCACCCAATTTGCAATTCATCCCCAATCGATGAAGATGAAACACTGATCCACGTCTCGCCCTATTTTTTTCAACGGGAAGACAGCGTCAGCAAATCTCCAGGGACATGCCCAGCCGGGGCTCGCACTGCCCAGGACCAGACCACAGCACAAACGCTGGGGCACCAGGACCACGTCATTTGGCTAGCGCATAGAATCGTATCCAATGACGTCATGAGGCGGAAAATATTAAGCTACCATATCTTGGTTCCTCAGTTAAACACACCCTTGGTTGCAGTATTTCGCGGATTTGAGAAGGGGTTCAGTTTCGCAAGGTGAATTGATAATTCGTTTGGTGAGCTTGTGTGTATACCAATTGCTAGCTATGAGCCATGAGAAATAAAGCATGCATGCACCATTATCTTTGTTTGACGATGTTCTTGTTTATTTTGAGAAAATTATGTTTCCAAAAGTGCATTTATGACAATGTGTTTACGATTTTTATATTTTCTTTTCCTAATTGCTGAACCAATTGATCCCCAAATATCAAATGGTGATGGAGCCACATGCTTTCTATTGCCAGACTGTAAAAAAGATGCATTACACCATACATCTATGTTGTAGAAACTAGCAGCTCAAGCTTAAAAGTTCTTAAAATGCATTTTTTATGAAGTATTGGTGCAGGATGCATGTTAGTTTTGTGCATTTATACTACACTACTGCACAAACATTCTAACAAATACTTACATGGTTGCTGACATGGTGGATGAGGATGACAGTGAACACTTACCACAGGTGAGAAGCAGCCATGGGGAGCACAGGCCTGGCTGACAGCACCATCTGCCGCCTTTGTGGCTTTGAGAGTGAAAACTCAGTCCTGATATTTGACACCACTGATGAAGAGCCTTTCTACATCAAGATCAACCGCTACCTGCCCATACAGGTGAGATCCCATTCTTCCATGCCATTTGCAACAATGCCATCCATTTCTGGAATCAAAAGCACCAATGTCTGCACCCATCATTAGGGGTATGGTTGTGGAGGGCAGCTGATGGGTGCCACAATTAACTCTGCTGTTCACCAGGTGTGCGACGATGGCCAACACCCGCGCCGCGTGTGCAGCTCCTGCTACCTCAGCGTCACAGCCACCCAGGTGTTCCTGGACCGCACGCTGGACGGCCAGCGCACCATCAGCGTCCTGCTGCGCCGGCCGCACGCAGGTCGGTGGTCTGACTCCGCCGCTAGGGGGCGTGACGCTACCAGCTGGTCGCTGGCTCATCACTGCGAAGTTCCGAGAATATTGTGGCCTGTACTGCTTTGCAAAGGATCTGCCTCCAGGTGCGGCCACGAGCAGTGACGATGTGTATCACGTTAGCTCGAATATTCGCGATCTGGCGGATGTTGCTCACGGCGGCCCGTACTCTGTCAGCTTCCCCTGCTGGCCTCTGACTGCACGTGGCCGGCGGTCTCCAGGCGCTGCCGACACAGGCCAGCTGTACCCGGCCGGTAACGAGCTGCAGCGACAGCTAACCGAGGACGGCGTGGTGCTGCAGAAAAGACGGCCCGGACGGCCCAGGAAGGCCGAGCAGAAGCCAAAGGGTGCGTCGCCGGCCGGCGGTAGTCCACCTCTTGCGCTGGTGTAGTCGGATTGAGTTGTCCGGGTGCAGTGATTTCAAAAAACGCATTTTGCACACCTATGTGTCCAACGAGGTACTCGAGTGACTTCCGCTGTGATGCGCGTCTCCGCCGCCAGAGCCGAAGCCGGCGGCGGAGGCCGCGCCGCCGGCGCCGCTGCTGCGCTCTCGGCGCTCGCGCGGCCGCCTTCCGGCCCGCTTCCGCAACAGCGTGGTCAGCCGGGAGCTGGGCCGCGTGTTGCGCGAGGAGGCGCCGGCCGAGGAGGAGGGCAGCGACGCCGACCGGCCGGCGGACGGCGAGGACAATGGTGAGGCGGCGACCGGCTCGGCCGAGCGGTGCACCGGGCACCGTAGGTGAAGGATGGGCAGGCCGCCGCACTGTGGGGACATGGAGCCGACGGAAGGCCTTGTATTCTTGATATTTTGGGGGCCTGTCCCGGGACATTTTCGGGTTACTGGTATAGACGCATTTGCACACCGTACACTATACGCGGCAGAGGTTTCGTACTTTCGGCACCCTTGTGGGATAGTCTCGACAACGCGCTAGCTGTCGGGATGCCCGTCGTGGCGCGTAATAGCTCTGGGCTATTTGGAATTTCGGAAATTGGGACGCGGGCCCGTCCCAGTTCCTCGGGGCCGGTGGTCAGAAGACTGACTCCAGTGTCCTGGAGTGAGGCCGTACCCTCGGGGTGGGTTACCAGATGGGAGGGTCCATTTAGAGGCAGGCCATCTCGTGAATCCAACACCGCGAGCGCCGATCAGCACAGCGTAATCCCACAGCAGGGAGTAACCCCCCAGCTGCTGCCTCTAAAGCTCCTACCCCATTTTCCGGGTAGTAGTCGGTCGACGAAAAGCCTGCCGAAGTCAGGTTTGCGCGAAAGATCTCCCATCCATGTTTGCACGCGCACCGAACGAATGCGCTACCCAGGTGGTTCACAGATAGCCTCGTCGGGACGGCGGGGGGGGGGGGGGCTTATGCCTCTGCGGCGACCCGATAATCCGGGGTGTAGGAAGTTACCGGTCCGGGTTCGGTATTTTACGCCGCCGTCTGGTCAGTCTGGGCGGAGCTTGTCATTTAGATTAGCCCGTTTCTTCACAATTGAGCTGTTTTTACAGATGACGTACGGATGTGTTATGTGGCCATGTGCTGTCCCCTTGAATCGTTGGTACATGAATCGGCTGTTTTGGTTTGATGTTAGTGCCTGCAATTGCCGAGTTGGTAGCCCCATCAAACGCACATGCCGTCACCTTCCTCCCCAGCCTCACCTTCAGGCGTTTTTCACGCTTCCACCGTGTTCCCGCAGCATGTTGCAAGCTCATCGCGGTCTGTGATGCCTGTGTCGTGTCTCAGCTCGTTAACAGCTCGTTTCTCGGTGTGCCGAGGACGACTATCACGTCGCGCTGCGTTACGAACTCCTCCCCCTCTTGGTATGCCAACAACTCTTGCGGTCCCGGGCGTGTCGGTAACACCCGCAGTCCTGCGGAGCGTCGCACCCCTCACTCCGCCCGTGTGTCACGCCACCCCCGCCCCCGTGCGACGCCGCCAGCTCCATGCCACATCCAGGTGGCGGTGCTGTCGCTACCGCCGCCGGCCGGCCGCCCACTGCCCGCCGGCGCCGACGAAGGCGGCTGTCCCCAGGACGGGGCGGAGCCGCGCGCAGGTGGCAGCACCACCGCACCGCAGCAGGGGCCGTCAGGTGAGGGGGCAGTGACTTCAGGTAAAGAAGCTGTCTCCCGGACTTCATTTGCTCATATTTGAGCTCAGTCACACATGGGAAACACACTTCGTACAAATGCACCGCGTCATGTTCATGATGCTGTTGAGTCAGTGCTGAAATTGGCGCGAGCAAATATCGCATATACGGGACAACGCCTATCTGGCATCAGCGGTCACCAAGCTGTCATTAGCCGTCAACAGCAGTTGTGAAATATGTTTCTTGGAGGCGCTTTCGCCACCTGCCTTATATGTTTTAGTCTGTAATGCATCTCCGAGAGGCCTGCGCACCTTTCAAAAATTCGCATCGCATCCTATCGTTGCAATCCGGAGGACAGTGTCCCTGTCTGTGCGGCGCTTCAGTGGCCCGTGGCGCCGATAGCCCAGCAGCGGTGCCCCCTCGCCCTGACCCTCGGCAGCCCGCTGACCGCAGACGAGCAGCCTCCCCCGGCGAGAACGCAGCGCGGCCGACGGCGCCTGCTGCGCTTCCAGTGCGAGGTGTGTGGTAAACGCTTCTACCACGAGGGCCGCCTGCAGTTTCACAGGTGCGTGGGACGTCTGGCAGCCTGACCTGAGCCGTGACCCGGCCTGGGGTCGTGACCTGGGTTGCTTCGCTCCGGTGCGGGCACTGGAACCGGCCACATGGGTGGGCGTCTGGCCATGTCGGCGCATGGATAGATCCAGCGGTGGTGCTTCATAAATGATGTGTGTGGCCCTAGATGAACGCGCCTGTGCCATATGTGCTGTGTTCCTAGCAATGCATGGATGCAGATTGTCATCCCTGCACGGCGTGAGTGTACTCACGTGCACCGCAATAGTCCACCACTTGGGTCATGGCGGAGTTGGGCTATATTTGGCGGTCTGCCGAACAACAGGGCATGTGTCACGCGTGTCTGGTGTATGACCGCTGTCTGCCGGACAGCAGGGCTTGTGTCACGCGTGTCCGGTGTCTGACCGCTGTCTGCCGGACAGCAGGGCGTGTGTTATCCGTGTCCGGCGTCTGACCGCTGTCTGCCGGACAGCAGAGCGTGTGTCACACGTGTTCGGCGTCTGACCGCTGTCTGACGGACAGCAAGGCGTGTCACGCGGGTCCGGCATCTGGCCGCCGTCTGCCGGACAAAAGAGCGTGTGTTACGCGTGTCCGGTGTCTGACCGCTGTCTGCCGGACAGGGGGCTGCACCGCGGCGTGCGGTACGAGTGCCTGCCCTGCTCCAGCCGGTTCAAGCAGACGGCCGAGCTGGCCATGCATCAGACGGAGACGGGTCACACCGGCCAGGTGAGTGTCGGCTGCCGGAGACGGACCGCGGGCCGGACGGTCCAGGCCACACCGGCCAGGTGAGCGGCGGCTGCCGGAGACGGACCGCGGGCCGGCCGGTCCAGGCCACACCGGCCAGGTGAGCGTCGGCTGCCGGAGACGGACCGCGGGCCGGCCGGTCCAGGCCACACCGGCCAGGTGAGCGGCGGCTGCCGGAGACGGACCGCGGGCCGGACGGTCCAGGTCACACCGGCCAGGTGAGCGTCAGCTGCCGGAGACGGACCGCTGGCCGGACGGCCGCGCCCCGGCAGCTCGCACAGCTCGCCAGCACGGGGCACATGGCGCGTCAGCTTATCGAGCTGTGCGTGTGGCCGTGTTAGTAAGGCCTGTCATCGCTTGATGTAAAAGTTTTTGACATTGCAATCTGCAGTTTGGTTGGGTGGTCAAAGGAGGAGTGACGGATGTGACAGACTGTAATGAATCAGTACCGCCAGAACGTTTGTGATCTTGCAATGGGAAGTGATGGGATATTGACGAGCGTATTGCAAATTGATGCGTTTACTTCTGATGATCACAATGGTTCGCTGGGTTATATATAGGTCCGGTAGGGTGTACGACAATCTTCCACTTGCCTGTATATTGGTGTTGGTGTTTGTGTTTTTTTCGGGACCCACCGCGCACACGCATCAGCTCGGTATGTGTGCACGTGCACACTTACCGTGTCCCTGTGAGCAGCGGCCAGTCGCCTGGTCTCCCTGTAGCCAGCGGCCGCCGTGAGCCGGCGCCGAGCCGCGCCCACCGTGCCGCTCCGCTGACCTCGGCGGCCATCGCCAGGGCGTGGTGGAGGGCGTCGATGACGAGGCGGTGGTGGACGCGTCGCGCGTGCAGTGCCCCGAGTGTCGGCTGACGTTCCGCAGCCAGCTGACGCTCAGCGTGCACGTGCGCGAGCGGCACAACACCGACAAGAAGCTCGCCTGCGACGTCTGCGGCAAACGCTTCGGCCACGAGGGCTCGCTAAAGCTGCACCAGAAGTACCACAAGGTGGTGTATACAGCTGCGCTGCCACTAATCTCTGGGCTGCCCAGGCGCCAAGTGTGGTGTGCTTAATTATACGATGGCCCACGGAGTGTACGTGTCATCTGTCGAGCGGGGCGTTTTCGGTTGATTTCGGAAACATTGAAGAAAACGGATCTCGCATACATAGGCGCGATACGACCCCTGCAGTCGGCGCATCCTAAAGCTGTTATAAACAACAGCTGGCCCCCAGCGTGTGACTTGTCCCGGAAGCAATGTTAAACTTAATTTCAAAGATTAATGCGGAAAGTCGGCGTGTTGTAAATAGAATATATGTTTTGCTGGGCATACAATTCGGAGAGGGATTTTAGCACTGATGCGGTGTTCGGCATGTATCCTCACGTTTTCCGAGGTAGTGGTCTTGCTGAGGCAGTGACATGCCTTTCTGTGGTAAATGCCTGTCGCCCCACCGCGTGACGTGTAGGTCTGGTACTGCGCGCCACGCGCCGGCGCAGTACGAGACCCGCCACTCACTGCTGACGACTCCAGCGGAACCCGTCGACGGCCGGTGCTGGCGCCGGCGTGGGCTGCGTGATGTCTGAGCGGCGCTAGTGCCGGCTTTGTGACGTCTGAACGGCGCCGGTTGCGTGACGTCTGGGCGGCACCAGTGCCGGCTGCGTGACGTCTGAGCCGGGCCAGTGCCGGTTTCGTGGCGTCTGAGCCGGGCCAGTGCCGGTTTCGTGGCGTCTGAGCCGGACCAGTGCCGGTTTCGTGACGTCTGAGGTGCGCGTGGCGCGGGAGCGGCGCGTGGCGCGGGAGCGACGCGCGGCTGCGGCCTGACGCAGCGGCGTCGGTGTGCCGTGCAGGCGCGTCAGCGAGTGCGCTTCTCGTGCGGCGAGTGCGGCAAGGTGTGCAACAGCCGGGCGGCGCTCGCCTACCACACGGAGGCGACGCACGCGCCCGGCCGGCTCTTCCTCTGCAACCTCTGCGGCAAGAGCTTCCGCCACCAGCAGCTGCTGGCCCGGCACGCGGCCGTGCACAGCAACGAGAGGTGAGGCGGGGTGCGGGACCCGGGGAGGCTTCAGGCGTCACGTGACAGACGGGGGTGTCGGAGGGCCGCCGGTCAGGTGGGGTCACTGGAGCTGCGGGGGCGCGAGGTCCCTGGGAGGCTTCAGGTGTCACGTGACAGACGGGGGTGTCGGAGGGCCGCCGGTCAGGTGGGGTCACTGGAGCTGCGGGGGCGCGGGGTCCCTGGGAGGCTTCAGGTGTCACGTGACAGACGGGAGTGTCGGAAGGTCGCCGGTCGGGTGGGAGGTTTCTGGGGCCGCGTCTGGCGGGTGGGCTGGAGGGGTTCGGCTACGGAGGGGTGCATTAACGCGTGCAGCTTCTTTTGATGACAAGCGCCACGAAGCGTGAGGCCGTGTGTGGCGATGAGGGACAGTGACGAACGGTCTATGGTTTACAACCCGTGGCCCCCGAGGGTCGTGGCACCACCGTCCTGGTCGCCGCCCCCTGCAGGAGTGCTGGAGAGCCAGCTGAGCACCCCGAACCTGGCAGGGCACGGCTCGTGCCTAGATCCTCCTCGGCCTGTTTCCTAGCATTACTGGGAGCGCAGCATTTGCTCAGCAGTGCCAGTGCTGTCCGTCTGGTCCCCTTAGCGACGTGTTAGCGCCGCTTCTGACCTCCTGCGTATACACACAGAAAGTACAAATGTGCCGAGTGCGAGCTGTCGTTCAAGACGCCGGGGAACCTGAAGAACCACATGGTGCGCCACACGGGCGAGAAGCGCTACCACTGCACCGAGTGCGGCCAGAGGTTCGCCTACAAGACGTCGCTGGACATGCACATCAGGTGGCACACCGGTGCGTGTCGTGGTGACCGGGCCAGGCTCGTGAACGGTGGTGCCGGTGGCGGCACATTTGGCAGCTAAGGGGACAGTTTAGTCGCTGAGCGAGCGATTGTTTGTCGGGGTGTTAGGGGAAGCGATGGTAACGATGTAATAGCGCATGCTTATGGAGGGTATTCCAGAGTTGAGCTTTGGCTGCAGTGAGGACTGGCTGTGACTTGTGGTAATCCTATCTCTGGAACTGCCTCGCCATGTTCTAAAAAGGCGGGTAAGAACGGATATTCAAGGCCAAACCTTCCTGACGTCAAGTCTCGCCGGGTGTGCGGTATGAGCACAGGACGTCGGTGCGCGCGACAGGACGCCCGCCGCCGGAGCCTCAGGACCGGGCCGAGGCCGCTTCTGACACGCTGCTCCTCTCCCCTCGGCTCCCAGGCGAGAAGCCGCACGAGTGCCAGGTGTGCCACAAGCGCTTCACCCAGCTGAGCAACATGCAGGAGCACCTGCGCGTCCACTCTGGCGAAAAGCCCTTCCCGTGCACGGTCTGCTCTCGCGCCTTCGCCACCGGCTCCCAGGTGAGGGGATGTGAGAGGCGCGCCCGCCGGCCCCGGCCCCGGCCCCGGCCCCGGCCCCGGCCCCGGCTGGGCTCGCTTACACTGTTGCGGCTGGTGCCTGCCTGCTCTGGTGGCGCTGTGTTGCGGCTCTGCGGGTGATGCTCTGTCGCTCGCCTCCGCTGGCGTCGTGTGGCGGCCTGTTCTTGGTAATGTCCTGTGGCCTGTCCTCGCCAGACATTTTGTAACCTGTTCCCTATTGAACCGAGCGTTCCGGGCGACATTGCTGACGCTGTGCCACCTGTCGTGTCTGATGGCGGCCAGTTAGGGGCCCCTGCCCGTGGGGCTTTACTGCCTGTCAGCCGATGGTGCCGACTCCCTGACTGGCCACGGCACGGCGTCACCTGGGCGTGTCCCGCGACCTCTGTGTTGCGGTTCGTGTGCCGTTATGGCCGGTGACAGGGCGTACAGCTGCACTGACGTCCTGTTGTCGCCCTCCCCGAGAGAGCCCGGCGTGCCGGGTGTCTAATCTCCCCCCTCACATCCCTCGCCGCTGCGCCAGCTGAGTGTCCACCTGCGGCGACACGGCGCCGGCCGGCCCTTCTCCTGTCAGCCGTGCGGCAAGCAGTTCAGCACGCGCGAACGGTGGCGCGCGCACGCACGCCTGCACGGTCCGGCCCGGCCGCCGGCCTGCCCCACCTGCGGCAAGCGGCTGGCCGACAAGTGGAGCCTGCGCAAACACATGCGCACGCACGCCGCCAAGGGCACGGCGGCGCCAGGTGCGGCCTCCGCTCCGGGGTGGAGAGAGCTGTGACCGGGGAGTGCGTTGGGGTGGCGTGAGGGCGTTGGGACCTCGGTGCTGGAGCAGGGAGTGGGGGCGGAGGGGGAAGGTTCGGACTCTGGTGGGCCCTAGGGAAGAGACTCAGCATTGCGCTCGGATCGGCATTGAGTGAGTTGAAAGCTATTTTACGTTGCATGTGGACTACGGCCAGCCTGTGTTGTCTTCATGATCGCAAATGGCTGAGTTCTCAGTCCCGGGTAAAATCGTTCGCTCGCTGTCGCAGACTGGCTCCAGTTCACTATGATGTTTCTGCCGTGCTCCATGCGTGAAGTGACAACTGCGCGACTTCTGTGCATATTTATTCGCAGACGCGGCGAGTCTGGCGCAGCAGAGGGAGGCGCAGGGGAGCAGCGCGATGACCACAACGACGGTAGGTCACTGTCTGGTGCGCAGGTCACGGGATTTTTTGCCCGTTACTCTCCCGGTGTGGGCCGTCTTGAATCGCTTTCTCCGCGTAGCCTCGAGTTCTTTGGTCAGTGTGAAAATGATGACAGCGATTATGCTTTGTTCGGTTGCTCTTTCAAGGGGACGAGCCGGATACAGTCTTCCAACCGGTTGCCATGGTTTCCACAGCTGCCCGACGGCTACCAAGCGACGCCACTGCTGCAGCTGGACCCCAAGGAGGCGCAGGTCATCTACGTGACGTACCAGAATCCGGCCGACCCGTCCACCGTGCAGTTCGTCAACGGCATGACCTGCGTGGTAAGCCGGCCGACCGGACCCCGCCCCTGTCCGGTGTGCGGCCCGCACACCCCGCCGACAACGCGGTGTGTGGCCGTGGATGTTCTGCCACGTCTGCTGGCAATGCCTAGCGGCTTCCGCTGTGTCAGTAGACGGGAACAGACTTCCGCAATGTCTTGCCTCTTGTCGCGTCAACGGCCTTCGACAGTATCTCGCCCCGCTCACAGGGCAAGCGTATCCCAGGCAGATGCCTCCCTGCCCGGCTGGTGTTGTGTTGGGCGGCCCGTCTGACGGCGCGGTGTCTCGGTGACGGGACGCCGGCCAGACAGTGCAGCTGTCGGCCCTGGTGTTGCGTTGTGCGGCCTGTCTGACGGCGCGGTGTCTCGGTGACAGGACGCCGGCCAGACAGTGCAGCTGTCGGCTGACAGCGAGGTGCTGCTGGGTGACGCGGCCGCCGGCGTCGTCCAGCTGGCCAACAACAAGGGTCTGATGACGGCCGAGGGCACGCGCACGCTGGAGCTCACCACAGAGGACGGCCGCCACATACAGGTGAGCGCGCCCCCGCCCTATGTCGCGAACATTTTCGGGCTCATAACGCTATCCACAGGCCTTGCGCTGTTGCCGGGTCCGTGTATATCCACTTGCCGTGTCAATCCGATCGCTGAGGAGCCTTCTACGTTGGCCTGGATCTGTGTGCATTTTCTCGTAGGGCCCCTCGCTGCTGTTGGGACATTATGTGCTAACATGCCGGGGCACTCTGGATGGATCAGGTTTTCCTCCACGGCTCCTTCCCATCCGCCTGGAAGGCTCTACACTCTTTTTCCGGGCTCCATATGTCAGCCACACTCCTTTGCTCAGGGGCCCTTTACATTGGTCTCGGGTTCTTTCCACTCGCTCAGGTGGTTTTGTGCTGTTGCTGGGGCTCATATAAGGTATGTCACCGAACCACCCTATGCTCAGGGGCCCCTACTTTGATCTATGCTCTACTTGATCTCATTTGCGGAAGACCCTTCACTCCTATCAGGGCCCCTTCCGCCTAACTGCCGGAGCGCTCTTGATCGCATAGGGACATATATATATATATATATATATATATATATATATATATATATATATATATATATATATATACTGGTACTGGGTAATTTTCATTTGCTCAGAGGGCCTTGTACTCCGGTCGGGGTCCTGTACGTCAGCCCGCCGGGACACTACCGTTCGATCAGGGGCCCACC
This sequence comes from Pollicipes pollicipes, assembly GCF_011947565.3. Classification (NCBI taxonomy): domain Eukaryota; kingdom Metazoa; phylum Arthropoda; class Thecostraca; order Pollicipedomorpha; family Pollicipedidae; genus Pollicipes; species Pollicipes pollicipes. The sequence continues at coordinate 29,481,212 of NW_023597034.1, read as the reverse complement.
ACGTTGGTCGTGGGCTCTTCTCGCATGTTCTGAGGACTTTATGCTTGCTGATAAGACCCTTTTTGCTGGCTTGCCACGGCACCCTCGATCGCTCAGGTCTCATCTCTGCGGGCCTTGGTGCCTTAGCCTTAGAGCAGCAGTCGGATATGCGCCGCTAAATTTCTACGCGCAATTGTCGAATGTCACTTTACGTGCCGCCGGCGTTGCATGTGTCATTTCCGTCGATTATTATTGGAGTTGTGACATTTATTATACTCGTGCATCACGTTCTTAACATGTTTTAAATCGTAGGATATTTTGTTTCCCTGTATAACAACCGAAAACTCTACATTACTCATCAGTTGATCACATCGACAAGCCGGCTAGCTGCAAATAGGCTAGGAACCAAGCTCGTGTTTGATTTTAGTGATATTTAGCAGGCAGCCTTAGTTTATTTTCCCTGCCTTTTTCCGGAAAACTTGGCTTCAAAATGACAGGATTCACTATACTCTGGAGAAAATTAATAAACTATATGTGTGAGCATACATAGTATGCCTAGTATTTTAGGGTTATGCACGGTAAGATTGGTTCCCATATATAAGTAGCATGCTGATTATCTTAAAATTTTAATGGTTGGAATGTAAGGATTTTTTATGGGGCCGCAAACTCTAGGGGAGGCACAATGTTGCGACCCCCCCCCCCCCCCACCCACCTTAACGAAGTCCTGGATCCATCCCAGGCCTCGCATAGCTGTTGTATGTATGTGTATATATATATATATATATATATATATATATATATATATATAGATTTATTTATATGTATACATACATACATAACTGCATAAGTGTAGACCAGTCTTGTCTACAAGTTCCAGCTTTTTTTATTAAGGCCATCATAACAATTGTCTATGTGATGATGAACACAGCTCGCATTGGTCAGACTTAACCGTCTGTCAGTCACCATGCCTGTGTCGTCACATGAGGTCCGCCGTACAGTGACAGTACTCTACCGCGCACAGTGACCCGCACGACTGTTGATCTCACCCCCCCCCCCCCCCTCCCCCGCGGCAGATCACCCTGCGTGACGACAAGGCGGACCTGGAGGCGGTGGAGCTGGTGGGCGGTCCGGCCGCCGTCCAGCTCGGCTCGGGCCCGGACCCGGCCGGCGGCGACCAGCCGCTGGTGGCGCCACCTGCGCCGGACGGTGGCGGCGGCGCGGCGCCGGGCCCGGTCAGTTGCGGTGACGAGGGCGGCGGCAGCACCGGGGCTGGTCTGGCAGCGCCGTCTTGGGGTGGTCGTGCCGCGTGACGTAGTGCCGCGCGTGGCGTCACGCCGCTACGTTGCGTGACGGCGTACGGTGCGGTAGTGGTGGTGCGGCTGCTGACAGTGTCGGTTGTGTGGCATGTGATTTGGTACATCACGTGTGAACGTGATGTGAGGACGTCTGAGAGTGGCGTGTGCCAGCTGCCGTGTGGCGCTGGCCTGTGCCGTCTGACGCTGGCCTGTGCCATGTGACGCTGGCCTGTGCTTCCTGATGCTGGCCTGCGCCGTGTGACGCTGGCCTGTGCCGTGTGACGCTGGCCTGTGCCTCCTGATGCTGGCCTGTGCCGTGTGACGCTGGCCTATGCCGCCTGGTGCTGGTCTGTGCTGTGTGCCGCTGGCCTGTGCCTCCTGATGCTGGAGTGTGCCGTGTGACGCTAGCCGTGCCGCCTGGTGCTGGTCTGTGCCGTGCGACGCTGGCCTGTGCCTCCTGATGCTGGCCTGTGCCGTGTGACGCTGGCCTGTGTCGTGTGACACTGGCCTGTGCCCCTGATGCTGGCCTGTGTCGTCTGACGCTGACTTGTGCCGTCTGATGCTGGCCTGTGCCGTGTGACGCTGGCCTGTGCCGTGTGACGCTGGCCTGTGCCTCCTGGTGCTGGTCTGTGCCGTGTGACGCTGGCCTGTGCCGTCTGATGCTGGTCTGTGCCGTCTGATGCTGGCCTGCGCCATCTGACGGTATGCTCGGTATGCCGGCAGGCGGCGCCGCTGCCGCTGCAGGAGGGCCGGCCGGCCGTGCAGCTGATGACGCCCGACGGCCGGCCGCTGCGGCTGATCGCCCCGGGCGGCCAGTACGCGGCCGACGCGGCCGCCCGGCCCCCCTTCGACTGACCGCCGACCGGCCGCGGCCTCGGGCGGCATCGTCGCGCTGCGGTGGAGCGCCGGCGGCCGGCAGCGCGGCCCGCCGCCCGGTACCTGGGGCGCCTGCAGTGGAGCACCGACGGCCGGCAGCGCGGCCCGCCGCCCGGTACCTGGGGCGCCTGCAGTGGAGCACCGACGGCCGGCAGCGCGGCCCGCCGCCCGGTACCTGGGGCGCCTGCAGTGGAGCGCCGGCGGCCGACAGCGCGGCTCGCCGCCCGCCATCGGGACACCGGTCGAGTTGCGGGCTGCCGGCTGTGTTAGCGGCCTTGCCGGTGTTGTGGCGGTCGAGTGACGGATTACAGGCGGCTAGCCGAAGGATTGGACGTTTGTGCCGTGCTTTAAAGTGTAGCATTCGTATTGGAAAACTTGCTTCCAACGGCAGTGATCTTTCGTACTGTGTTTTGCTGGTTCTGATCTACTTGGCGTATGAGATGCCATTGTCAGCGTGCTCAGCCGACTGTTTGTTCTATTCTAGAAATATGTGTATGCGTGTTTGTTTTTTGTTGAAAATGTGTTGCATCACGTACTGTGGCTGTGTATAAATTTGGGTTCCCATTGGGTTCTCGGTGTGTACCTTGTGGAAAACACGACTTTTTTAGAAGATCCAATTTGAACCTTCTGAGTGGACATATTTCTGGATCATAGCTCACGGAAGCAGTGCAGCGAGCCTTGGCGGCTACCATCCGATCGCGCAACTCCAGGTCAACGGCGGGATTTGGTGGCGAAAACTTAACGTGTCGCAATGCTCGGCACGGTCCGTCATGCCCTTTCAAGTCATTGGATCTTTATCGCGGCCGCTGCCACCGGCCGCAGGCCATGCCCGTCAAGTGCAAATACCGGGCATCTAAAGCGACTCGAACCCACCCCGCCACGGGTGGATGAATCGGGAGGCAGACGTTCTATCCAACTGAGCCATCGAAACGGGCCAGACAGACCTCATAAGCTATATCACGCGTGAAATCCTAACTGGCTCTGTCTGGTGGTGCTCTGATTGGTAGCTCGAGCCCCTCTCTTCGCCACTGTTTTTAATCTGAAGGTGTGGTCACGGGCGCTGGAGCCAAAAGAATTATCCTAGTGTGTCGCCCCAATGGTTCCGTGAAAATTACATGCCCGGCAGCCTTTGGCAGCCTGGACTGTTTGGCAGTTGCTTGGAACTGATCCATGTTTACCGTTTTGAGATGGCTGTCCAGACCAATGGCAGGCATTTTAGCGCTGGTTGCTTTCGTCCCCTACTTCACGTGGCGGCGCTAGGTCCCTGGATGGCGTAGGGCCTGGCCAGTTGCGGCAGAAGGAAGAGGGGACGCAACGTCGCTGGTGCACGTCGGGCCAGTTCGTGGTGACTCGTATGGTGAAAAGAGCTGTGCAAGTGGAAGGTCTTAAATAAGTCGATGCTTGCGAGTGAAGGCCTGCTGAGTCTGCCGTGCGAAAGACTATGTTCCTCCCACGGACATCTCACGGAGGGCCAACAGGGTCATGGCTCCCGCCAATGCAATGGCTCAAGGGGGGGGGGGCAGAATGTCACGTTCCTGGGCTTTGAGGACAATCCAGATAACCTCGACTAAATTTGAATTTCTTTCCAGTCAAGCCCATGCTAAATGCTCGGCGGAGAGGAACTGCCCTCATTTGTTCGCGCACCCATGTCCTGTATAGTCGGATATGGTCATGGCATGTCTACGGAGCCTCCAAAGGCGACAAATTGGGACCTGTTGCAGCAAATGTGTGGCGAAAGTTGTGTGCATATACGTGAAACAAAGTCATGGTCCAATGCTGTAAACGCGCAACTTCTTTTGGCGGCTGGCGAAAGGTCTTACAACGCAAATAAACACGCCGGACAAATTCGATGTCATGCAGAACTACGCGTTTATGGTATTAGGCGCGCGGCCAGAACCTTGGCAATGGGGGGGGGGGGGCAGGGTTGGTAAAGGACCTCTTGATGGTAAAAAGCCCCTCCCCCCACTAAAAATGTGCTGGATATGTCCATGTGTTACGGAGGGTATATTTTCATTAACATTTGTTTCCTTTTTTCTTCCATAACTAGAACAAAAGCCGGACGCCATCGCGGAGTAAATTCCAGCTGAATTTTATAGCCAACAAACTAAAAAGTCATGCCTTAGACGATTGCATGAAGTAAATCAACGGCGCTGTCCATGTTACATTGGTTTAGGGGAGGGATGCATCATACCGCATTGGTCCTCCTGACTCGTGTAGTTGGTCCCAGATCGACGGCAGAAATCCGCATTGACGCGACATACCTGATCGCCGTAGGTGGTTCAACAATTGGCACATATGTGAGGTGTCAGAGAACACCTATGTCCAAGCTTGTTAATGTTTGCGTTATTTGGTGCGCGCCGCTTAAAGGCGCTCGCTTTCCCCTCCTGCCCCTGGCGAGCCGTGCGAGGAACGCGACCGTGGGGCCAGGAGAGGATGCAGTAACAGGGATAAGATTCTGGGGGCCGCCGGCGCGAGGACGGACCCCTTGGGCCCCTTGTCAGCACTGGGTCTCCTGTAAGGCGCTGCAGGGTCCTGCCAGAGACTGGGGCCCCGACCAATGTAAATCGCTGGCTCCTGATTTATCCCTGCTTGGGGAGAGCCCTCAGGCCCATACCAGCTGTTATTGGTGGTGCCTGACCAACACAGAGGCCCTTATCGACTCACGGGGCTCTGATCAGCGCGTAGGGCCCTGTGGACGGCATTGAAGTGCCCGGCCCTGCGGGCCGGCCCCTGAACACGACCTCCGGCCAGCCTTTCGAGTCATTAATCATAGGTTCCGAGGTGCCCAAAGGGTCCCTCGGCGCCTTAGGGGGTGCGTGCCCCCTGTGCTCCCTTGCCTGTGCCACTGTATGCAACGCGCTTTGTTACGCGCTTTATTGTTTTCTCCGTTGAAAAATCTAGAAGAATCATGGAAAACCGTAGTGTACGGTTTGTCCGATGACGTCATCGGCCAGCGCTATGTGCCCGACAGGGGACCAATGAGAAGCGAGAGGCTGCACCGGTGCAGTCGCGGGTCAGAGTGGGCAGGGGGAGCACCTCCGCGTATTCGGTGATTGAACTTGCCGGCTTTTCCCACGTGTGATAGTTGAAGTTAGTTGGTATTCTTTTTACCCATCGAGAGCTTAAGGAGGTGCAGCATGGCTTCAGATACGGAAGACAGCAAGCTCGCGGCAGGTAACATGGACGTATTTTATTGGGAAGGGCCTTAGATAGCGTGTTGTTTTTGTTTTGGTTTAAGCGGTAATTTCTTGTATGAGGCGTTTGTAGGACATTTTTTAAATCGTTTTTTCAAGTTTGAAGGCACTCTGTACCTGAAACTGTAGCTTCCGTATTGATCGAGATTAATGCGGGGTCGTGTCACAAGCCACTTTTTGAGAAGCGGGGTCGTTGTCTCAGCTCAGCTGGGATGTGACGTCATCAATTCGCGGCGGCGCGCGCTGGAAACGGGGCGCGGGAGCCGGTAGCGCCGGTCCCGCGTGCAGCCGGCGGGGTGGGTGGGATGGACAGTCCAATTCATAAGCCGGAAATGGTTCATGGGTGTTTTGTCCCACTGATCTTTGAACTCCCTATGCTAGATTTACTGAAGGGTTGGCAAATAGTGCTTTATCCATTTATCGTAACATGGATATAGCTTCTCCGGGGAACCTTTCAGTGATGATGCCCATGTGAGGTAAAGCAATGCTATCCAGTAGTATATGGTGGGAAGTGAGCTGGGGGGAGGAGGGCTGAATGGTGAAGAAATAATAGCCAATCCTCAAAATACATCAAGAAACTGGTTGACCCCTCACCCCCCTCAGAGTTGACTGGAGCTCCCTGCCCCCCCCCCCCCTCCCCCAACAGAATAGGATACTGCACCCTTGATTTCATCATGTGATGAACTGGATGCATGGACCATGGCCATGGTTATAATGATGTATCATTTGTAGGGGCCTGCACCTCCCCCACTTCAAAACTTTATGCACAATCTTCCAGCCAAAGCATGCTCATGATCAGTCTCAAGAAAGGCATGCAGTGAAGAGATCAGCATGAAAAAGTTAATATGTTGCATGATGATCCTCTCCCACTTCCACCCTCCTGTCAACTCCACCAGAAGTAGAGGAAACCAAAATCTTGGGGTTTAGTTTCCATTCATCATGGGCAAGGTGTGAGTAGAAACCTGTTCAATTATTTTTAGGTTTGGTTTAGCCATTTTCTCTGCTCAGACTCTGCTAACTCATGTGAGGCTACATGTTGCTAAAATTGTTGGGAGGTTTAGTGTCATCTTACTGTCACTAATGCATAATCTGATTAAACCCTATGCTAAATGTCAGAAACCTGAGGGATCACATCTGTGATCTGTGAGAGCTCAAGATGCTGTCTGCATCTGGAGCCGTCAGAGGATGCAGGTAGCTCCTTTTCATTAGCCCTGAAATAAAAAAAACAGCAAAGTTTGGATGAATACCTCAGTTTGCTCTAAATTGCCAGCAGTTAGCATTTGGGTTATCCTTGGTTAAGGACCTCCACAGGTGCAGCCAAAGCCAAACCCCAGGCTGTTGGATGAAACTGGGCCTTTGGAATAGTGAAGCTGGCTTTATCCTCATACCTGCTCATGATTGAGTCATCTGGTTTTGATAATTGTTTTTTGTTAACTAAGCAGAACACAGCTGGTCTTCATATCTGTTACTCATTTCAGATGGTGATGTTGGAGAGGAAGAGGATGCAGTTGGGGAGGAGCAGGCTGCTGACTCTGAAGCTCTACAGGTCAGCAATCATTGGGTGTCTTGTTATGTCATGTTGCTGTGCTGTATGGTGTGCCTATGGTGGGCTTGCACATCCAATTTGAATGTTGCTTTATGCAGCTGGCTGGTTGCTAAAACATGCAGCCAAAGAAATGTGGTTGTTGCAGCCTTTGGGTGACAGACTTTGGCACTTCTTTTTACTCAGGAAGAGGAAGAGGACAATTTTGAACCTGCTGGTAAGAAGCGCAAAAAAGGCAAGAAAAGGAAAGCTAGAGATGACAAGAAAAGTAAGAAGAAGAAGAAGCGGAGGAAGGCTGACAGCGATGTAAGTATTTCACCTTGTGGACACTGCTCTGAGTAACAACCTGAACCACTGATGATCTGTTGTGGGTGCTTTTGATCAGATCTTGTGTGCCCCTTCTCACCGTGTCTGTGCCCACCAGGAGAGCGAAGAGGACAATGACTCGGAGGCTGCCGAGACATCCAAGGCACGCAGGTCGCGGGGACCGTCGGCGGCCGCCAAGCCACTGAGGGAGCAGACCTCAGAGGCCAGCAACATGCCCACCTCAGCAGAGGTGAGGCGACATGGCTGAAACGGCCCACGTCCTAGTGCTCCTGATGTCTGCAGTCCCACTAATGCAGCAGGCATGCAGGCAGCAGGAGCACTGAGAAGGGACCAGAGGCAGGGGCTGTGATCGTGTGAACGGCCACGTGCCGCCCTGTTCGTCTGTGGTCCATGCCGCACCAGACAGCTGTCCTTGGGTAAGATGTGTTGCCCAATCCAGCCATGTGTGACGGCCGTCGGCTGGTCGGAGGCGCGTCGGCGGCGGCGTCTGACGATCCGCGTCCCGCGCCAGGTGTGCGAGACGTTCGGCCTGACCAACGTGGAGCTCGAGTATTCGGACGAGGACTACCAGACGCTCACCACGTACAAGGCCTACCAGCAGCACATCAGGCCGCTCATCACCAAGGAGAACCCCAGGGTCAGTGCAGGCTGTCCCAGGAGAGGGGGCCCTGCCCGGGGTTCGGACAGACCGCCGTGTGCTCCGCGCTACCCCTCACTTTGCTGGGAGTCGAGCTGCTGAGGCGTGAGCTGAGCTGCTGCTGCTCAGAAAGCTGGCTTATGTCCTGATGTCATTAGTTTGTGTGTGTGTGCTTTGCCCCAGACAACTATGCAAGTGCTTGATTGTCTGTAAGCTTTTTTCAACCATTCCAGTGAATTATAACCTATAACCTGTCTGGTCATACCCTGTTGATGGAAATAATTTTGGTCCCCAATTGTTTGACAGAGTGGAAGTAATTCCACAGGTAAACTCCAGCATGCAGGACGACATTCTGTGACTTGCAGTAACTGCTTTTTGCGCCAGGTAGTAGAATGTGGCATTTACCCATCACTGCTATCATCATATGTAGCATTGTCTTAAGCACGCGGAGATAGCAGAAATATCAACTGGCACGCAGGCGAGACGTTGGCTACCGTGTTTCCCATGACGCGGTGCCAGCGTTTCGCCGCGCTCAGCCTGCCCGCCTGCGAGGCTGCAGCCGCTGACGGGCCACTCTGCCGCGCTGCAGGTGCCCATGTCGAAGCAGATGATGCTGGTGGCGGCCAAGTGGCGGGAGTTCACCGCCTCGCAGCCGGCCGAGTCGGCAGCCGCCTCGCCGGCCGAGCCCGACTCGGAGCCCGAGGCCGACCAGGAGCAGGCGCAGGAGGAGGAGCCCGAGCAGGACCAGGACTACGACGTCGAGCAGGAGCCGGAGGTGGTCCGCTCGTCGGCGCGCAGCAGGGGCACCAAGAAGAAGCAGGAAGCCGTGAGTGGCGGTCGTGTCGGGGGCAGTCCTCGTACTGATGTGATTGGGTGAAGCCTGCAGCGTCAGCCTGACGCCAGGCGGTGACGTCGGCAGGCGAGGTGGCTGCAGGTGGCGCCTTCGTGTTCCTGTGGGCATAGTGCACCCGGCATTGTTTCCTAGTCATTTGTCTCACATACACCTGCTGCTGCCCTTGCCCATATAAGTTCAAGTCAGTAACTTCCGGCGTAGTTCGGTCACACCATGTTTTTACGGTCATTGAACTTCTAAACAGAATCTTGTCCTGGGCGCGATTTCACGAAGTGTGGTGTGGCGGGGGGGGGGGGGGGAGGGGTCTGAATAGTGAGGAAGACGAAACCTACCCCACAACAGCCAACGGTCTGATTTCTCCCCAGATTTAACTTACTTCCGAAAGTCGCTTGGCTCCCTGCCATAGCTGAGTACAAAACTACAGCCCAGGTTTTGGCCGTGATTATTTCATACTGTAACAGTTATCCTATTCGTTTTGTTTTGCCGTAGCCGGCGGATGAAGACGAGTACGAGTTCGAGGATGACGACGACTCGGCCAAGAAGAAGCGCTCCAGACGCTCGAAGGCTGGCGGCTCAGCCAAAAAGGGCCGCGTTCCCACGCTCAAGATCAAGTTGGGCAAACGGAAGAAGGGCTCCTCGGTGAGAGGCCACGTCCGGTGATGTTTGCTGACTCTGTATGTTGCTTTCTGGTCCATGTGCTGCTCATGATTAGATGTTGAGGTCTGCCTTCCTGCGTCGCCTCCCGGAATGCTGAATTGCCAGTGTCCGTCAGGTTCATGTGCAGACAACGACCGTCTAAGTATCAGCCGTCCTGGCAGTGGTGGACGGTTGTCAGTGCCCGCGGCACACCACGCACCGTCGTCCGTCATGGCCCCTGCTCTGGTCGGCGCCCTCGACCGTGGAGAAGTGTCGATTGGTCCCGTGCTGCGGTGTGTTGTCGCGTAGTGTCGCGCGAAGTCGGCGGGCACGCGTGTGTCCGGACGGCCGCGCCGACCGGGGGGAGGGGGGGGGGGGCGTGTCCGCACGGCCGCGCTGACCGGAGCGCGTCCGGACGGCAGGACGAGGACTCCGAGGGCGGCAAGGACTCGGACGCCGAGTTCGAGCAGATGCTGGCCGAGGCCGAGGAGGTCAGCAAGAACTCCAACGATAACGACGTACCGCGCCGCAAGGCCAAGACCAAGATCGGCAACAAGAAGAAGCGCAAGAGCAAGAAGCCGGGTCGTGACGAGGAGGGCTACGAGACAGACCACCAGGACTTCTGCGAGGTGAGAGGCCCGTGCATGTGCTCACGTGCATTTGTCTTCATGTAGGCCTGTAACCATTTCTAAGCTTGAAGTCCGGCTGTTTCGACCATATCCATGGTGCTAGCCGCGAAAGCGATCGCCATTGTGCGACATATGGCGCGTGTTTGCACTCCATACCACGATCCCACTCTGGTGACCGACCAGTGGCGCCGCGGATGAGGCTGGGCGCCCCGGGCTCTGCTCCCGGCCATGTCCCACGCGCGCGGCTCGGTCGGGCGCGCCGCCTGACACCGCCTGACACCGGCGTCCGCCGCCCGCAGGTGTGCCAGCAGGGCGGCGAGATCATCCTCTGCGACACGTGCCCCAAGGCGTACCACTTGGTGTGCCTGGAGCCCGAGCTGGAGGAGCCGCCCGAGGGCAAGTGGATGTGCCCCACGTGCGAGCGCGACGGGCCCCCGGAGCGGCCCGACCGACAGTCGGACGACGAGCACCAGGAGTTCTGTCGGTACGGCCGGCCGACACTCGCTCACGGCTGGACGGGGTGGACTGCAGCACGTTTTGGATGTGTTTGAGTGCCGAATAACCGGGGCAGTCGGCAGGCCTATAAGCCGCAAGCATTTTTGTTATAGTGATGATTACATGGCGAATCGCCAGTCGTTGTGTTTGTGTGCAGCATGTGAGACGTGTCTGCTGTATTACCGCTCGTCACCCGCTGCGTGGTGCGTCCAGTGTTCTGCCCGAAGTCTGCAGAGACGGGCGCAGCGGCGGCCGGCTGGTGGCCCACCACCGTCAGCGTGGCGCCTCTGTCCACTCCCTGCGCACTGTTTCAGCACGTGCAAGGACGGCGGGGAGCTGCTGTGCTGTGACATGTGTCCGGCCGCCTACCACACACACTGTCTCAACCCGCCGCTCAAGGAGATCCCGGACGGCGACTGGCGCTGCCCGCGCTGCTCGGTGAGTCAGGCGGCGCCCGCCGGCGGACTCGGGCTCGTTCTCGGTCTCGGTCTCGGCCTCGGCCACGGTCTCGGTCTCGGTCTCGGTCTCGGTCTCGGTCTCGGTCTCAATCTCAATCGAGACGAACTGAGCCCGGCGCCGTCGCTCAAACGTTAGGGCGGAACGCGTGGCCGGTGTCGTGTTAGAAGATACGGGTGAACGCGGCCGGCGGCTCCCTCATCACCACCTGCACAGGATGGCGATGAGGAAGCGTACCGTAGTATCTAATCGCATCGCATCATAGCATCTGAATAGCGCATGTTGGGCTACCCTGGGGGTGTGGCCGGGCTGGCCGCTGACGGCCCGTCCGCGGGCGACGGCTGGGGTGCGGTGGTGAGCCGCTCCCTCCGCCCGTCTGCCGCCGCGTGAGCGTCGGCTGAGGGCCGCCCCGCTGACGGCCCGTCCGCGGGCGACGGCTGGGGTGCGGTGGTGAGCCGCTCCCTCCGCCCGTCTGCGGGCGACGGCTGGGGTGCGGTGGTGAGCCGCTCCCTCCGCCCGTCTGCCGCCGCGTGAGCGTCGGCTGACGGCCGCCCCGCTGACGGCCCGCCCGCTGGCGACGGCCGAGGTGCGGTGGTGAACCGCTCCCTCCGCCCGTCTGCGGACGACGGCCGAGGTGCGGTGGTGAGCCGCTCCCGCCGCCCGTCTGCCGCCGCGTGAGCGTCGGCTGACGGCCGCCCCGCTGACGGCCCGTCCGCGGGCGGCGGCCGGGGTGCGGTGGTGAACCGCTCCCTCTGCCCGTCTGCCGCCGTGTGAGCGTCGGCTGACAGCTGCCCCGCTGCGCCGACAGTGCGAGCCGCTGGCCGGCAAGGTGCAGAAGATCCTCACATGGCGCTGGGTGGAGCCACCCGAGGAGAAGCCGGCCGACCCGGCCGCCGCCGCCTCGCCCAGGAAGAAGCCGCCCCGGCAGCGCGAATACTTCGTCAAGTACCACGAGCAGAGCTACTGGCACTGCGAGTGGGTCTCCGAGCTCCAGGTGGGCTGGCGCCAGGAACCGGCGGCACGACTGATGTGGGCCTCCTGACACTATCAAGATCTTGGTTGTCGTCAATTTCAAGCATTCTTTTAAATGACATGTTAAGCGACGAATTGTATAATCTGTGTTTTTGTGTTGTTAAGTGGAAGACATGTGGCTCTTCGTAGCCACGAGATTGTCCCGAACGCGTGTAATGCGCGTTGTTGGCCGAGTTAGCCGTGGCACGGGGCGCCGTGTGTTCGGTGCTGACTGAGCTCATGGCCGGGAGGTCTCGGACCAGCCGCCACCGTCACGCCGTGTGACGCCGCTCGTTCCCCGCTGCAGCTGGACATTTACCACGCCAGCCTGCTGCGCTTCTACATGCGCAAGTACGACATGGAGGAGCCGCCGACGTTCGAGGACGCCGAGCACACGGAGCACTACCGGCAGAAGCACGTGCAGGACGACCCGCAGCACCTGGAGGAGCGCTTCTACAGGTCCGTCGCCGGCCCGCCGCCGCCGCCGCCGCTTGGAGAGGAGAGGCGCACACCTGCGGCGGCAGGACTTGCGCCGCGCGCCGCGGTCTCTTTACACGGAATGGGAGTGGCGCGAGGGACGTGTGCCCCGCTCACGGGCCGTCCGGGGTCGGGGTGTTAACGCCGCGCTGGGGTCACAGTGCGTCCTGCTAGCCTCCGCCCGGGACGGACATTGCACAGTTTGGCGTGGGTGCCGGGGCGTAGCTGGTGGCTGGAGCCGAGTCCCCGGTGGCGGCCCGTCTGATCTCCCCCTCCCCCTCCCCCCTCTCCACCCCGCCCGTTCTCAGGAACGGCGTGCGTCCCGAGTGGCTGGTGATCCACCGCGTGCTCAACTACCGCACCATCCGCCACGGCGCCGTCCAGTACCTGGTCAAGTGGAAGGACCTCGGGTACGAGTACGCCACCTGGGAGAACGAGGACGCCGACATCACCGGACTACGCGACGAGATCGACGCATATAACGTGAGGCCGGGCGGGGAGAGCGGCCGCGACTCGCCGGCCCAATACGCGTAGACGCACGGGTGGGAAAGCCGGCGGAAAATTGTCACGAGAGGTGAAAATAACCGCTATTGTTGGTTTTGTGTTGGTTTGTTATTGCGTCTTGAAGGGCGCATGCCATGTGATGGAACTAGGTTGCAGGGGTCTCCGATATTGCATTTTCAAAAGGAGAAACTTGAAAAGAGAACAATGAGTTGGTTATCGTTTTCCGAACATGCTCGGCTCGTGTTTGGGGACTGCTGGTGACCAGCATCAAACCAAGCTTCAGTCGTCTGCTAACTGGGTGCGGTTGTCCGTCGGTTTCCTCTAATGTACGCGTATGTAGTGCTGCCGGCGGTGGCCTCAGCGCCGCACGTCTGGCTGTGCCGCGCCGCGTCCTGTGCGCTGCGATAGCTCAGCCGTGCCCCAGAGCGAGACCGGCGCCTTCCGTGCGGTCCATCGGTGGCGCTGACCGCACCGTCGCGCCCCGCCGACAGGACCTGCACGCCGTCATGTCCGGCGAGCCCTCCTCCAAGAAGGGCAAGAAGAAGGGCAAGCGCAGCAAGCACCGGGACGCCGACGAGGACGAGGACGGACGCAAGAGGTACGCGGGCCCGCCGCGCCGGCGGAACACGGCCGGGGCGCTGTGACTGCTGTTGCTGACGGACAACGTCTCACGGCAGGGTTCTGAGACGCGTGCTGGTGTTGTCCTCCGCGATTGCTCTTCGTGTGTCTGAGCCGTAGACCAGTCGCCGATGTTTGCTACCCGCCGGTGCGTGTGCGCCTTGTTTTCGCGTGTGCCATGTTCTCGTGTGTGATGACGTCACGTGTGATGGGGTGGGGCTGGCCGGCTGCTCCGTGCTGACGCCCCGGCGCCTGCCCCCGCCAGGCGGTACACGCTGCCGCCGGAGCGGCCCATGCGCGACACCAACCGGCGCTGGGACAAGCAGCCAGAGTACCTGGAGTGCACCAAGATGACGCTGCACGACTACCAGATGGAGGGCCTCAACTGGCTGCGCTTTTCCTGGGGCAACGGCACGGACACCATCCTGGCCGACGAGATGGGCCTGGGCAAGACTATTCAGACGATCGTCTTCCTGTACTCGCTCTACAAGGAGGGCCACTCCAAGGGCCCGTTCCTGATCGCCGTGCCGCTCAGCACGCTGGTGAACTGGGAGCGGGAGTTCGAGACCTGGGCGCCGGAGTTTTACGTGGTGACCTACGTGGGCGACAAGGACGCGCGCGTCACCATCCGCGAGCACGAGCTCAGCTTCGAGGAGGGCGCCACGCGCGGCGGGGGCAAGGCGTCGCGCGTGCGCACCAACAACATCAAGTTCCACGTGCTGCTGACGTCGTACGAGCTGATCTCGATCGACAACGCGTGCCTGGGCAGCATCGACTGGGAGGTGCTGGTCGTGGACGAGGCTCACCGGCTGAAGAACAACCAGTCCAAGGTGAGGGCGCTGGTGCCGGGCGCGGGCGAGGCCGGCCCGGAGGGCGGGGCGTCGTGATGGTACGGGACGGTGGCGTGAAGTGGGGTGCAGCCCACCCGAACTGGGGTCTGTCCGCCGGTCATGGTACGGTGGCTGATGACCACTAATGACACGCTCTACCGATCTTTTTCAGTTCTTCAAGATCCTGGCTGGCTACAAGCTAGCCTACAAGCTGCTACTGACGGGTACGCCTCTGCAGAACAACCTGGAGGAGCTGTTCCACCTGCTCAACTTCCTATGTCCAGAGAAGTTCCAGGACCTGCTGGCCTTCCAGAACGAGTTCGCCGACATCGCCAAGGAGGAGCAGATCAAGAAGCTGCACGAGATGCTGGGTCCGCACATGCTGCGCCGCTTGAAGGCCGACGTGCTCAAGGTGAGTGGCGCAGCTCCCCGGCCGGCCGGTGGTGCGGCGCCACGTGCCGGTGGGGCGTGTTACGGCGCCCGGCGGCGGCCGCGGCTGCGGCAGCTGATAGGTGTGTGCCGGGCCACTTGGGTGAAGTTACATTGTGGCCACGTGTTGTACGCCGCGTGCGATGTTTTTGTGCAGAACGGCTCGTATGTGCTCCCGTCTAAATGGTGACCATTTGTTCTTCACTTTCGTGTATTCGTGCTATTGGTTTCACTGGCTTACCTGATGTTCAAATCCGTCCTCAGAACATGCCGTCCAAGTCGGAGTTCATCGTGCGTGTGGAGCTGTCGGCCATGCAGAAGAAGTACTACAAGTACATCCTGACCCGCAACTTCGAGGCTCTGAACTCGAAGTCGGGCGGTCAGCAGGTCAGCTCGGGTCATCTGGGCACTCCTCGGGGCACCCGCGGGGCGCGGCCGTCGCCCTGATCCGCCGTATAGCTGTACCGGCTGGACATGTGTGTGGCCTATTTCTCCAATGTGGCCACTGTTGTGAGATGGCTATGTAATCCATTTAGCTGGATGTCACCGGTTCATATGTTGTGTCCTACTTTCTAGCATAGCTGGAATTCCTGATATGCTACCTCAAAAGGTGTCGGCGGATGAATTGAGCACTTGTTACTCGAGGGGCAAAGCAGAGAGCACTGTATGACGATACACAGGACACAGTGATTTAGATCTAAGGTGATCTCTGGTCTCTAGTTTACCCGGTATACAACTGGTCACCAGTCTGTAAAGGAATATGCCGCCCTCGTAGATGTCGCTGCTGAACGTGATGATGGAGCTGAAGAAGTGCTGCAACCACCCGTACCTGTTCAGCGTAGCCTCCAACGAGGCGCCCAAGCTGGCCAACGGCATGTACGAGACGGACGCCGTCACCAAGTCCAGCGGCAAGCTCGTCCTGCTCTCCAAGATGCTGGAGAAGCTGAAAAACGATGGCCACAGGTCAGAAGCGCCGGCGGCAGCTGACGCGGCCGCTGGCACGCTCAGTCGACAGGGAACATAGCCGGGCGCGTGGGCGTCTCGTGGCCGTCCACACTGCCAGGAGGCAGGGCGGCTCGTGGTGGCGCCAACACTCTGTATGATTGCTAGCGGTGGTGTCGCTGACGGGAATCATGCGTAGCGGGTGGCGGGTGCTCACCTGTCGCGGCGGCGCGGCTGGCGGGCTGAAAGTGACCGCGCCGGTGTGACGCGCCCTTTTCCGGCCGGCAGGGTGCTGATCTTCTCGCAGATGACCAAGATGCTGGACATCCTGGAGGACTTCTGCGAGGGCATGGGCTACAAGTACGAGCGCATCGACGGCGGCATCACGGGCGCGCTGCGGCAGGACGCCATCGACCGCTTCAACGCGCAGGGCGCGCAGGCCTTCGTCTTCCTGCTGTCGACCAGGTGACGGCGGCGGGGAGGGAGGAAGGACGACCGCTGTCGACCAGGCGCGGGCGGCGGGGAGGGAGGGAGGGAGGACCGCTGTCGACCAGGCGCGGGCGGCGGGGAGGGAGAGAGGGAGGACCGCTGTCGACCAGGTGCGGGCGGCGGGGAGGGAGAGAGGGAGGACCGCTATCGACACTCGGATGCCGTCCGGACGTGGTGGGGTGGTGGGGACAGCGCCGATGCCTCGCTGCGGTTCCGTTCCGGTAGACGACGGACGCAGAGATGCGTGTCCGCCGGGCTGGAGGCCGGTGGGGTCGCTTCTGGACAGCCTTCATTTGTCTGGTCTTCTTATAGTGTTGGTTAATATTGGTTAGGCGTTTGGAACTCGTTAACGCGGTCCGTTGGTGTCGTTCGCGCACCGGGCACTGAGGGACGTAGTGGTTCAGCGCCGAGTGGCGCGATGGCACGCCGCGAGCTGCCTGCGAGAATGACTGACGCGTCTGGCAGCGAGTCGCGGTCCATCATCTGACCGTTGTGTGTCGGCAGGGCGGGCGGTCTGGGCATCAACCTGGCCACGGCCGACACCGTCATCATCTACGACAGCGACTGGAACCCGCACAACGACATCCAGGCGTTCTCGCGCGCCCACAGGATCGGCCAGACCAGCAAGGTGCGGGCTCCCGGCCGGCCGGCGGCGCTGCCCGCCAGCTGCAGATCAGCGGGCCTGCTACGTGGGGGAGGGGGGGGGGGGGGATATTGGCGGGAGGTCTCTTAGTTGAAGGTGCGTACGGTGCGCTATTGTGTCCGCCAGAGGCGTGACGTTGTTCAGAAGTCGGTGGCACAAGCCGTCGTGTGCAGCCCAGGGACTGGTCTGATTTTGATGATGGGCGGGTTGGTGGTATAAGACAGAGTCAGCTGCGTATGAGCGGGCTGCTGTGGTGGATCGTTGACGCCGAACTTGTGGCTTCAGGTGATGATCTACCGCTTCGTCACGCGCAACTCTGTGGAGGAGCGGGTCACCCAGGTGGCCAAGAAGAAGATGATGCTGACCCACCTGGTGGTGCGCCCCGGCATGGGTGGCAAGGGCACCAACCTCAGCAAGAAGGACCTGGACGACATCCTCAAGTTCGGCACTGAGGAGCTCTTCAAGGAGGACGAGAACAACCCCGACGGGCCTGAGAACGAGATCCACTACGACGACGCGGCCGTGGGCGCCCTGCTTGACCGCTCCCAGGCCGGCATCGAGGAGAAGGCCGAGTGGAGCAACGAGTACCTCTCCAGCTTCAAGGTGATGATGCCGCCGCGCGCTCACCGGCGCGGTCCGCTCGCCCTCACCCTTGCAGGAACTCTTTGTACCTCCTCTTACCGAGGGTGGGATTGGAGGCTGTGTGTGCGAAATCAGTGCGTTCAAAACTAGTCGCTTGCTGCATGCGATTAGGATGTTCCAATGGCCTACAAGGATGCAGCTTTCTCGTTATGTTTCGACCTTTGTTTTTCTGTTTCAAACGCGCAAGCGGGACGAATTTCTTGGCCAAACGCTGCAGCGTAAGATGGCCGCCTTCAGTCCATGCCGTCTCGTGGCCTGGCCGTGTCGGTCGGGGCCGGTGTGCCGTGTGGCCCGCTCGGGGCGTGGTGGCCGCCGCTGACCGTCGGCGCCGCGCCGTCAGGTGGCCACCTACGCCACCAAGGAGGGCGCCGAGGAGGAGGAGGACCTGGAGGTGATCAAGCAGGAGGCGGACAACACCGACCCGCAGTACTGGGAGAAGCTGCTGCGCCACCACTACGAGCAGCAGCAGGAGGACCTGGCGCGCACGCTCGGGAAGGGCAAGCGCGTCCGCAAACAGGTGCGTCCGCGCCGGCGGCGGGCTCGCAGAGTCTGGAGGAGTCAGCGACACGCCGGCATAGCGTGCGCCCGGACTCCGGGCCGCTTCAGCATGCTCGTCATTGTTTAGTTGAGTTAACCGGTCATGTTCTCCAGCGCGGGATGTGTCAAAGTTAGGTTGCTGGACCCTTGCGTTAACTGAGGGTGGCAAGTGTTGGGAAGAGGGTGAGGTGTGTGGAAGGTGTGTGTGAAAGCGCCTGGAGGTGTGTGGAGTAGGTGATATTGCAGGAGGGCGTCTGTTGTCCGGTGCTGCGCAGCTGGCGGTGGCTCAGGCATGCCTCTGGTCCCTCACCCCATCTGACCTCACCTGACGCCTGCCCTCAGGTCAACTACAACGACACGAACGACGGCAGGGAGGACGGCAACTGGCAGGGCGAGAACCCGTCCGACTACAACTCTGACTTCTCGGTGCCGACCGACGATCAGGACAGCGACGCTGACCTGGACGACGGTGGGTGGCGGCGTGTGGCGGCGCACTGTCCGGCACCCCCGCCGCGCTTGCTGGCTCGTGGGAGAGGGGGAGGAGGCTCAGTTTGCTGACGATCTGTCGCATGCACTGTGTCATAGGTGATGTCGTCACGTCGTCGTTATGTCATAGTTTATCTGCTAGTTGCCGCGCCATTTGCCTCACCATCACGGTTCTCCGCACTCCCAAATGATGTCATAACCTCAGCGGGCATAGCTGGGCTACGTAGTAGTACGCTCGGGCGGTCCATCGTACCGTGCCTTTCCCGTCCATGTGTGTATGTGCTCGCGCACATTGCTGTGCCGTGACGTGCGGTACGGTCGTTCGACAGACCGGCGCCGCCGCCGCGGCGACGCCCGGGACCGGCCGCTGCCGCCGCTGCTGGCCCGCGTCGGCGGCAACATCGAGGTGAGTGTCGTCGCGCCGCGCCCGGCCCCGGCGCCGGCTGACGCGGCAGCGGCCGTGGGAAGCGCGCGTCTCGAGCCGAGGGGAGCGTGGTCAGCGTCGAGGGCGTGCGCCTTGGGACAGGGCGGGCGGGATGGGACGGCCGGTCGCCTGCGCGGGCCGGACGGACCGGCGACGCGCCGACCCACGCCGGACAGCAGTGGCCGCCGCCACCCGAGGCCTTTTAGGCGGCTGGCTCCGAAGCCTCGATGTCAGCTGCAAAGGCGGCCTCGGACAGTGGAGAGCGAGGCCGGCCGCTGACGCCGCCTGACGGGGCGCTGCGCTGTGGGCGTGGTGGTTACATGCCTGCTCTGTGCCCGCCAGGTGTTGGGGTTCAACGCCCGGCAGCGCAAGGCGTTCCTGAACGCCATCATGCGCTGGGGTATGCCGCCACAGGACGCCTTCAACTCGCAGTGGTGAGTTACGATGTAATGCGTGTGGCGCGACTTGTACCAACCAAACAGCGCCCGGCCATGTGAAAAGATATGCTAATGTTGCTGGTTTCGTCAGTTGTTCTGCCGAGTGTGGTGAAAACACATCCTTGTGGCTGGCCGGTTCCAGCAGGCTCTTAAGTGGTCTGCACAGCAGTCAGCAGGGTCGCACAGGAGGAGATTGTTCGTAGTGAGGCGAAATGTTCGAAAAACACGCTCCTGACACGGAATTGTGCTGCGGCCAGCCTCCCCTCGTCCGGAGAACCACTGCTGTGGCTGACCGACCTGACCTGACGGGACCTGACCTGACCTGACCTGACCCGTCCGTCCGCTCCGCCAGGCTGGTGCGTGACCTGCGTGGCAAGTCAGAGCGCAACTTCCGCGCCTACGTGTCGCTCTTCATGCGGCACCTGTGCGAGCCGGGCGCCGACAACGCCGACACGTTCGCCGACGGCGTGCCGCGCGAGGGCCTCAGCCGCCAGCACGTGCTCACGCGTGTCGGCATAATGTCACTCATCCGCAAGAAGGTACGGCGGGACGGCGGCCCGGGTGTGCTGCGGTGCCGGGGCGTGCTGGGCGCGGTGTGCTGACCTGGTGTGGCGGACGGCAGCCACCAAATGTGCTGGGTCTGAGGCCAGTGGTGCCGCGATCCTTGAGAGAAAGGATGCGTACATGAGGGAGAGGATGGGAGGCTGGTGTACTGCCGCTGTGTCCTAACGACGTCATCTCCGGCGCCGACCAGAGCTGACCGCGCTGCCGTTGTCTGTACCGTCCTGGCGTGACACGCCTGGTCTCCGTGGCTGAGCCTGACCGCGTTGCCGTCGTCTGTACCGCCCTGGCGTGACACGCCTGGTCTCCGTGTCTGGGCGGCAGGTCCAGGAGTTTGAGGCGGTCAACGGCAGCTTCTCGGTGCCGGAGCTGATGGAGCGGCGCCCGGCGGTGCCCGTCCTGCTGCCGCCCACCGGCGCCTCCTCGGCGGCCACCTCCGACCAGACGTCAGCGCAGACCTCGGCCTCGGCCACGCCGGCTACGTCCGCCGCCCCCAGCCCCGCCCCGCCCCCGCAGGTCAGTGACGGGCGCCGGGCGTGGTCCGCCGCGCCTTCTTCACGCGATGGCACACGCAGATCGGTCGCGATGTGACCGTGAAAGCCCACTGTTTGAGAATGGGACAATGCTGTAGTCGGTCGTACGGCTTTTTAGCACGCTTATTGCTGTCACTCGCGCTGTGACGCGTGCTCTGCACCGATGGCGTGCTTGTTGCTGATCACACGCGGTGACGAACTGCCCTCGAGGATGCTGAGATGCGGTTTCGTCATTTCAGAATGGTGAAAAGAAGGAAGAAGCCGAGGAGGAGAAGAAGGTAGACAAGGAGGTTAGCAAGGAGGCCAGCAAGGAAGCCGACAAGGAGCCGTCACCCGCCGGGGAGGAAGTCAAGAAAGAGAAGGTTGACGAGGCGCCAGAGAAGGCGGAGGAGGCGCCGAAGCCGACCAAGGAGGAGGCGGAGACCACGGAGAAGTCCGAGCCGATGGAGACGGACGTGAAGAAGGAGGAGGCCGACACAGAGAGCAAGCCCAACGAGCAGGGAGACGGAGTGAAGGCCGAGCCCGCGGAACCGGCAGCCGCCAAGGACTCCGCCGATGCTAAGGAGCCCGAGGAGAAGAAGCCCGAGGATGCCGCCAAAAAGGACGACGAAAAGAAGGAAGAAAAGAAGGAGGTAGTGAAAGACGACAAGAAAGAGGTAGGTTGTGTCAAAACTAGTACTTATGATTAGAGCATTGTTCTCATGTGTTTGTTGGTTTATTGTTATGCTGTAGCATATTTCTGACGGAATTCCAACCATCATGCTGGTTTGATGCACGAAGGAAATAGGCACCAGGTTCCAGTTCGCGCTATGACGTCACTGATTCGGCTTGACGCCAGCGCGCACCGCGCTTTACAGCTCACCAATATTTTTCTAGGGGCCAGCATTCTGCCAGCGGTTCTGCTGGCGTGGCATGTGTGGTGGTCATCGGTGATTGTGATGTAACCGTACGAATGTTTGGATTGACCATCCCGGCGCGCCGCGCGCTCGCCTCTCCTGCCGCTATCCCCCCCCCCCCCCCCCCCCCCCCCCCCCGGCATCCGCCCGTGCTCTGACCC
Source organism: Pollicipes pollicipes (assembly GCF_011947565.3). NCBI lineage: Eukaryota > Metazoa > Arthropoda > Thecostraca > Pollicipedomorpha > Pollicipedidae > Pollicipes > Pollicipes pollicipes. Next base: position 29,459,672 of record NW_023597034.1, on the reverse strand, counting down.
GTGCGGTGCCCCGGCAGGAGAAGAAGTCACCGCCGCGACCCAAGCACAAGTTCATGTTCAACATCGCCGACGGCGGCTTCACCGAGCTGCACACGCTGTGGGTGAACGAGGAGAAGGCGGCGGTGCCGGGCCGCGAGTACGAGATCTGGCACCGCCGGCACGACTACTGGCTGCTGGCCGGCATCGTGGTGCACGGCTACGGCCGCTGGCAGGACATCCAGAACGACGTGAGGTGAGGCGGCTGGGGCCCGGCCGGGGCGGGGCGGGGCTGGCGCGGCACGGGGCCGAACCCAGACTGCCGCCGCTCCAGTCTCGACTTTTGAAAACCACGCGATGTGGTGAGATTGTGCTCTTCCTTTCCTGTGTCGCTGTCGTCCGTTCACATGACTACGTTACGGCTTCCGTTCATGCTGCGTTCGCCCCGCTTTCCTTGTCGCCCTTCGTCTGCCGCTTGGCCGCCCATGAAGGCCGCGAATCCAATGACCGGACCCCGTGTCAGCAGATTCGCCATCATCAACGAGCCGTTCAAGATGGACGTCGGCAAGGGCAACTTCCTCGAGATCAAGAACAAGTTCCTGGCGCGGCGGTTCAAGCTGCTGGAGCAGGCCCTGGTGATAGAGGAGCAGCTGCGACGGGCGGCCTACCTCAACCTCACACAGGAGTCGAACCACCCGGCCATGGCGCTCAACGCCCGCTTCGCCGAAGTCGAGTGTCTGGCTGAGAGCCATCAGCACCTCAGCAAGGAGAGCCTGGCCGGCAACAAGCCCGCCAACGCTGTCCTGCACAAGGTGGGAGCGCCTTGTGCACGGAGGCACGCTTTGCGGCGGCAGGTGGCGCCGTGATGGATACGTCTCTTGCATCCGGCTGTAAAACCCATCCGATTAGCGGCCTTTGGGCCGGGCTATACGATGACGCGAAGCACTGATAAGGTCTCGATTTAGCTGGATGCGGTGTGCACGCGCGCGCGGTCTCACGGAGCTGTTGGGGTTTTGCTCCTCTTGCTTCTGTGGTATAAGGCTGTTGATGCATGTCTCAGATCAATTGAAACGCTTTTCATTGTGCTTTGCCTGCCTTTGAATGTCGAGCTTGCCCGTGTCGGTCAGATCCGCCGCCTAACGGTGTGGATGCGCCGCGGCCTGTGGTTCCTGACGCCTCGCCCGCCCTCCCAGGTGCTGAACCAGCTGGAGGAGCTGCTGACGGACATGCGGTCTGATGTAACCCGGCTGCCGGCGTCGCTGGCGCGGATCCCTCCCGTGGCGCAGCGACTGCAGATGTCGGAGCGCTCCATTCTGTCCCGGCTGGCAGCCGGCACCGCCGCCCACCCCGGTCAGTGCTGTCCCCCCCCCCCCCTCGTCCCGGGGCCGGGGTCGTGTTGTTTACCGCCGTTCGCAGGCGGCGAGCGGGGCCCCCAGCAGGATCGTCAGGTGTCTATGTGGGGCGCAACACCGGCCAGCGCGTTTGGCTCGGTACCGCGTACAACGTGGCCTGCTGGCCGCTTCTACCGCATTGCAGCGAGTCGTGGCTCACCGCCGCCGCGCCGTGGGCAACTCCTTAGACTTAGCTGCCGTGTCTAAGACGCTCGGTGTGACCGGTTTTTCTTAAATCTGGCCAGTGAATGTTAAGTTGGCATGCATTACGAGTTCTTTTATTTTGGACAAACCACTTCGTGTAGTTCCCAATTAACGACATTGCTGCTTCTGGTCGTCCGGCACAGCACGCTGTCACGCAGCTGTGAGTGCGGACAGTGCGTCGGCTCGGCCACCGTCCCGCAGCCGTGTCGCGTGACCTGACCTCGGTTCCGGCCCTCTGTGCGCAGGCGCCGACGCGACCCCGCAGTTCCCGGCGGGTCTGCAGGCGCAGTACGCCGGCCTGAACCTGGCGGCGCTCCGGCCGCAGTACTCGGTGCCCGGCATGTCGGCGCCCTCGCACCCGGCCTTCCCCGGCCAGACGACCGGCGCCGCCGCCGCCGCAGCCGCGGCTGCAGCCGCGGCCGCCACCGCGCCGGCCGCCGACAAATGAGCGACCGGCACCGGCGCCCTGTCTGTCCGTGTGGGGACCTCGCGCTGGGGCTGGACTCGCTCTCGCGCGGCGCCGGGACGGTTCGAACACATCACTTCACCGCTACTGTAGACGGAGCGCGAGTGTGGCGGCCGGCGGCGCGCCCGACATAGTCGGTGTGCGCGCGTCGCCCGTGTCGCCGGTGTTGGAGCTCGATGTCCGGGCGACCGGCCGGGCCGCACTGGTCTGGCTGGGCTCGCCCGTGTTCACAACTCTCTGTTAATAAACAGGCACCATTGTCGATGGACTGTGTCTGGGACGGCATGCGTGGTGACGACGCTTGTTGGGAGCTGCGGCGTGCGAAGTGGGAGGCGATGCCATGTGAAGCGATCTGTCATGCCGCGCGCATCTCCGCGCGAAAGTCACTGGACAGTCACCGGACCCCTGCACGTGACGCAGATCAGTCGATCAGGGAGGCCAGGGGCTGAGACGGCGCTTGAAAGGAAGCCATGTGACCAATGACGATTGTAGGCGGAGGGTTACGTGGTATGGTTTTCGGCAGTTTTCACACGAATCATTACGCGGCGTGATCACACACCACACGTGGACAGACCGAACGCCTACATCTACGGATTTGCGGGCTCCGTAAGGTGGGGGATGCGTTTGTCTGCCGATTCAAGGACCTAGCGGGCCACACAAGGCCGTTGGTGACCCTCTTAACCGCGTGTGGGAAGTTTGACCAATGGCATCCATAGTTCACTTGAATGGTGCGTGACGCTGGTAATATCACAAACAAAAGTAGATAGTTTTCTCTTTTGGTAGCTCCTCGCTGGTCACAAGAAAAAGTAATACGACTGCGCTGATTAGAGAAAGGCCTGTACGAGTGCGCTCCCGCAAAACCTGAGAGACAGCGTGTTACTGGAAGTGGGCCGCATGTGCGTACTTGACCTTTTTACGAGCCTGATAGACTTCTGATGTCCCTCAATGGAGCCCGACGACTCCACTACGGAGTCATGACTGCCGGAGGAATCGTTTCACGGAAGTCGTGTTCACGAAAATGGTTCTTCGTTGGGGTTTGTCGGTGTGCGGCACGGCACCAGAAGAGATCGGCGCGTACTTTCCCACGTATGGGAAAGAACGCACTGCTGACGCGCAGCTCCAGAGGCCCACGGCCCCTTCCCTGGCCATGGGAAGTTTCAACCATGGGGAGAGCGGTTGTCGACTGATGTCGGTGTAGCCTCCGCGCCGTGCGCTGCCGGTTTGATCGCTCGGTCCTGGTATGTGCGGTATGTCCATACCTTCATCATCGAGTTGTCAAAACTGAACATTTGGCTAGCGTGGCTCGGGTGCCACCATGGAGACGTGGGTCGTGTGAAAGTTGTGAGGATGTAACCAACACAAACCGGAGCACATTTATTCACGACAGACAGCAAACATCACACAGCTGCGAAGGCCCACCAGAAATGGCTCTTGGTTGAAGGAATATTTCCGTGCTCAAATGGCGCATACTGTGCTCCGATTTCATTCTGTGCTCCGATTTCCCAGAAGCGTCCACTTCTCAGGTCCTCCAAGGACTTCAGAGCTGACTTTCCTGTGTGATCCAGTCGATAAATTCTGAAACAGGGAATCAAATCTATTCGGCATCTGCGGCATGCACATGCTGGCCCTGTGCGTGTGTCAGACAGCTGTTGACTATCCCCTAGCAGCTGCCAACACGAACGTCCCCCGCGGTATAAATGCACATCCCTGGCGCCGTATCAGCGGGTTTATCTGTTTGGGCACATTGAGTGGTGCACACGCAGAACACATGATGCACCAAACTGCTCAGGAGCTCGAAGTCCGACCATTGGGGCCCTTCGGGGCCGGGCCGTGGAGAGATCCCAGTCAGGCCACGCGCTGTGAGCGCTCGGCTGGCCTTGTTGGGGCAGACGTCGCGGTCATGACCGTGTGAGTCCGCCGACAGGAGATCTGAGTTGTAAAGACATGCCACACGCAGAGGACACCGGTCGATCGGGGCACGCTTGCATAAGCATGCCAACCTTCACGGCTGTATGAGCATGCGGGCATGCACGCGGCTGTATGAGGATAGACGCACGCAGGCATGATGCACACAAACACAGACAAACAGAGGTCCACTAGACAATGGTCTGTTGACTAACGTGCCACCTGGACGCCACTACTTGCGGATGTACGCAAACGGCATGCGGGATTCTTAAGAACGTGCCGGTATGCGTAGACCGGTCTTTGGAATACACGTCCCCAGATACCGGGCTATCGGAGCATCCGTGCGCGGGCACCCGCCTGTGGGTTGCAGGCATACTAGCTAGACGCTGGCATGGCTTTGGGCAGGCACAACCCCTACTAAGCACAAGTCAGTCACCGGGGTGTATATGTGCATGCAAATTAATCGGTCCTTGGCATGCCCTTACGCCCACACACGCAGGGATCCATCTCTGGGGATTCGCGAGCTCTTGCGCTCGGGCGCTGGAATGCGGACGCCGGGCGGCGCGCGAACGAGTGCTGTTGCGGCGGGACGGACGTACCGGTCACGCGCACGTAGACGCCGGGGAAGTCGGGCGAGGCGCAAAACAAGCCGAAGCTGACGACGCCGGCCAGCGTGAAGGCGCCGTCGGACCGCTCCAGCATCATCGGGCCGCCGCTGTCGCCCTGCCGACATAACCAGCTCGCCGTCATGCGAAGCAGAACGGAGCGGGCGACAGGGTGGGCTGTGAAGACTTCGGGTGCCGCCAGCAACGGCACTGGCTTTGTCAGCGCGGCAGCTCGCTCTGAGTTGTGTATCACTCGTCCAACTATCCACATGTCGTTACCTGACATTCGTTCCGCTTTCCCAGAGATGCGGTGACCTATTGGGGGAGGGAAGGGGCTCTAGCCCCTCTCCCCTACTCTGAGAAGAAAGTAGGAACAAAAATCCGGGGAAAACTACTTTTGTGGCGTATGTTGGGAGAAACTTTTATCATGTTTAGCAGCCCCCCCCCCCCCCCCCCCCCCACACACGCACAACACATTTGCGACAAACGACGCTCCTCCGCTCTCCACGTGCCCTTTCCCGTCCCCTGTCCCGCTATCCACGTGTTCTGCACCTGACACCGTGCTGTGACACCATCCCACCATCCACCCGTCCCCACTCGCCACACGGCGCTCATCCCGCTCTTCGGCTGCTCCCCTCATCTGCCACTGGACCGCTCTTCAGCTGTCCCCGTCCGACAATCTCACGCTCTGCACTTGTCCCCACCTGTTTTCATCCGATGCCTACCCTCACCTGAGACGCGTCCCCATCGGACACCTGTCCTCACCTGACAAGTGTCCCTCCCCCCGGCCTCGAGTCCGGCGCAGATCATGTTGTCATTGACGCGGATGTCTTCCCGTATGTAACTCTCAGCGCAAGGGCCGTTCGGCAGGATGTTGACGCTGGTGTACTGTAGTTCCACTGGCTTGGGGCCACCCCGCTTGAGCGAGCCCCAGCCGGCCAAGATGACCTTGCGCCCCAGAAAGCAGGCGTCACTGTTGGAGCCGCCGCCGCACGGCGCCGTCGGCAGGCAGATGGGCCACACGGTGCGGGCCAAGATCAGTTCCCTAAGTGACTCCTTCAGCCTGCAACACACACGGTTATTGGAAGCGGCTCCTTCAGCCTGCAGCACACGCGGTTATTGGCAGCGACTCCATGCTGCAGCACACACGGTCATTAGTAGCCACTCCTTCAGCCTGCAGCTAAGGCACGGTCATTGGCAGCGATTCCTTCAGCCTGCAGCACACAAAGTCAATGGCTCCGACTCCTTCAGCCTGCAGCACACACGGTCATTGGCAGCGACTCCTTCAACCTGCAGCACACAAAGTCAATGGCTCCGACTCCTTCAGCCTGCAGCACACAAGGTCACTGGCAGCGACTCCTTCAGCCTGCAACACACACGGTCATTAGTAGCCACTCCTTCAGCCTGCAGCACACAAGGTCACTGGCAGCGACTCCTTCAGCCTGCAGCACACACGGTCATTAGTAGTCACTCCTTCAGCCTGCAGCACACACGGTCATTAGTAGCCACTCCTTCAGCCTGCAGCACACACGGTCCTAAGTAGCCACGTCTTCAGCCCGCAGCTAACACAGTCATTGGCAGCGACTGCTTCAGCTTGCAGCACACAAAGTCAATGGCGACGACTCCTTCAGTCTGCAGCACACGCGGTGACTGCTCCTGACAGATTTGCTCGGCTCGATCGCACAGTAGCAGTATTCCGCCGTCACGAAAGTGTGAGAGATGTCAGTGACATTTTCGCAAGTACAGAAACATTGACAGGCCGGATTCTGGCATATCGCTGTCCTTGGTGTCTGGTTACTTGTGATTACGGCATGCAATTTATGCTATGCAACGAGCGATGCATCTAATCTAATGAATTATGCAATATATGCTGTACACTCTGCTGCACGGGAGAATGGTGTAAATATAGGCCACAGACGTGTCAGCCAGCGGTCTTACTCCAGCAGAGCCAGGTCGGCAGTGAGTGTTATGGGCCACAGACGTGTCAGCCAGCGGTCTTACTCCAGCAGAGCCAGGTCGGCAGTGAGTGTTATGGGCCACAGACGTGTCAGCCAGCGGTCTTGCTCCAGCAGAGCCAGGTCGGCAGTGAGTGTTATGGGCCACAGACGTGTCAGCCAGCGGTCTTACTCCAGCAGAGCCAGGTCGGCAGTGAGTGTTATGGGCCACAGACGTGTCAGCCAGCGGTGTTACTCCAGCAGAGCCAGGTCGGCAGTGAGTGTTATGGGCCACAGACGTGTCAGCCAGCGGTCTTACTCGAGCAGAGCCAGGTCGGCATTGAGTGTTTTGCGACTGAAGTCTGGATGCCGGATGATCCTCTTAATGCTAAACTTGATCTGATTGGCGTCCTTTTTCCGAAGTTGCTTGTTGACCAGCACGCTCAGAGTAATGGGGTATCGGCTGAAAAGAAGGTTTGAATATCAGGCTTAGTCACATCTCGAAGATCATAATCGACGCAGGCTGGACATGGACATTTGACATGTGCGTCGATGCTGGCGTTTGATGACAGGCGATGGAAATCAACCTCGCAACGCCCCATACTGATACCTCGCCAGCAAACGGACTGCTCACAGTACAGATAACCCATTTTTTAAGTACTTATACTTAGACTGGAGCGGTCGTGTGATGAACATTATCAATGCCCCCATCTTTGTCAGGGTTACGATAGTCCAGGTTAGTGTGGTGGGTGATAACCAAGCAGTCGTAACTAATGGCCAATGCAGTCCGATCTCAAGATTTCTTAACTTGGCGTCAACTTAATTCAACTGGCCGACTTACCATGAGAGTAAATTACTGACGTTTGAATCACGAGGCACCAGTGGTCATCATTGAGTCCATTATGTCAGCCGTCCGTGTATGTCAAGAGCAGCGTCCATGGTCACTTAGTTTGCTATTAAGGGCGCGTTATAGGCGCGTCGACGGCAACGGCCATTTTGCGCCATCACTATCAATGCTCCCCCCCCCCCCCCAACGCACGCTTTGTACATCCATATCGCAAGTACAGACCACGGAAGGCTATGGGCGGAATTTACGGGCATCGCATTGCATGACCAAGCTTATGAAGCTGCGGATGGTCATATGTATATATATATATATATATATATATATATATATATATATATATATGTGCGTGTGTGTGTGTGTGTGTGTGTGTGTGTGTGTGTGTGTTGGCGCCGGTCTCTGCTCCTGACGTGCTGCCATGCCGCCAGCCAGTCACTGAATGCAGCGTTTTGCATTCGTCCTAGGTAAAACCGTGACATAGACGTCGCCACATGATGTCCGTGACGCATCAGCCGCGAATATTGAACGCGCATCATTGTATGATGCGAGATTATCCGCTGTGAATAATGCAAATTAAATTGGGAACGCCGACGACGTCAGCGCGTGAAACCTTCAAGGTATTTTGCCGAGCAAGAAATTTTCATATCGTCTGGAATCAGGTTGCTGGGAGTAGAGGAATGACGTTGGTAGAAATGCAGGGGTACCTAGTTTGGCCAGCAGATTAAATATAATCCAGAGCACCCACGCTGAGTTACGTTGGGTCTTGACATCGACATGGGGGCGCAACAAAGTTTTGGGATCACGAACACACGTACTGGTCCGTTTTTTTACGACTGGCGACGTGCTCAGTCATGAATGCTTTTCACCGCCGTTCTGGCTGCCAGCTCCGATGAGCTACATAGACAAACAGCTGAGCAAACAACTGAGCGGCGTCCGATGCACGAAAACTAGGTGACGCCCGAAGGGCGCGTAAAACAAGCACGATTCACATACAGAACTTCGCAAGGATGCAAATGTCGCGTCATGTGGTGCCCAGGCCGGCTGACGTCACGCGTGTCACGTGACCGGGGCGGGACGCGCGCTGAGCGCAGGGGCGGACTTAAACAGAAGTTAAAACAAAGCAGTTAAAACAGCTCAAGTTAAAACAGACGGCAAGAAGACGAAACTTTTATGATGTTCTGGGAATGTTTTGGGGGGGGGGGCCAAAACACACTCTCAGAGGTTTTGGGGGGCCATGGCCCCGTGCCCCCCCCCCCCCCCCCAGGAGATCCGCCTATGGTTGAGCGTACCTCATGAGACAGTGGGCGGCCGTCAGCACGAACCGCTCGTTGATGATGGCGCCGCCACAGAACGGGATCGAACCGAAGAAGTTGGCCACGCCCACCTACGACAACGGTGACCTCGGTGACCCGCGGAACACTGGTCAGAGGGATGCGGCTGGCAGTGCTGGTCATCGCTCTGTCGTGGATTCAGGGAGAGGGGGGGAGGGGGACAACCGTTAAGATGTTACAAATGTGCTTCGTTATTGTTTGCTTTCGTATGCTGCTGCTGTTTACTAATTGCCGACCATTTTGGGATCTCTGCGGGCTTATACGTCGCCATTTAAAGCTTTGGAGCGGCGTTTTGAGCAACAACAAGTGGGTCTGAGTGAAGTGGTCCATATCCCACGCGGCAAAGAAGAAGCCCGGACAGCTGAGCGGGCCGTATGCCGCCGCGCAGTGCGCACCAGCCATACCGCGCACCATTCCGCGCAGTGCGCACCAGCCATACCGCGCACCATACCGCGCAGTGCGTACCAGCCAGGGGAAGGCGCCTGCCGGAGCCGGCCGGCCACCGACGATGCGCAGCGGCGGCCTAGGAGGCGGCAGGGCGGGCTCTGCCGCAGCGGCGACGGTCACAGGCTCCTGGATCGCGGCGAGGAGTCGGGGCGATGGTGCGCCGCAGCCGGGGGCGTTGACCTCGATCGGGCTGGACGGGTCGCTGCGCCCGATGGTCTCGGCGAGCCGCGGGCCGGGGTCGGCCGGCTGCCGGGGCTCGGTCTCGGCGGCGCACGTCACCACCGCCTGGGGGCACCAGCGCTGTGTTACACAGCGCCCCGCTGTTGCGGTGAGGCGGCCCGGCATCCATCCATCGCCCGGGTCGCCGACAAGTCGGCTGAGCCAAGACCACCGCTGCCACGGACGCCACACGCAGGACTCGGCGCACCCGAACATTGTGGTGGAAGGGTCGGTGAGGGGATCACTTCTCGTTCAAGCGTATGGAATGTGTGTTGCGTGGGGTGAAATAGATATATCTGTTGCTGCGGTTTCCTTTACTTGTGGTTGGACTTTCTGGACAAAATGAGCCATGTTGAGGTAATGTAATGCAATGTATCAAATGCCCTCTCCCTTGTTTACGCCGGACAGCATAAGCTGGTAACACTTCTTTAACACAGTCCTTTGCATGGCCTTAAGCCAGAAGTAATTCCTCCTCTGAAGTGACTCTAGGTCTGTTCAGAAAAAAGAGGTCTTGCAGAAACAAAGGGGGAGGGGCGTGGTTTTGAGCCGCCATGCACAGTTCAAGGTAGGCGCTTATGACGTGTAGATGGCTGGTGTGATAGCTTACGCATAATGCATTCATGCTCGTAAATACACGCACATATACCGACTATGTGCACCGGTACCAGTTCATGATATCCGCGCCGACGGCTTACATGTAGGTAGTTTCGTGTGTTTGTGCACACTCCTCCGCGTCAGTCATGGCGAGATGGTCTTAATCACCATGTTTGTTCCCTGTATCTGCCCAGTCATTGGTCAATGGTACTGCAAAAGTAATATGCTCTCCTTATTGTTGAAAGCGACCATACAAGGCCATTACTTTGTATAGCCGGAAATTAATACAAGTGCGGTATGACTGGCAAGTGACTCACGAGAAAGAACTTGAAATGACACTGACGAAAACTTGCAACAGTTTCCAGGAGCCTTGCATTGTTTGTACGTGCGCCATCACGTGACCCGCCTAAACTAGGTGCTTTTTTATTGACGAGTGAGTCCAGGCCCCATTGCCGGTACCTACGCCCCACGAAAAGACTAGCGAACCCCACCAACGCCAAAAGGTGCAATACCTGGCGTATCAATGAGCTTTTGGTGTTGGTCTGCTCTGGTGCATTTAACAATAGTTTCAGCTGCGTACATTCAGCTGCGTACACATGTACTCGACTATCCGCTGGTTTTGTTACGCAATTACGGCTGTTGTCTCTACATTTCGCTGTTCACGGAAGTGCATTTATAATTGATGCAACAAAGATCCTGGGCACCACTGGGCATTAAAAAAGAGATGATTTAGCCCGAACCATTGCATAACATGGATTTCTGTGATGAAAGCTCCTAATGAACAGCGCTTGTTGCGTTAACCCTGGCTGCATGGTTCGATGGTGAAATTCCAGATCAACGGCGGGATTCTGTGGCGCAAGTGTCATGTGTTGCAATGTTCTGCCCGGTCCGCCCAGCACTTCGACGCAGCATGGCTTTCGATGCGGCTGCTGCCGCCGTCCGCTGGCCACCTTAGTCACGTGCGAATAGCGGGCGCCTGAAGCGACTCGAATTCACGCCGCGACGAGCGGAAGACTGACCTCTCGAGCTGACCGGGAAGTCCGAATAGGCAATGACAAGTACAAAAATGCTTGACATGTGCTCTTTCCATTCCTGAATTGCGTGTATCGAAACCAAGGGTGGCTGGGTAGCCCACGCCCCAGATCCCCACGCGAGCTCACGCGTATACACGCGCCATATATGTATACGGCGCTTGACGTGAGCCGAAACAGCCACCCTCCACCCTGGAGTCAGCTGCACCGCATCGGCCCGGGCGGAGGCCGACTGCCCCGTGACGGCGGCCGGCGTGGTCAGGGGCACCATCAGCTACGTGGTACCATCCCTGAGTCCCCGCCGGGCTGGGAGGGGACGTTTCTTGCGGGAGACCTCAGCACAGCAAGTCCATAACACCGAGGCTCGGGTAGTCAATGTTTCGTTTTGTAGCGGTACGAGGTCAAGACCTAGTCGTGTGGGTCAACAATAGGTGGCGCCAACGAGTGCTGTCGTGTGTGTGGTATTGCGCGTCGGGTGAGAACTGTGTGCGTCCCCACAGCTTCGCTGTTCAGTTAATGTTAGTTAATGATATTAGTGATATGCCTACCACAGAACGGTCAAAGGGCAACTACTGCCACATTTTCTCTTTCGTCGCAGAAGGCAGTGACGTGCGCTACAGTTTCACAACTCGTTCGGTTTTTGCTAGGTGTCGCCTGCACGCGTGATCACTGCACAGGCCGGCGGATATAAAAATATTTATGTTCTGTGTACACGCATATATGTATATATATATATATATGTATATATATATATATATATATATATATATATATATATATATGTGTGTGTGTGTGTGTGTGTGTTATATATGTACACATGTTTTATCAAAAATCAAAGCGAAGCAAACTCAGCAAAAATGAAATTTTTGGCCGTTTGCTCGACACATTTATTTATATTCATACTGTTTCTTACACCACAGACACCTATAATGGCCCTGGAGGTGGATGCAAATACATCATACGATGTCCTGCACAAAGAACTAGATCGCCAATAGTACACCAATCCTTTGTTTGAGAATGCTGCACGAAGATAACAATACTCAGCACTTAAAACCTTGATAATACAGCAATAGCCAGAAAGAACGTCCATGCACACATAGCTTACAGCGGCGGTTAAATTATGCATGGCGACAAGACGAGACTGCACTAAGTGGGTGTTTTTTGAATGATCCCTATACCCAACATGGCTTGGTCTGACAATAATATTTTCAACGTTGATATCGTTGAGTTCATTTGCAATTCAGAAAGTCGGCGAAACCTGGCCCGCTTTCGTCTAAGTTCCAGCGGTCTCCAACGTAGCTCAACAAGCATACCATTCACACTTTCTTGCCCACGATACTTGCTTGCGACAAGGCTGGCTACCCTCCTTTGAACCACTTCTATGCAATGGACTAAGTGCGTGGCATTGGGGTTCTATACGCAACGTGCGTATTCCAATATTGGTGGGACTAATAATTTATAGACAGTTTTTATACATTTCTGGTACATCTGCTAAATACTCTCTAGCCAAGCCTGATTATTTGGCTAACTTTCCCAACCATGTTTTGATATGTTCATTTCCATTAAGCCTGTCTGATATTTGCACACCAAGGTAATTATATTTATCCACCATTTTTATCACAATGTTATTCAAAATATAGGGCGTGCCGTTAGAGATCTGCTTCCAGTTTCTCGCATAATGGCACATTTAGAAATCTTAAAGTCAATTAATTAGCCATTTGTCACCTTACCCAGCTTTGGAGCACAAACTTGCCCACAAAATCGCACTCGTCTGGCGAGCACAATCGACGCATGAATGTATAACCACGTCATCAGCAAATAAACATATTACGCAATTAAATCCTTTGACTATACCCTTTATATACGCAAGGAATAACAAGGGTCCTAAAAGACGGTCGTGGCCACCTCGGAACTTACAAAAACACTTACAATGGACGCTGCCCATGATCACCTTCTGTGTTTAGTTTGAAATAAACGATGGTATCCAATTTAAATATTTTCCAGTTTATCCCACAATATTTTAACTTCTGGGGTGGACGTTTATGGGGAACATTGTAAAACGCCTTAGTGAAATCAAGGAATGCTAGATCAGTACTTTTCCCTTATCATTTATGAGCATTAACAAATGTGTCTTGCTTGATGAGTTTCGTCTGAAGCCGTGCTTTTGATCAACTATGAGCTTCTGTTCCTTCAAATAGGAAACCATTCAAGATGCCAGAATCATTTGGATCAGCTTGCAACAACTGCACGTAAGTTACATAAGTTTATAATTAGAGGATCTCGTAGGGTCCCTCCTTTATAAATAGGGGAGACTATGACTTCCTTCCGGTCATCGGCACCTATCCTGTGTCTATCGACCGGTCAAAATGTCTTTTAGAAACATCGCCGTGGCGACTGCCCAAGTCTTGAATATAGCGCCAGGCATGCCGCCTGGTACATATGCTTTTCTGGTTCACTTTTTTACTAAGGTTACCCACAACGCTGCAGTAAAATGTCAGAACAATCATTTCCCGATTTGCACGGTTACTTAAAGTGGGAACGTCATTTCTATGTTTTTGAGTACATATTCGTTGATGATGCCTGTCCCAAACACTGGCGATCGAGCCATGCTAATCGTGCCATGTCCGCCGAACATTGCATTATGCAAGCTTTGTGTCCTGCTCTTAGCACGATTCCAAAACTTTTCGCTGATATCTTTTGTCACGTCACCAAGCCAGCTTTTATATCCATGTTCCGAATCCCTACGTGTCTGGTTCACATTTGAATGGACTTGCAATCTGATGACAAGAAGCCAAAGCTATTTGATGCAGCTTTAACTTCGTGTTTCTTCGTGTGTGTATGTGCGTGTGTGTGTGTATGTGCGTGTGTGTGTGTGTGTGTGTGTGTGTGTGTGTGTGTGTGTGTGTTGTGTGTGTGTGTGTGTGTGTGTGTGTGTGTGTGTGTGTGTGTGTGTGTGTGTGTGTGTGTGTGTGTGTGTGCGCACACGCGTGTGTGTGCCCAGGACACCGTTTTGTAGGTGCATGGTCAGACATCTGGAGAGTGTCATTATTGTGTGGCCAATATGTGCATTATTAGATAGGAGACCACAGTCTTCTTATTGGATTTGCAATTATATATGAGCTAGCTGTTGTATCTTTAAAGATACATTGAGCCAATACCTGGCCATGCAATATAGCAATTTATTTCTCTTATCATAAGCTTCAAGTCTCATGCTCCTTGTACCATGAGCTTCAGTGTCATTTTAAGTGAACATTGACCGGAACATCTCATGAGAGAGATACATCGAGAAAACATCCAAAAATACTCTTAATACTGAGTTCGCAGTGATTTGCAGCAAAACATAAATAAAGAGCAGCCTGCTTGCTAACATTGCCTGTATATTGATATGTATATGCATATAAATGGTATATACCCCTATATATATATATATATATTTATATATATATATATATATATATATATATATATATAACCGACACTTCGACGGCACGAAAGCAACAGTACATGGCGACGCGGCGTTCGCGCTGCGCTTCTGACGCGCCAACAGTGCACAGGCGCGCGCGCGCAAGGCTCACGTGGAGGGCCAGCAGCAGCGTCAGCACGGCTTCAGCTGACGGGAACGGCATGACGCCTGAGACGAGGCCGGCGGTGCGTGCAGTGCTGACGCCTCGGAGGTCGCAGGCCGGCTGCTGCCTCTCGGCCGTCGGCGGCGGCCTCCAGGCTGCCGTGCCTCTCCGCCGGGCCGGTCCGTACCTGCCGACCGGTTTACTCCTGGTCCGTCCCACTAATCCGCTGGCTATCCGATTACGGATGGCTCCTCTGAACCGGCCGCCTGCCGCGTCGGCTCGAGTTCACATGTCGGATTCAGCGCATCTTTGGCCGCGCTTGCAAGTTTATCCGGGGCATTTGGGGCAGGCTTCATCTGAGTGCGGCACTCACGTGCACAAATTCATGGCAAGTCAAGGTGATAGTTGTCCGTAAGCTTCGTAAATATAAGATAGTGTGAGGGATTATTTTGGACTTAAATTGTTTGCCGAGTATACCAAGGTATCCGCATCACATCCTGTAGCACTATGTCTGCATTGCTCACGGGATAACGTTTTCATGACCTTGCCACCGAAACACGATCTGCCGCCGTTGCACATATCCACTGATGTGCTTGCAATGCTTTCATGTAATGCAGTCCTGTACCTGCGTTTGTGATTATAGTATATATTATGTATAGAGTATGATAGCATTATATGTAGAGTATGAGACTGCACTACGTGATTGCGAACAAGAGAAGATAATCCTGGCTCGGCATTTTCGGTGAGGCCACAACGCGACGACATGCGACTGGACTAAGAAATCTGAGGATAGGGTGCGACTCGGCCAACTTTTCCGTCCCCAGCCTGTACTGGGACCGCCTGGACCAGCTGCAGTTGCTCATCTACGCTGACGTCTTTGAATGTTTTGTCGTTCACAATTTCTTTAGATTCCAAACGCTTTAAGGTCCATGCACCGATTCCGTGATTTCTTTCCCTGCAGGAAACGTTGCTCATCTTTTAAACCAATTAACGTGGTCATTTGGAGTTTGGTTCCCGCGATGGACTTGGTTTCCACCAACAATTTCGAGCGCGAATAGAATTCCCGGCGAGCTTAGTCGATGGGAAAACTATAGTCATGTAAGAACAATTCGTCCCGGAAGCTGCAGGGCGGGCCCACCGGAACCGACCGATGCACCCAATAGCGCATCGCAGCGTCTGTGTACGCCAGGGAGCCTCTGACGACCTCCTAACGCGGGTGGTCGAACGGCCACCCGGGAGACCGACACGACGCGGGCCCGCCAACGCGGCCAGCCGGAGTCGGCCACCCAGGAGACCGGCACGACGCGGGCCCGCCAACGCGGCCAGCTGGAGCCGACCACCCGGGAGACCGGCGCGACGCAGGTACGCCAGCACGGCCAGCCGGAGCCGGCCACCCGGGAGACCGGCGCGACGCAGGTACGCTAGCACAGCCAACCGGAGCCGGCCACCCCGTAGACCGGCGCGACGCAGGTACGCTAGCACGGCCAACCGGAGCCGGCCACCCGGGAGACCGGCGCGACGCAGGTACGCTAGCACGGCCAGCCGGAGCCGGCCACCCGGGAGACCGGCGCGACGCAGGTACGCTAGCACGGCCAGCCGGAGCCGGCCACCCAGGAGACCGGCGCGACGCAGGTACGCTAGCGCAGCCAGCCGGAGCCGGCCACCGGGTATCACTCACGGCCGTCATTTTCCTTTCCCCGTGCTCTGCACCACCTCTCCTACCACGCAGAACCGGCCACTCATTCATCCATATCCCTGTTCCACTCCCTTTACGGATCACCCCATCCAGAGTGACCCGGCCAGGTCAGGCCAACGAAATGACCGCCGTCGCAGCCGGTAACGCTGGCCTGGCCTGCGCCGCCGACGCCATACTACCGGCACGCGCAACGCGATAATGATATGAAATTTTTGGTGGAGCCAGTATGCACAGTGCAGTGTGGTGGATAATAAGGTTACTCAAGGATAATAAAGGGCGTAGAGCTTTAGGCCACTTGATGGTATATATATATATATATATATATATATATATATATATACACATATATGTGTGTGTGTGTGTGTCTATGTGTTTGATAAAAAATAATTGCTGACACAGCATTGACGAGCTTTTTGACGCATCGTTCTAGTTTCCGGGCTTTTAACTTGGCATCATCACTTAGATTAAAGATGGTTTGCACAAAATTACTCATATATTCATCGCTCCTAACATTCTAACATTTCGAGATCCTATCTCATCGTCGAAGAAGACTAATGGCACAACAAATAAGTGTATGGTTTTCAAGGACAAAAAAGTGTGCACTACTGTTGGAAAATGTCTTTTGGTACGGAGAACATAAATGAAGCAAAACTAATTGAAGTAAGACAGAACTCTATTTTCACTTTGATGCATATAAGAAATACTCATCATGGGAGCATTACAAAGACACAATGAGAACACTATTGCCACAATCATATCAGTAGTGCTCACCGCCCACCACCCATTAGTTCAAGAGTTGTGCAAGAATTTGTCTGTGTGCTTAAGGCCGTAGAGAGTTCGTTAATGAATATGCTTTCCCACATTTGAAAGCGTCTTCTGCCATTGCACGTCCGTAAAATGTCAGTGCTGTCTGTCAGTTGTTGTGTCAATGTCATGTCGTGTTCGTGTCGCATGTGGTCCAGAGGTGCCCCGTCACGTAAGTGCATTGTCAGGCGCAGTGAGAGTGTCGTGGTCGTACCAATGTGGTGTATGGTAGGATATATATATATATATATATATATATATATATATATATATATATTGTATGCGTAACCTGTGACATCGCCTCTCCCTCTCTCTCTCTCTCTCTCTCTCTCTCTCTTTCTCTCTCTCTCCCTCTTTCTCTCTGTCTCTTTCTCCCTATCTCGCTCTCTCTTTCTCTCTCTCTCTCTTTCCCTCTCTCCCACTCTCTCTTTCTCCCCCCCTCTCCCCTTCTCCCTCTCTCTCTCTCCCCCTCACTGTGTGGCACATCGACACGCGAGAAGCGTGTGACTCATCCGCGCTGCCCTGCGGGGGCAGAAAGCGGACGAAGGTCTCATCTGCGTAGTTAACTTATGTATATGTACATTGATACCTTAGGTTCTTATTTTGATCGTTCTGTGTATGGATTTAACTAATCCATCGTTCCGCTCGCTGTTATACTTCCTTTTTGCTTCGTTTACTATAGGTATGTAAATCTATCATGCAAAGACCCTAGCTTTTATCTCTCCTGCTAACGATCCTTCTAAGTCGCTCAGACATCCGATCAGGCCGTAGGTTGCCGGAGAAAGTAAAACTTGCAGTCATCTTGATAACATCACCTCGCCTTCAAAACGCCGTCAACATGCATGGACAGCAACCAAAACCGTGCTGAAATATATTATAAAAGAAAATAACTTGATAAAGATAAATATATAAAAACAGCCAAGAAATAGCTGCTCCCCCGGACAAACGCCGGCTTCCTTGCCAGGGTGACTGGCCGGCGGTGTGATTATCCACGGGTAGAAGTCACAGCTCGCCGGTCCAAGCTCCGAAGACCCGTCACAAGCATGGCTCTGTGTTAAGTCAGTTTATCTCTTACATGTATGCACCAATTGCCTGCCTTGCGGACTGGTTGGGGAAGTATAGTTACTAGAAAAATCCCGTTGTGCAATGCATGCGTTATGCTGAACAAACAGGACCACTGTAAACGCCAAATTGCATGAGGGCTGCAGATAAATTCGAGAGGACCGTTCTTGAGGAGATAGGACTCAAAGGGACCGTGGTGCCGAGACCCGATCATGATGCTACTGACGTTTCTGCGAATCCTCCAGATACGACGCAACTAGAACCGTTGCACGAGTGTTGCGGTGTACTGAGGCGTTCCCTCGCCTTCTGTTGTAGGTCGTGTAAAGTAGGAAAACCACTGTCTCCAGGAACAACACCGCGACCGCGCTGAGCATGCCTGCCAGGACAATGAGGAATACGTACTTCAAATTATCCATGCCAAAATGATTCTTCTCCAGCGCCACGGTATTGGTGGGGCAAAGGATGGCGTCCCTGCCTCTGGGGTACCATTTGCTGAGCACGCGACTCATGATGCCCCGGTCGACCAGCTGCGGGATGACGTAGTTGACCAGGCGCAGGTACGGGAAATTCGGTCGGAAAGCGAGCGAGAAGTGTTGCCGCTGCGTTTTCCCTGGGTGCATGCAAACCGGACAATGACTGTTTCCGCCGTTGCTCGAAAAGCAGCCAAACATGGCGTCCGCGTCGCTGCCGCAGAACAGGAGCAGGTTACGGCCCTGCAACGGGCCATCGGGCGAGGTCGTCAGCTTCGTCAGGTCGTGGCCAGCCATCAGCGGCTGCGCCACTGCCTCCCGCAGCGCCCCGCTGGTGATGAAGTCGCTTAGGTGCCAGCCCTGCGCCACCGCCTCATCCAAGCTGGTGAACGGCATCTGGTTGCGCGTGATGGCCATCTGGGCCAGCAGCGTGCCCGAGAAGCAGGCGAAGATGAAGAGCGACAGCAGGTACACGGCGCTGATGGCCAGCCGGTAGGAGAGTGCGCCGTCCGCGCGCACCACGGCGCCCTGCTGACAGCAGACGCCCAGCACGATCAGCGCCCAGAACGACGCGTCCGCCTCGGGCAGCGGGCTGGCGTCAGCACCGAGCGACACCCCGCGCATGCGCAAGTGACACCAGGAGATCAGGCAGAGCACGAGCACGGCCGCGGTCAACACGACCAGCAGGGCGCACCAGGCGCGGCTCTGCAGCGGCTGCGTCGCGCGGAACTCGCTCAGCACGTGCGTGCGCCGCTGGTCGATCACGGCGCCCGAGTATTCCGTCATATACGGTTGGGAGAAGTCGAGCAGGCGGGCGCGCGTGGGGCTGTACAGCAGTTTGCCGGCCATCATGTCCGCCCGGCCGGCGTGCAGCTCCTCCACCGCCCAGTCCCAGGAGGACATGTTGGGCGGATGCGGCGCCGGGTGCAGCGAGTAGCTGAAGCCGAACACGTCCTGCAGCAGCAGCACCAGCGTGCCGACCAAGCCGCCCGTGATGGTGCCGTTGCGGTGCGTCATGTGCAGGTTGTCGACGATCAGCGGGATCACGCTGCGGTCACTGCCCGGTTCCAGATGGACGAGGCGCAGGTGGACGCCGCTCATGGCGCGCAGACTGGCGTTGAGTCCTCGGGGCTGGCGGCGGCGAGCGTAGCGCGGCCCGCGGCACTCGCCGCGCGGCCCGCGGCGACTGTGGAAGCCCTCGCCACTGTAGAACTGCAGCGTGCCGTTGTGGACAACCACGTAGCGGTGGCGTGGAGCGAAGCCGCCCAGGAAGTGCGCGCGCCGCCGGCCGCTCAGCGAGACCAGCAGCCAACGGCGCGAGTCGTCCACGCGCACCCGGCGGAAGAGGTCGGCCGTGGCGGCCGAGTCCTCGTCCGGCGGCAGCCACACGAGTTGCGAGGCCAAGCCAGCGCTGATGGGCCGGTCCAGCAGCGCCGCAGGGCTCGTGCGGCGCAGACGAGCGAAGATGGCGCGCATCGAGAGCAGCCGCAGCAGCAGCGTGGCCTCAGAGTCTGTCGGCGAAGCGTGCTGTTAGTCGTCTTCTCTTGTCTGCGCCACCGCCTGCAATCAGGTCTACAGGGAGTGTTCCACATTTACATGAGGTTTTGAACTAAAATAGCCACCTTGAAGACCATTCGGTGCAGTTCACAGCCCTGCCCTTCCCAAGACCTAGAACTGTGCAGTTTTTGAGTTACACGCCCGCGACGGTGTGCAGACTTTTTGTGTAGACTATTTTTCAAGGTCACTCAGGCATGCGTGACGCTATAGACATGATACCATATGCATGACACCGTGTTAAGTCTCTCCCCCTCCCAATGCCCCACTAAGCCCTCCTCAATGCATATGGACAAAGAGGAAATAC
Organism: Pollicipes pollicipes; assembly: GCF_011947565.3. Lineage (NCBI taxonomy): Eukaryota > Metazoa > Arthropoda > Thecostraca > Pollicipedomorpha > Pollicipedidae > Pollicipes > Pollicipes pollicipes. The sequence continues at coordinate 29,439,266 of NW_023597034.1, read as the reverse complement.
TGGACAAAATAAATGCAGAACACCCATCTTTACTATCGGTATGCTGGGTTGTATGTACCTTAAAACAGCGCGAAAAGTATCATGTTATTTTCGTGCAAATAATATATTCCACATGTTAAGCTGGCCTGCAAATGCTTGACAGGTTTTTTCAAATCATAACGCCTGGATTGGGATAAAAGACAATTAACTGTGATATGCAGCAGCTTTTAAAAGTACCGGAAGGCTCACATGAAGATGAATGAATGTTTGCCCCAACAGTGACAGGTCTGTTTGTGGCAAACCGCGACTATCGTGGTTATACAACATGATCGGCGACAGCGGTAGTCATAAGTTATCCCTTACTAAAGGCTACTAAGATGTAATTCCGCAAATCATATTTCGTCTGATCTCTTCCACAAAAAAACAGCTCATATTAATTTGAAATGACGAGTCATTCCTCTGCAGTATAAGACCGAATCTACAAAATTGCAAATATTTTTACTATTTCCAGGTCAGAAACGCAAATAAAGGGACCGAAACACGGGGAAATCAGGTTTTCGGGGTTGATTGGGTCAACCTTTTCATTTGAGCCCCCCAAACGATTTTAAAAAGTGACACCCCTCAACACGTCATTCAAGTCCTACTACCCCACTGGCCATGCGGCTTTCAAGTCTAAGAACACAATCGGCGGGGCGTTCATATCTGGTGTTCGTGAGCACAATGTCGAGATGAAACGGACATCATTTGGTTTTCCACCAGTACTGCGTAGACTTTGCAAGTTTTAATCATGGATCACGTTTGGTGCTACACGATATAAAATAAGTGAACATCCCTGCTGGTTATTATGGAAATAATGCTTGTAATCGAATAATTTAAGAATAGAGCCACAACCAAGCATGCGGATACAAGTAAATCTCAGCTATGCAAGAAAACCAGGGGAAGAGGCCATAGCACTGGCACGTAACGGGGTTTGGTTCAGCAGCGTCGCCACGGCCACCTCTCGGAAGATTTAGTACTACAAGTGAGTACTAGGGTGGAAGTTCGCTGGACCAATTTGGCAGCGTCTCGACGTCACACAAACGTTTCATGGCGCAAGCAAACGATATTCTTATTGAGAAGCATACTTTATAAATGGGCAAGTTTTGTTACCTCGAGCAATGCTTTCCACGCAAAAGTATACCCATGGTCATAATTAAGTTTACTTCGTCATATCTGATGCTTGCTCCCATACCTTCAAATGTGGAGCATCCTCTCTAATGTATACGTGTCTGTTTAAAGAGAATGGCCCACACTTCAAGATATTGATGCAAGCATCACATGTGATGTCATAGCAAACTTGCAATTATTGATATACTTTCAAGTGCAAAAGATTGCTCTAGGCAACCAAATTTCAATAGTTAGTAAATAAGCTCCTCAATACATCATCGTTTGATTGCGTCATGGAACGCTTGTATGACGTCAGATTCGCTGACAGACTGCTATTTCAAAATTGCCGTTGCGGCGGACGGGTTAAGTCACATGTTGTACTTCAAGCGCGTGCTGGCGCGTATTTAAAAATCCCAGTTAACGTCATATGCACGTATTTTGGCCCTCTGTCTGGGTTGTTATATATTGGTCCATGATTTGGTATTGTTACGTTGCATTCACATTCCCAGTTATGGTGCTGTTCTTAAGATATCTGATTTGCAGTCTTACTTACGTCATAAGACGTACCACTGCCCAAATTCCTGTCTTGTATGCACAAAACGTTACCTCTGTTCGACACATGCACTCAACGTGTGGTGCGCGGCGTATATATCCGCCACAGGCCAGGTGTACCTATCCGCCGCAGGCCAGACGTATCTATCCGCCGCAGGCCAGGCGTACCTATCCGCCGCAGGCCAGACGTATCTATCCGCCATAGGCCAGGCGTGTCTATCCGCCGCAGACCGGGCGTATCTATCCGCCGTCGCTGCTTTTCAGTATTCAAGCAGGTTATGCTTGCGCATTGTGTGTATTTATCGTAATCCCGGGGATTGGATTAAATATTCTAGCTTCAGATGTGGCGCGCTGCGCATCTATCCGCCGCGGACCACGTGCTGCTTTTTCCAATGTGCGGTTTCAGTGTTTGTTGGTTACGTCTGGACCGAAGGCTCGTTCAGGACATACGCACCAGGACAATCAATAAGGGGCGGCCCCTCAAAAACACTGAACCCGTCGCAGACAAAAACAGCAACAGTATGAGGGAAGCACAGTGACAATCGTGGGGAGTCACAATCGTGGGAGTCACAACAAGGAGTGCCTCCACCAGGAAAGCATAGTGACAATCGTGGGGAATCACAATCGTGGGAGTCACAACAAGGAGTGACCCCACCAGCCTGGCGCGCAGTGCTGGCTCGAATGCTGTGGCCGTCCCTTCAACCATGTAAGCCCGTTGGAAGAATGGCCGACCCTTTGGCGATTCTGTGAGATCCCCGGCCCTCTTTTCCTCTTTTTGACAAGATCACAAAACGCGTTCTGTAGGTTTTTAGATCACGTCCTCGCAGATCATTCCTGGTCTGGTGCATGTCGTGTACTGTTTTCAAGTTTACATCCTACTGTCTCGATATATCATGCAATATATCGATAGGTTGCAACATTTTATTCTGAATGCGCGTCCGCCAAGTGACCTTCAATTTTATCAGTTATAGATTTCTATGTAAAAATGTTAACTACCGATAACCTCCATTGAATGACAACTGGTGATGAATGTCGAGCAGTCGAGTGGGGGGGGGGGGGGGGGGGGAGTCCGACGGTGTGATCCCTACGCGTTCACGCCATCAACGGCGGCTACTCGCTGCAGCTATTCCAGTCATATCATGTAAACACATTGAACCTGCTGTTGCCGATAGCGACGCTTACGATGGCTTCTAATAAGGCTTGGAATGAGTTTACTAAATGAACAGGATAGCCCCACTGCGGTCATTAATGAATGGCGTGCATATGTTCACGAATCGCTTAGGAACATTCGACTCGGCGCAGTCACAGTCAATCGTCTGTTCACTTTCAGAACGAATAAAGCAGTTATACATAAGAGCATACTCAGTCACCGCTATCGTTCTGAGGGGTGTTTGGCGATGTACAACTTTTGTCTTAAGAGTGAAGTCACTCAACAGGAAACCATCGAGCCTGACCCCCAATGCCACATCACTAAGGACTAGCACTTGCGTGTCGCGATGTCTGATGAAGGACGAGGCTGTCAAACATTGTCATCGCTTTGTATGTTCGGGGTGGGGGGGAGGGCATGACTACGTATTGGTATGAGACTCTGATACCGGTAGTACAATAATTATCGCCTGCGTGTTACCAGACCTCACGGGCAGCCGGGCCGTCCATTTTGCCAGAATATTTCATGCACGAGGGAAAATGTGACAACACGTCGACCTACTCAGTATTTTCGAACGATCACTACACGAGCTGCGGCGTGATCTGTTGCCTGGGTTTTAGTACGACGAAGTCGACGTATTGACTGCATCATTGACCCGCGATGCTTTGGCTGTACGTATAGATGTGACGCTCTGTAAACCACGGACTGTCACGGCGCACTCCGGGGTCCCCGCAAGTCGACGTATTGACTGCATCATTGACCCGCGGTGCTTTGGCTGTACGTATAGATGTGACGCTCTGTAAACCACGGACTGTCACGGCGCACTCCGGGGTCCTATTGGAACGTACCAAACAACATGACACATGACACGCCATATTCAAGCCCAGGTATGCACATCAATGTACCCACCCCGCATAGCTCAGCTATTGCATACAACTTCGGGCGACTGGGAATTTCCACCAGTGCAACGCAATGCTTTTCTCTGTCACGACGGGCTTATAACGTCACGGATGCTTTACGTAACGACTCTTCGCGGGTAGCGACGGAGAAAATCCCACGCGGTACGTGGACAGTTGTCTAGCCGTGGGTTAAAAGGTTCCATTCCCTATCGAAATTCGGGAGTTGGCTGTGGGTCGGTCCCCTCGCGACTCACCGATAAGGTGGGACGCGTTTTCGTACGTCGCTTGCCGCTGGTAAGAATATCAGCAGCATGTGTGGGATACTGTTGGTGGATTCGCGATTCACAGAACGTGAGACTCGGTTTTCAGCTGCCTTCTTGCGACTCCCAGAAGATGGGGCTGGGAAAAGGGCGTTGGGCTGCCTGAAAAGTTCCTTGATTTTTCCGTTGGTGCATTGGCTTGCGCGCACAGAAGAATATTGGCATTTGCTAAGATGACCGTGAGTAACTGACCCTTACCACTAACAGTGAATTCGGTCACTGAACGTACCATTGTTATAATCATTGCAGCGACTCCAGAAGGTGAGGCTCGCACATATGAGCCGATGAGGAGCTTTGGTTGTCCGTGTCCGATTCCGGTGACGGTCTTATGAGCCGATGTGAGAGTTCGGCGTGCCGACGAGGAATCCCGACATTATTTAGAGACAATAAATAGTGGAGACAACATAGTGACGCTACGACGAGCTTTGCAGCAGGTGACTGTTATTTACCGGGGATAAACTCCGAGGTAACGTGGCGTGTAGCTGTGTGGTTCCGCTCATAATTGAGGGTGTCTGATCGTTGCACCTAACCCGCAGGCTGGGTGTAGCGACGACACTATAGGCCTCCCTTTAATATGAACAGTGGCAAGCATGCCTGAGACAGTGTGAATGTATAAATGCGGAATAGGTAATATATAACAATAATAAATAGATACAGAACGTCAGTAAAGTACCGTTTGCTGCCCATGCTAGGACGAAAGTATCTGTTTCGTAGAAGCCCAGGTATTGTCGGTGAGCCAATGTTTTCGCCACCATTTGCAGTCGCCCCCAATAAGTCGGTTGATGACAGATCATTTCCCCCATGGTAATTACCTGCGAATCAATACAGTGGACCAACCATCCAACAGCCACCATGATCGGTGACGCGTGTAATTCATCGAAGCAAGTATGATTATTACCGGCATACGTATTACCCCAAGTAGCTTTTGTTTTGTGAGGTTGATTATCAGCGCGTACAGTCACTATCTCTAGACTATTGTAGGCCCGCAGTTGCCGCCAATCGTGCTAGGATGATGGGCGGGCGATGTCAAATATTCTGAGCGGCTGAGCGCACCGCAAAGCCCCAATGACAGGATCAATAAGGGAGACAAAAAGAGGGTCAGACGCCGCCGATCATTCCCCAGGCACAGCTAGCCTAACAACTAAATCGCATGTTCATAAACGTGTTATTCCGAAAAAGTGATCCCACCTCCTCGCTGATTAGTGCTCGCAAACGTATTCAAAACATTATGCATGCCACAACATAATAGGCACGAGCGTAACTTCAAAAGCCACAGAGCAGCCTCATCTGAATTATTGAGTCTTGCTTTGCTCGCTTGCTTGCTTTTTAGCAAGTTAGGTTTTGGGAATCGCGTGATTGCCGTTTTGTGTCGGCGAAGAATCCGTCCGGTGGTCATGATGATGTTGCGTAAAAGATGAGGAGCTTTTGCTCCGAGCTACGCGGACGGCCAGCAGGAGAAATGTCACACGGCCTAAGAGTTAAGCAAGAGAGAGATCGAGAATCTCAACTAAGCGGGAAACCGCGCGTAACAAACGCATCAGATGGTTGAAGGCCAACCGACGTCCGATGATGCTGCGTATCGGGCTGGCTTGCGCCAGGCACATATAACTCGATAATTACATTTCCTGTGGGCATTGTTCCTTACATGTGCAGGCTGGGTGCGCTAGAAGACCTCCTTCCCCGGTTGCGTTGTGTTAAGCGTCATGTTACACAAATATACGTCCCTTAGTCCCTACTTGAGCTAGAGATGCGACGCGAATAACCGGCATGCTCCTGGTCATAAGAGGATGGCAACGACATCTCGCTTCAAGGCTTTATTTTTTAGATTAGCATGGTTAATGAGCTTACATGTTTTATGAGCTTGCGGTATTTGTGTGACGTTTGTATAGCGTGATGGATGTCGGGATGATCTTAAAATGGTGTGCACGGAATAGTTTGCACAAGTTTGCGGGCGTCCAGCTCAAAAGCGAGGGGATTTAAAAAGGTCATGCCGTAAACTGCACTGAATGATCTTAAAAATGACTAGCTAAGCCCCAAACCCCTTGCAACTGTGGACGCCTCTCGTTCCTCCCAATTATAGGCTTATGGTAAATAGGTGAGATTAAGCGCCAAGAGCGCCTCTTGAGTAAAAAAAACATCCAACCGAGCTCACAATGGCCATACGCGAGGACAGTCGTCCAGTTAATTATTGCATTTAAAAGGGAGGAGCATAACTGAATGTATTTCAACGGTGAGGGGCCGTTCGTTAATTACGTCAGGCGTGGGGAGGAGGAAGTTTTACGGAATAAAGCGAAACAAGGGAGGGAGGAAGAGGTGTTAGGCAACGGAGCATCACGCTCCAGTAAAGTTGCAATCACGCTAATAAGAAAGTTGAAACCTTGGAGCGAGATGTCGATGGCTCCCTGTTATGACCAGGAGCACGCCCCTTATTCGCGTCGCATCTCTAGCTTGAGTAGGGACTAAGGGGACGTTATTTTTGTAACATGACGTTTAACACAACGCAACCGGGGAAGGGGGCCTCCTAGCGTACGCAGTCTGCACCCAGTGGGGAGGGGGGGGGGGGCATTGACAACACGGCGAAAAAATCGCATCGTCACTTATTGACAGTCCGTAGTTACACAGAATACTATAATGCTGTGTGCAGTGCAGCAACATTTCAGGGCACCGTAATACTCAAACCCATGTTAATGCGAGCTGCACAGTAAACACAGTTAAGCCCAAGCCGGAACATTGCACAAAGACCAGAACGTACCAGTTAAGGGAAACTCTATGAACACTTCTGCAGTATTGCGGTGTTTCGTGTGCAGGAAATCCGCCAGACAGCTCAGCTGATTTCTGAGGGCTTCATCAGACGCCGGCGCCGCCGCTGCCGCCGCTGCCGCCGCCGACGCCAGCAGCAGAGCCAGCAGAAGACCGGTCAGCGGAGCCCAACTGTCGTGCATGGCTGCACCGCATGAAGCCGACTGCCTCATAAGGCCTCCCCCCGTGCCCCTCAACAACCCTGCACACATGGCAGACTGCCCCTGCAGAACGGTTAGCGCCACCAGCCTCTGCCGCCCGCTTGGTTTGTATCACTGTTCGTTCACGCAGCGGCAGACTGGCAAATTGTTTTCGGTATTGCACCAGAAGCGCGCCATGACTTTAAGGCCAGAGGTCAAAGGGAGGCGTGGCAAGAGGGAGTCAATCCAGGACAGTGACGAAGTTCCGCTTCAGAAAAAGGCGTCGGATGAAATGGACTCGGACAATTGGCACGCATCGATCTGGCTCGCGCTCCAGCGCCTAAAGCACCCGAACAGCAGTTGCGGTTTGTCAACGAAGAACGGTACAATTAAAGACATTGGAACTCGGCGATCGTGAGCATTTCACTAGTGACATTTTGCCCAAGTGAAGGCAAAAACTAGAGGTGAGAAATTACACGGCACGTGACACCTTCCCAGTGGCGTCGACTTGTGCAAACGTTTGGACGGGAGCCTTTGGGGGGGGGGGGGGGCAACGGTCTGAGTGCCCCAATAAGTTTGATAGAAGGCCTTTTAGGCTGCTTTAGCGTGTATCGTCTATCGCTTTACTTCGGCAGCATGTAAGGTATGGCCCAGTAATAATGTTCAATGATAGCTATCGTTGTAGATATAACTCTCATTTTTCTTTTGATTTTTATTGCAGTATCCTGCCTAATGCGTTTTGCGGCATTTCAGCAAAACTATGAATAGTCTTAAACCAACACTGGATGGCTATGACCCAAATGCGTATATAGTTGGCAAAGTGTCCACCTTCTGCCACGATGACACCACTGATAGCCCACGCATGCCACCAGTCATGACTCGGCCGAAACGACCTGCGTGTTCACGGCTGACAAAGAGCGGCAGCACGCGAGCGGTAGTGCGTGAACGTGACCTTATCCGAGCGACACGTGGGAGCGACTCAGCCGCCTCCACACGCCGGACGGTACCCACGTGAGTCGCAGTGGGACTGAGCGTACAAACGCCAGCTCATTATTCATTATCTCGCTTCATCTCTAGGTTGTCCACGCCGCTAAACGCGAAAGACGTCCAATAGCCCCTCGTATTATTCTAGGGCACGCACTGCTGCTGAAGAACACCAAAACCCTTGCCAATATGAAGGCCAGCTAGACCCTCCACTTGCGTCTATTGGCTTTGGCTTGGACGGGACTGGTCCTGTCGGGGCGATAGGTGCTAACCTGGCCTGGGACCAGACGGGACTGGTCCTGTCGGGGCGATAGGTGCTAACCTGGCCTGGGACCAGACGGGACTGGTCCTGTCGGGGCGATAGGTGCTGACCTGGCCTGGGACCAGACGGGACTGGTCCTGTCGGGGCGATGGGTGCTGACCTGGCCTGGGACCAGACGGGACTGGTCCCGTCGGGGCGATAGGTGCTGACCTGGCCTGGGACCAGACGGGACTGGTCCTGTCGGGGCGATAGGTGCTAACCTGGCCTGGGACCCGACGGGACTGGTCCTGTCGGGGCGATAGGTGCTGACCTGGCCTGGGACCAGACGGGACTGGTCCTGTCGGGACGATAGGTGCTGACCTGGCCTGGGACCAGACGGGACTGGTCCTGTCGGGGCGATAGGTGCTGACCTGGCCTGGGACCAGACGGGACTGGACAAAGCTGGACAAAACCGACAGAACTGGACAGGACCGTCTGTCCAGTTATGTCCAGCGCTGCTCAGAATAAAGACTATGAATTTGGGCTGTGAAATAAGACTATGAAAAATCGCGAACAGACGGCACCACCTACGGTACTACGTGTTATGGAAAGCTTATTTTAACAAGCAGACATGATTGGTTCAGTGCTTTTCCAGATGCCTTGTCCTGATCTGTTCTACGGTCTTTCACACAAGGTTTTTGTAGAATCTCATCTTATTATGAACAGCTGACAGTCCACTCGTTCTGACATGAACTCAGGCTTCATACGGAGGTAGCCATGAACCCAACATTCACCGCACGTGACTCCAGCTCATAATCCACCGTCCGCCCGCTAGCGGCCGCTCGCGCGACGGGAAGGGCCAAGCCGCCATCTTGGATGCCCTGGCCTCATTCTCTGGCACTGGTCCCGTGCCTGCTGGTTTGCTGGTTGGCCGCCCAGTGACGCTTCAGTCAGGTTTGACACGGCAAGTGCCGAGTTCAGGGGCGCGGCCAAGGGGAGTCCCCCCCCCGCCCCACCCCCAGCCACTCCCCTCCATTTGTTTTCTCACCACAGATGACTCCTGACAGAAAGTTAAAAACTGGCGTGATGGGCTCTCGCCGAGCTCCGGACCCTCCTTCGGCAAATCCTGGCTACGCCCCCGGCCACCTTCATAGCCATTTGCAAAAACAAAGGTGTGGAGCGCTCGCACGGGGCGCTCTCACACCACGTCGTCGTCGCGTGATGAGCAAGGAACACGTCCGTCGATTTTTTACTACCAAGTTCGGCCTGGAGCCTTGCCAATCCGAGGGCGAAAGTTACAGCTGACCCATTTGGCCTGTCAAGGATTACGGCTCATGAGTGTCCGGTGCAAAGGAATCTTAAGATTTACGCAACGAGTTAGACGGTGCAGTGAAGTCCTGATCACAAAAGTCAAGCAGACATATGCCATCACACGGCAGAAAAGACGAGCAAAATAGCCGCGCGCGAAGAGAGCGGAAGGTGCAGAGAGACCCGAATCAATTCACGGTGAAGAAAGACATTGGCCGCCCCGGCAAGTTGGTTGGAGAGTGTGTCTTCCGATTCACTCACTCGTGGCGGGGTGGGTTCCAGCAAGGGTGGCGCAGCAAGGGGCAAGAATATGGTTTTGCCCGCCCCCGCCCCAATTTGGAGGGCTCCTTTTGCCCAAAACAAAGACTGACGTGGATTACCGAAATTCCTATAGAGGAGGCCCTCATAGCTGGGCTAGAGGGTGCTAAATCGGGCTCAAAAGACTCTTTTCTGCATCAGGAGGCCCATTTATCGATCATGAGAGTACCTTTATGAATAAGATAGCCCTTGCTCTGGATCAGGCGGCCCAGCTTTGTGTTAAGGAGGCCCTCTACTGGCACGGGAGATAACCGTTATGAACTAGGAGGCCCGTGATGAATTATGAGGCTTCGTTATGGGCTAGGAGGCTCCCTTATGGACAAGTAGGCACCCGTTATGAACGACGGGTGCCGCTATACACTTTCCTGACCACCTAGGAGGTCCCTGTTATTAACTAGGAGGCCCTCGTCGTAAAGTAGGAGGCCTTCGTTATGAACTAGGATAGCTCAATAGGAGACCCCTGTTATAAGATAGGATGCAACCATTATGAATTTGGACACCCCGTTATGAGCTGGAGCCCCGCTATAAGCCAGGAGGCACTTGCCATGCACTAGGAATCCTTCGTTTTGAACAAAGGAGCCCTATTAGAAACTAGGAGTCACCCGTTAGAGACGTATAGGCTCTCATTAAAAAAGAGTTCCCATTGTGAACTAATACCCCCACCGTCACGGATTATGGGACCCCGTTATGAAGTAGAATACCTCTATTATGAGCTAGGCAGTTTAGTTATGAACTCGAAGAGCCCCCGTCATGAAGTAGGAGGCCCTGTGGTGAAGTAAGGGGCCACGTTACACGCTAGGGAGCCCCTGCTGTAAAGTGGGATGCCCTTGCTTTAGATTAGGAGACGTCCTTAATATATATATATATATATATATATATATATATATATATATATATATATATATATATATATGTATATATATATATATATGTGTGTGTGTGTGTGTATGTGTGTATATGCCTATTAATGTAATGTTATTGTTATATATGTTGTTTATTTGATATATGTATATATATATACACGCACACAAACACAGACACACGTATATATGTAAATATATGTACATATGTACATATATATACATATATATATATATATATATATATATATATATATATATATATATATATATATATATATACATATATGTGTGTGTGTGTGTGTGCGTGTGTGTGTGTGTGTGTGTGTGTGTGGGTGTGTGTGTGTGTGTGTGTGTGTGTGTGTGTGTGTGTGTGTGTGTGTGTGTGTGTGTGTGTGTGTGTGTGTGTGTGTGTGTGTGTGTGTGTGTGTGTGTGTGTGTGTGTGTGTGTGTGTGTGTGTGTGTGTGTGTGCGTATATCAATGTGTCAGCTGACCTAGATGCCATTTGAAAAAAGCTATTTTCTTTTATCTGCTTCGTACGGATAACATTATGTACCAGAATGCTTGTTGGCTACTACCTGATTCATTGGCAATATGGATGCACCCACTTTGCACGAAGCGTAGAAATTCATGATGTTATTGGCTTTTATCGTTATCTGTTTCTTTTCAAACTCTTGGCACCAAATTCGGGGAAGTTAGAAAAGTTCAGGGAGCCGCGCATCAAGCTCAAGCTTTGAAGATGTGTTCGAAAAATATGTCTAAAATCGGACAGGCTTGCTTCTAGATACGTGAACGATTGTTATATGGATGTGTAGGCGTCGCTATCGCGTCGATGGTGGAACCTAGACCAAGTTATTTAGCCTTCGTTTCGAATCAGTTTCATTAACATACCCAGGCTTAGGTCAGTTGACCTGTCAAATTTTAATATCTTCCGAAATGACACCCTTACGCGTGTGTAGATAAAAAGCGATTATGCAGACTGGGTGTCCTTACCGCTACTCCATTTAACATCATGCGACTGTCGATACTCATCCGTAGCTAGACGTACGTTTTTACAAGTTCAGGTTAAGTCGGGTCACGACAGATGAAGGACGTTAAACCCTTCACTTTCGAACTTGACATTGGTCAACAAAGCGCACTGATCCGAATGTGATTCTGTAGGCTTCGCAGTTTTGCGTCCTTTTTAGAAACTGACCGCGTGTCGCTTGCATGGGCATCTCGAGGACCTTTTTTGAGAATTCTGTTCCCGATGGCTGCAATATCTGTCGTGTTTTGGAGCCTATCAGGCAAAGAACTGCATTGCATATCTGGTGATTAGCTTGCATCGTACATTACATTGTGTTGTACAATGTACAATGTATTAAATTACAGTGTATGTTTGATTTTGTAAATTGTGACTGTAATTCCGGGACAAATTCGAGGAAAACGAAAGGCAGCACTGCTTAAGTAATTGTACAGTGCATGACCTCACGCGTAATATTTCACTTCATAAATCCATCCTCTACTCACAGGGCTGTGCCGACACTAGATGGCTTCACAAGTAATATTTTGCTGACCCAATGGGCTCTTTACCCACTGGTTGTGCACACACTCGGGCCTTAACCAGCTCTGACCAGCTATGTCCAATCGTGACTCACTCGTAAGCATTTTTTCTATTTGTTTAATAATACATTATGGAGACTTTCAGAAATGTTTACGTCCGAACTTATTGCGTTGTGTGAGTCATTCTAAAAGTGGCGTAAATGGAGTTGTGGTTAAGTTGTCATGCTTATGCTTCCTGTGTGAGACCTTGCAATGTCAACTACCGCGATTCACGGAAATATGTTCTATACTGCTAGTAGATCCACATTAGCTTGGTTGCTACTTGTGCAATTACTAGCATTTCTGACAATTCCAGATGGCGGTCACCGCTGTTTTAAATGTTGGTTCAGTTTCAATGATTTTTTTTCTCGATGAATCGGAGGTTCGTGCAAGACCGTGCGCCACTGTTTTAAAGAGTCTTTTAGCAAAGTATTCATTGTTGCAGTTATTTTCCACGCATGGAGTCAAATTCAAGGTTAAATCGAGGGTCGGAGGTAAAAATATCACGAATAAGGAAAATCACCCCCTGATCTGTATATGTCGCTCGTAGTCTTCTTGTGCTAATTATGAGATACCGCCCACAGAAGCTGCGTGTATTATATGCCATAATAATGTACACATGTGCTACATACACGGCATATGCACTATGGAGGACGCTTTTCACTTGACTGGGTACGCGTAGTCGAGTTGCCATCCCTATACTTCTGATATGAAACCCTGGAATTTAAACTACCGCGAACTTTTGATGGAAATGCTCTATGTAACTAGTTTTATGTAGCTGGGAGAGCCAAATCAGCTTGCTTACCACCTGCGCAAACTTGCACATTTCTCAGAATTCAAGATGGTGGTCACCGCCATCTTGAATGTTGGCCCAGTTTCGAAATTTCATCAGATAATTCTGTTGTTGTCTTACATTGTCTTCTTTGTTGTCTTCTTGCTCTCATTGCACGGATACATCTCACAGAAGCTGGGTGTGTTATAAAACATGATTATGTAACTAATGCATTAAATACATGACGCATGTTTGTAGACAAATGTAATGCATACATAAACATGCATGACACACTATAATGTCTGTTCAGACACTTGTCACTGCGAAGCAACAAGTGGCACACACGCTACGAGTGGCATTAACCTCTACCAGGCGTGACACCTTCGCGCACAAATCATGATACTGTATGTGGAGGACTGTAAACAATAAAGGACGAAAATCTTGGTGGGCTGATGTTGCGATCTCCCAAAAGTTGCTGGTCCCATTCCAGTGATCTTGATCTGAAGCGAGCCTGTCTGTTGTCTAGGAAATAGCGCGGGGGAGAAGACAGCCAGACCCACGCAGCTGGGCTTAGGATCGGGGGGCCGTCTGCTGGATCAAAAAACACCTGTATTTATTAGAAGGCCCTCAGTCTGGATCTTTAATCGTCGATGCTTCTTTACGTGAATATTGGCGCGTGTAATGATTCGACGAGGAAGCACGTACCTCCGGGACCCCTCCCCTTGAATACCACACTGCCCGAGAGGCCCCGGTGAGGCGGTCCCATTCTGTCCAGGGGACTTGACAGAGACATATCCGGAGGCGGACACAACGCCATGCCCACCTGGGCCCCGAAATGGCCCCATAGCTGGCCGAACAGATACCGTTTTTGAAACACAAAGCGCAACAAAATTGGACGTCTTTGGGCCTCCAGGCGACCAATGTCACAAGCGATAGCGAAGGACAAACGATTAAACAAAAATAATTATTCGCTTAATAAAAGTTCTGTGATAAAGAAATTAATGCTGCATTACGCTGTTTAGGGGCCCTATGCCGTTTTCAGGGAAACTAAACACCGACTTCCACGGTCAATCCGATCTGTAAGGCGCCTTCCACGTTGCCGTTGATTTTTTTCTTTTGCATTTGCTTGGGGGCCTTGCGCTGTTGCTGGGCCCTCCCTGCTAGCGTGCCGGACGCTCTTGTCAATCAGGGGTCTTCTGCGAATTCTTCCCATTCGTCAGAAAGGCATGCTAAAGGTACGTTATAGCCTAAATATGTTAACCTGCCGGGGCATTCCCGGTTTCTCAGGGGCACTTTGCGTTTTTCTCGACTAGCCTACCTACACACTCACGATAACGTACTTTGTCGAGGCCCCCTCCGTTCGCCTCTTTGGCCACATTGGATTGTTCGGGGGCCCTGGACATTGAGTCTTGATGTTTGAATTTAGAGTCCTAGGCTCCTGTCGGGGCCATCTGATGACCTGAACGGATACTCTCAATGTTTTGGGGCCCTCAGCAGTGGGCTTTGGGTACTTCTTATTTGAATGAAGGACCTTACGCTTTGGTCAAAGCCCCGTCTGATAAGTTGTTTGGGCACATTCAATCGTTCGGGGGTCATTTACATTCGGTGTGGGTACTTTCTGTTTGAATGGAGGGCCCTATGCTACTGTTGAAAGCCCTATCTGTTATTCTACTCGGGGACACTGGACCATTGGAGACCCTCTTCTTTAGACCTTGGGTACTTCCAGTTCGAATGGAAAACCCTACGCTCTTGACGGGGACCCTAACTGTTCACCCTCTCGGGCACGCTCGATCTCTCGGGGGCCCTCCACATGGTGTCGTATTTCTTATTTGAATGAAGGGCTCTACGCTTTTCTACGCTCTCGGGGATCCCTATCCGTTAACCTGCTCGAGCACTCTCGACCATTCCGAGGACTTTATGGGGTGTCTTGTGTACTTCTTGTTTGAATCGATTGCTCTATGTTCATGACGCAGCCCATCCATCAACCTGCTCGGACCAGTCCAATGGCAGATACAGATAGGGGAAGGCATGGGAGCATGCCCCCCACCGTCCCCCCTTTTTCCCCGAGGGACCCATAGGTTCCAAAGGGGTCCATAACCGGCCGAACGGATACAGTTGCGAAACACAAAACAATGGGACGTCTTTGGGCTTACAGAAGACCAAGGACAGTTGCAGGCAAGAGTAAAAAGCCGATGAGTAGAAAAACTTACTTCTCCGCTGTTTGAGAGGGTGTAAATTGAGTGAAATTTTGGGGCTCATTACACTGTCCAGAGGCCTCACACTGTTACCCGGGCCATATATGTCCACTTGTCGGGTCATTCTGATCGTTATAGACCCTTCCACGTTGCGGTTGATCTCTGCATTTTTTCTTAGGGCTCTATGCTGCTGTTGGGACGCTATCTGCTAACATGCCTGGGCACTCTGGATCGATCAGGTTTTCCCTCACGCATTCTTCCCATTTGTCCGAAAGGCTCCACACATTTTGCAGGGCTCTATATGCCAGATGCTCAGGGACCCTTCGTATAAGTCTCGGTTCTCTCCACTGGTCGGAGGGTCTTGTGCTTTGCTGGCACTCACGTCAGGTCAGGTACCGAGACACTTGATGCTCAGGGCCCTCCGCTTTCATTGAGGGCTCTTTCCCTTTGATCTCATTTGCGGATAATCCTTTACTCCTATCGGAACATTTTTCGCCAAACTGCCCGGACACTCTTGATCGCGCAGGGGGCCTTTACGCGTGCGCGTACGCCGGTCTTGGGTAATTCCCCTTTGTTCAGAGGGCCCTAGGCTCTGGCCGGAGTCCGATATGTCAGCCTGCCAGGGCACTCTCGATCGTTCAGCGGCCACCGCGTTGATCTTGGGTTCTTCTTGCTAGCGCTGAGGACCCTATGCTCCTTGACGGGAGCCTCTGTGTTGGCTTGCTGCGGCACCCTCGACTACTCAGGTTCGGTCTGCATTGGCCTTGGCGCCTTAGCCTTAGAGCAGCTGTAGGATATACACCAATGAACTTTACGCGTAATTGCCAAACGTAATGTTAGGCACCTCCCATGTCGTATGTGTCATTTCTCCTGGCTTTTAAATTTGTGACACTCCTTATACTTGTGCACCCTGTTCTATATACGTTTTGAATGTTTATTTTTGTATTCCGCTATAACAAGGGCCAAATTGCTCACATGTCACCAACCATCCCCTGATCACATCGACCATCCGGCTTGCCGTAAATAAACTAAAAATCATGTTCGTACTTGCTTTTGATGGTACTTTGCGGCGAACTTCAGTTTATTTTGCCTCTCTCTTTTCATTCAGATGCTAAGCTTCAAAATCACAGAACTCATCATGCTCTGGAGAAAATGAATAAGCCCCATGCACATGCATACGTAGCACGACTAACTTTATAGGGCTGCCTGCAAGAAGTGGGTTGTATTGGCACACACACACACACACACACACACACACACACACACACACGCACACACACACACACACACACACACACACACACACACACACACACACACACACACACACACACACATATATATATATATATATATATATATATATATATATATATAATATGTAAGTTACATTCTATTTGTCTTGAAATGAAATGGCCGGGCTGCATTTTTTTTTGAACAGGCCCTCAAACTCTAGGGGTGCTTATCCCACAATGTTGCGCGGCCTCCCCCGTTGACGAAATCCTGGATCCGCCCCCGTCCCCTGGAATATCCTGCCCCCAACTGAAAATTCGTGGCGCCAACTCTGAGTTTGAGTCTCTGTAAGCGCACACTTCATGTTAATAACTTGTATGGTGTACGGCCCAAAACAACGGCCACGCTGAGAGCCAGGTGGCTTTAGAGGGCATGACGGTCTGTGCCGATCATACTGTGACACTCTGTCATAAGGTTTCGCCTCAGGGGTCTGCTGCTGACCCGTAATTTCACGATTGGATGGTGGGGTCAGAGCTCCCATAGCAATCACTCTTAACGTGGACGCTGATCCCAGAAAATCTCCCGTTAAAAAAATTAGACTGCGAGCACATAAAAAACGACCAAACATCCTCCCGGTTTAACGAGTCTCGTCTTGTATTAACAACTTCTACGATGGATACAAATTTTGCTACCAGTGTAGCAAACTCGCCCAGCAACAAGTGCAACTAGGACCGAAATGTTTTCCTGTCTTTGGCAGAACCCTAAATATAATCCCGAGGCCAGCGGACTATCAATTTATCCATGAACGTATGACCGAAACAACGAAAATGTGATCCCTCCCCAAACACCTAGCATTTTGATGCACTGTTTGTTTATCATGTCCCAAAGTGCATAAGACACGATTTTTTGCTTTGCGCGTTTTTTGCTTCTAGTCTCCAAAAATATGCCCAAAATAAGGGGAATCCTTTACAGAATTTTGTACGCATGTATGCGCCAATATGGTAGGATTTGTAAGCAGAGATAAGACCGCAAACATAACCGGAAGATCCACACAGTGCTCTGTTGCCCCGGAGGGGCGTTGACGGGAGGAGAGGGAAACCGCTGGGAAGGGTCGCCAGGCTCGCAAATTTCGCGGTTCAGGGATTTGGAACCACGTTTTGGTGGAGTTCGGTTGAACAATAGACCCGTCTTTGTGAAGCTCTCCGTGTTGCTTCTTCCCATCTCCATTTCAGTACTTGAATGCCCAATTAACCCGTGTGTTCTACAACTGTTACATATAGGTTATATGTCCATTTCATTGAGCTGCATTGACTGGCAATTTTGAGGTGCCTAGTTTCCCTCCCTTTTTAGGCCAACCTTTGCTAGTGTAGTGACGTTCCCAGTAGTAATTTTGCGTGAAAGAATGTCTGACACAAGACACAAGATATTCATCATCAGAGGTAGGTACCTGCCTGCACACTTTTGCCTTAAGATTGTACAATTCTAGACCATAGACCAAATTGTTGAACTTCGAGACCTTTTAGGTGTTGATTTTCATGCAATGTCAGATAATATTGCCAGCTGTGAGCAATGTTTATTCCTTTATTACTTGTGTCAAAACCATGTGTGCAAGATATGGTGGCTTTGCCAATTCCAAATGTTGCATTGAGTTTCCTGCACATGGTGGAATTGATGAACCAAGGGTACCTACTTAGCAGTATGAATGTGCCTTGCTTTTTTATGCTGTCAGCAAGCTGATAATTGCACCTGAAATTTGCCACAGAATGCAAATTATCTAGTTTTTGTTAAGTGCTTAGAAATTAAAAAGCTCCTCAGAGGTTGGGCTTAAAAGGTGATAGACATTTTTGAGAACAAAAAAGGCATTCAAGTTGTTTCTGATTTCTGGCATCTGATTTTCCTCATGCAGGTCTTGGCTGTCATCTGAAACAGCACAGTAATTTGACAATTGGGGTGTATTTGAATGCTATCAAGAGCAAACAGATATCTGAGAACTCTTTTGAAGTGTACATTTTTATGAAAACATCTAAAAAAGACAATTTTTCTAACCAGCTAAGGGACATTTAGGGATGGAGGTGGGCTGATCTCCAGCATTGATGTTTTGATAGGAAAGCACTACCTTCTTGGCTGGCATGTTTGTGTTCTGCAGCCACAGGAGGTGCCAGCAAGCCTGAAACAAAGGAGAGGAGACTGGAAGCCCTGCGACTGAGACACCCAAGGACTGGAGGGGCCACTGGCTTTCTGCTTGACTCAGACTCAAAGGATATGCTACAGATTGAAATTTGTGATAACAGTCCCAGGTATGTTGTTGCTAACATGGTTGTTACACAGGTTTTTATGATTCTTGAAATGTCTTCCTACTTAACTCTGAGGCAGCATTCCCTATACTGTATCAGTATGTTACACATGGGTTTCAAGTTTTTTTATTCTTTTGTTTGTGTTCATTGCTTTCCTTGTAAACTCACTGACAGTATCTTCATACTAGCTGAGATGTCACATGTGGTTTTCCACTATCAGGTGATATTGCATGCTTTGTTTGGTTGTGCTTTTTCAGCTCTCTTGCTTTTACTCTAATGCTTGGCTATATTCGTCCTGCTGGCCATCAACATAAGCAGGATAAAGGCTCTTTATTTCTCAGCAATGTTGATGTGGTGATAGATGCATTCCTGACTGACACAAAATGGCAATCACAAGATTCTCAAAGCACAACTTGCATAAAAGCAACAAGCGCTGCTGAACTGACTTCATAACTTAGGTGGCGTTCCCATATGATTATTGAAGTTAAGAACTCGCGTATGGCGCTGTGTGATGCACCATGTTTTGAATAGGTGTTACAAATATTAATCAGGGAGGTAATAGGGGTCACGTCATCGGAATAACCACGTTTATGAACATGCTAATTCAGTTGTTAGGTTCGCTGTGCGTGCGGGAATGATCGGCGGCGTTTGACCCTCTTTTCGTCTCTCGTATTGATCCTGCCATTGGGGATTTGCGGTGCGCTCAGCCACTCAGAATATTTGACATCGCCCACCCATCATCCTAGCACGATTGGCGGCCACTGCGGGCTACGATAGTCTAGAAACAGTGACTAATTACTGATTATAAACCTGAGAAAGAAAAGCACCTTGAGAGAAATACGTCTACCGGCAATAATAGTATTTGTTGGGATTGATTACACATGTCATTACCAATGGCGGCTGTTGGATGGTTGGCCCACTGTATTGATTCGCAGGTAATTATCATCGGGGCAATTCCCTGTCGTAAACCAACCTACTGGGAGCGACTGCAAATGGTGGCGAAACAGCGTTCCAAAATTCGTCCAGTGGGGTGTGCAGGATGTAAATACAAATTTATGCTACCAGAATTCTGACTTCGGCGATCCTCGCACGCACTTCGTTGGCGCTAATTCGTTGCCCTTTGACCCGGACTCGAATATCTGACCTACTCAGCCCAGTTGTCAAGCCTGAGGCGCATAGGTGCTGATTGGATAGCCGCCCGGTTCGATGCTGATTGGCTGGCCGATTTTGAGCAAGGGGAGTGGCCATACGCTGTGAGCCCAAAGTCGGGGTGTTATAGCATGACAAATGTTAACATCCCTGCCACGCAAGTGGCCGAATACTGCAACACTGTGCCGAAAAGGTTGGCTCGCCGACAATATGTGGGCTTTTACGGAACAGATGCTTTAATACTCTAGCATGGGCAGCAAACGTCACCTTACTGGCATTCTGCAACTGGCATTCAAGCGTTTACACTGTCTTATGCATGCTTGTCACCGTTCATATTAAGAGGGGGGGGGGGGGGCTGTAGTGTGGTCGGTGCACACAGTCTGCAGGTTATGTGCGACAATCAGACCCCTTTAACGGTGAGCGGAACCGTACACCTGTACGCCTTCGGATTTGTCCCCATAAAAGTAGCCACCTGGTGTAAGGCTGTGCCTGTGTGCCGCACAGGCCTACCTCCATCGTTACCCGCGACGAGTCATGGTCAAGCATCGGTGACGCGTGTAGCCCGTCATGACAAACATTCGATTGAACTCGTGGACAATTCGCAGTCGCCCGAAGCTGTACTCAATGTATGAACTATGCAAGATGGAGGAATAGACGTCAAAACGTGGACCGGACTACGACGCGTCCTGCCTCATGGAACAACAATCCAGGGCGCATATTACTCATTGCTCTGCTGTTGTCCTTCAGACGGTCCATCCAGACGCATTGAACATCGCCAGGCAAGGGTCAGCACGCGATTTAACCCCACACATGAGCGACACATTGGCATATTAGGTATTCTGGTTGCTACGAGACGATGCAAGCACGGCAGGAGTGCGTGGCATAAAACGGATCAGAAGTAATGCCCGAGTACGTAGTCTCAACATTCCTGCAGGACTTTCTTTTCTTTAAGGCACGTTAGATACAACGCAAGGTTATAAAGCATAGAGAAGGGCCGGGGATCTCAGGGAAAGGTCGCCGAAGGGCCGGCGATACCTCCGCCGGGCTTACATTTTGTAGAGGCACAGGCGCCGAGCGCCCAGCAGTCGGCGCGCTAAGCCGATACGGTCTCCCAACACTTGTCCGTCTTAGTGTCCTTTCGACAGGTGACTGTATCTATACTGGGACTGTGCTGTCCACGCTTTGCCTTCGACTTTATTTTGCGTGTGACGGGTTCGGTGTTTTTAAAGGGCCGTCCCCTGTATATTTTTCTGACGCGCATATCCGGAACGAGCGCCGGAGCCAAACATAACAAATACAAAGTGTACCCGCACATTGAAAAAGCAGCATGTATCCCGCAGCGGTTAGGTGCGCCTGCACCACGTCTGAAGCTAATCTAGATATCCCCGATCCCGGGATTACAAAAAATGCACACGTGTCTAGAATAACCCACTAGCACCTTGGAAAAAGCAGCGTGTGGTCCGCGGCAGCCAGTTGCCACATCCACACTAAAATTTCGTCAAATACGAACATGCAAACCATGAAAATAGCTGACAAAATGTGTTAGTGGGTACTGGATGAACAAAGCTAGAAATGTTTCATCAGGACATGTGAGAAATACAGAATATTTCAGTCAGCTCATGGTCACAAATGAATAACGGGTGGCTGTGTCTCGCGTTTAATGTCGCTGAGGTGAAGGCATCTCAGTGTTTTATTTTCTGACATCCTCCGTTCGTACCTGGCCGTGTTTTGTACCAGCGGGTGGCAACCAGTGGCAGTACCGGGCATCTGAGTGTTTTATTTTCTAACATCCGCCGGTCGTACCTGACCGTGTTTCGTACCAGCGGATGGCAACCAGTGGCAGCACCGGGCCTCCGAGTGTTTTATTTTCTGACATCCTCCGTTCGTACCTGACCGTGTTTTGTACCAGCGGGTGGCAACCAGTGGCAGTACCGGGCATCTGAGTGTTTTATTTTCTGACACCCTCCTTTCGTACCTGACCGTGTTTTGTACCAGCGGGTGGCAACCAGTGGCAGTACCGGGCATCCAAGTGTTTTATTTTAACATCTGCTGGTCGTACCTGACCGTGTTTTGTCCCAGCATGTGGCAACCAGCGGCAGTACCGACCCCGCGGGGCAACTTAGGTATTGAAGTGGGATCTGACCATCCAGGAGGCTGTATGGCTGAGTTGTGTACATGCCTTGATTTCCATGTGTGTGCGAGATATGCGCGTCATACAAAGTTTAGAGCAAATTTTGACACGGATGAGCAGATTTGTCAGCTTTGACACCTGCGTGAGTAGTTATATACTGATATAAAACGGTACTAATAGATTTATTCCTTTTGGCATAACTGTCAGAAAGGTTAGCTGCATTGAACAACTTCTATATAATTGGAAGTTACTGAATGCACGCATATATGTTTTATAGAAGTTTTAGAACCATCTAAGATTATACAAAAACTTTTGAATAGATGCCGAAATGCGCCCTGAAGTTTGGTCAGCCAGTGCCCGTCTAACAATGTGGTGGATCGGCGAGTCATGTCTGCCCGTGCCTGACGGTCTCTGGCGCCATCAGGCCGCGACTGACGGCATCTGACAGTCTCCGGCGCCACCAGGCTGTGGCTGACCGTGTCTGACAGTCCCAGCGCCAGCAGATTGTGCCTGACTGTTTCTGTCAGTCTCCGGCGTGGCGGGCCGTGTCTGACCGTATCTGACGATCTCCGGCGTTGGCAGGTTGTGAGTGATCGTGTGTGACAGTCTTTTGCGCCGGCAGGTCGTGGCTGGTCGGCTCGGCGGTGGAGACGGACGGGCAGATGCACGTCTGCACGCCGTTCGACCCGCTCTTCGTCGTGCTGTCGTACATGCAGAAGGTGAGTGGACGTCACGGACGGGCAGATGCACGTCTGCACGCCGTTCGACCCGCTCTTCGTCGTGCTGTCGTACATGCAGAAGGTGAGTGGACGCCAGCTTGGGAGCTCGCCTAAGGTCTCGCGGCCGGCCCGCCTCACCGAAGCCCGGCGGGGCCGCGCGTGCGCTACCGCTGCCACCGCAGATACTGTCAGTCGAAGCTTGCACTGTTGCTGTCGTGTCCCCACGATCGTGTGAACGCAACTCTTCCGTGCCGCTACCGTATTACACGGGGATGCTCCGTGGATATTCGCCAGCACGGACGCGTGTGTCTCTTGCGATGGCGGCTGAGCCGACCGCCGATGTTGCAGAGTCAGTACGCCGAGCAGCTGGAGCAGCTGCTGACCGACAGCGAGTTCCCGGACGCGCGTCGGCTGACTGAGCTGGTCGACAGCCGTCGACTCGCGCTCATCGCCGAGAGCAAGGGTGCGTGGCCGTGAGATGACCGCGGCGCCGCCACGCGCCACAGCGACGGCCTACGACGCCCGGTCTGCGTGGCGTCTGTTTCAGGGCGGGGGAGGACGCAAATCACGACGAGCGGTATTGTTGGGGCGCGCTTAGCGGTTTGGCAGGGGGCTGTGCTTCATCGAAGTTGGTTAAGACAATTCACAGGTGATCCTCTCTGACTCTTTGAGCAGCTAATTGGCTCTGACAGCTTGTAACTCGCCGTGTCCCATTATACAGGGCGTTTTGAGTCGCCTGACAGCGCTGGATAGTGCGATTAAAACTGTCGTCCCATGTTGGATACTCAGCCATGCGGGCATCGCAGGTAATGAGCTGGCCGACGCGGCGGCAAAACGGGCAGCGCATGCACCTTGCACTTGCACTTCGCCCCTGCCGGCCAGGAACTTCTTCTCTGCCATTACGGCATTTATTAAAGCGAAATGGCGACGTCTATAGGACGTCACCGCAAACAGTAAGCTGAAAGCCATCAAGCCACAGCTGGGCCTCTGGCCGTCGAGCCCACGCGATGCGAGACGAGGAGAAGTAGTCGTTTGCCGAATACGCACTGTTGACGCGCACGGCACGCATGGCTGTCTTCTGTGTGGTGAAGAACATCGTCACTGCCCTCGCTGCGATGCACCACTTGCAGTTCGCCAAGTTACTCATGTTCCCTTTCAGTGAAGACCGGTTACGGTATTTTGGGTGAGATGGTCCAGTTACCTATTCAGGCATCATTGGGGACGACTCCGGCGCATTTGCCACGGCTCAGCTGTTCTCATTTTTTAGTAATATCATATTTGTGGCCATTTACCCGCCTAGGTAGTCGCTTATCTGTTAAGGGCGCAAAGTAACACCAGGCTGGCTTGCCCTAAAACCCCAGTCAGCACACAAGAGTGTGCGGCACTCGGATATGCCGCTCTGGCCAGACGACAATGTCAACGGATGATTGGACTCAGACGCGCACCCAACGACTAGCTCTAATCGAACTAGTCGTGATTTGAACCCATCTGACCTGCCCCAACTAGACCGGACCAGACTGAAACAGAACGGGACAGACCGGACCAGACCAGACCGGACCAGACCACCAGACCGGACCGGGCCAGGCCAGGCCAAATCAAATCAAACCAAACCAAACCAAACCAAACCAAACCAAACCAAACCAAACCAAACCAAACCAAATCAAATCAAATCAAGTCAAATCAAATCAAATCAAATCAAATAAAAAAATAAAGCCAAACCAAACCAAACCAAACCAAACCAAACCAAACCAAACCAGTCCAATCCAATCCAAACCAAATCAAACCAAACCAAACCAAACCAAACCAAACCAAACCAAACCAAACCAAACCAAACCAAACCAAACCAGACAAGCACATGCCAGACCTCAGACCACACAGCTGCCTGCGTGTGCCAGCCGGCGGTGACACGCGCCGGCTGGTGCTTGCAGGGGACGCCGAGTTGCAAGCGTTCAAGTACAGCGAGGAGCGGACGCTGGCCTGGCTGGAGCGCAAGACGCGCCGGCTGGCCGCCCTGCTGGAGACCAAGCGGCTGCACGGCACCAGCGGCCAGGCCGCCAGCTTCGTCAAGGTGGCGCGGCAGGACGCCGGACATGGTACGGCCGCCGAAGCACGCCACGCGCGGCTGCCACGATCAGCGGACGTTAGCTCGCTCGGGGCGTGGCCCGTTCCGACAAAAACGTTCTTTGTAAACGTGTATCGGAACCATAGTCCTGCTTGTTCTATTTATTGGGGCCGTGGGTATATTGTTTGGCCTGTTGCGTAGGGTCTGTTTGCTTCGATAGTTCTTTGGCCAGGTCTCGGCATATGGTGAGTTGGAGCATGTCGGCGTTCTCAGTCCGACCACGCTGGATTGTACGACTGTGCGGTGCCGGGTGCTGCTCTGTCGTGTCATGTGAGATGCTGGTCCTTCAGACCTTGTGAGAGGTGTAGCGGTTCCCGGGCCGTCTCCGGTAGCGATTCCACCAGCCACTCGTGGTGGCGGCCCCCCGGGACCACGCGCCGTATCGCTCAGTGTGCGGCACTGTCCGCTCGAGCCACGTGCGGCACTGCTCCGCCGCTGTGCTCAGTCGCGCCGCCACGGGCCACTCAAGTGTGCGGCACGATCCGCCCGAGTCGCGTGCGGCACCGCTCCGCCGCTCTGCTCAATCGCGCCGCCACGGTCCGCTCAAGTGTGCGGCACGGTCCGCTCGAGCCGCGCGCGACACCGCTCCGCCGCTCCGCTCAGTCGCGCCGCCACGGGCCACTCAAGTGTGCGGCACGGTCCGCCCGAGTCGCGTGCGGCACCGCTCCGCCGCTCTGCTCAGTCGCGCCGCCACGGTCCGCTCAAGTGTGCTGCACGGTCCGCTCGAGCCGCGCGCGGCACCGCTCCGCCGCTCCGCTCAGTCGCGCCGCCACGTTCCGCTCAAGTGTGCGGCACGGTCCGCTCGAGTCGCGTGCGGCACCGCTCAGTCGCGCCGCCACGTTCCGCTCAAGTGTGCGGCACGGTCCGCTCGAGTCGCGTGCGGCACCGCTCCGCCGCTCCGCTCAGTCGCGCCGCCACGGTCCGCTCAAGTGTGCGGCACGGTCCGCTCGAGCCGCGTGCGGCACCGCTCGCTCAATCGCGCCGCCATGGTCCGCTCAAGTGTGCGGCACGGTCCGTCCGAGTCGCGCGCGGCACCGCTCCGCCGCTCCGCTCAGTCGCGCCGCCACATTGCCGGCAGAGGCGTACCTGGAGTTCGCCTGCGGCATCACGTCCGACTGCCTGAGCGGTGCGCTGGGGACCGCGCTGCGCCGCCGGCTGCAGCTGCCCGAGCGCAAGGCCCGCAGTCAGCCGTCGGATGAGGGAGACCGGCTGGCCAGGAAGCGGCCGCGCGCCCAGCTCACCCCGCTCGAGGACTACGGCCAGCCGACGCCGCTCGGTCAGAAGGTACGCCGGTGGCGGTGCCTGCTCTGCCTGTACAGCGTGTGGGGAGGGATCCGGCTGGAGGGCGTCATAGGCTCTCCGCTGCAGTCATGGGTGCTATGAAGCCGTAACTGACTCGCGGGCGCTGCCGTCTAAGCCTCGCTACCGGCCCTTCAGCTCTCGCCTTCCTCTGGCGCTGGTTTCAGTGGAGAGGTCGCGTTATGACTAGACCTGGCACCAGTCGTTGCAAGCTCACTGGGTGCCGGTAACGGTGTCCCTCCCCTTGCCCCAAGTCCTTGGCGATGCGGCTGATGTGTGTCGTTTTCGTGCGCCGGCGGGAAGCGACTTTTTCTGACCTTGTGTCTGGGTAGCCAGTCCCCACGTCGGCGTCGGCGACCGATCCGGCTCCCTGCAATGGCGTCTCTCCCCAGCACATCTACCATGTTGGGGGCCGAGGCGGTGTGCGACACACAGGCTTGGGTCAGCTGGCTCGCGGACGTTGTAAAGCTGGTGGGATACTTGTTTGCCCTTGGGCTGTCGACGCAGTATATTTTGCATCATATTCGGGATCCCATTCAAATGTTGCGTGGTGGGCGAGTACGCCATGACTGCCAGTAGCGTGTGTTATCATCGTGCTGTTGCTGCTCATAATGCTCTCCGCATAGACCGGATGGAGAATGCCGCCCACTTCTCTGAACCCACGCAGGCCCCGGGCCGTGTCCATTGACCTCTTTTTCGCTTGTCATCTCCAGGACGCGACGCCTCAGAATGCGAAGCAGAAGGCGTTGGCGAAGTCGGCGGTCGGTACCAAGAGCATTACGTCATTTTTCAAGAAGAAGTGATAGTTAGGATAGCGAACAGCCGCGATTTCTACTGTGGTGGCATGACTTGTAAACATTCCCGCCAAAACTCGTGCCGAATACATACCATTTTTTACGGAGTGTTTCTGAGCGGCTTGGTGACAACAACGTTTAGGCACGCTAGTGACGCGCGTATTATGCGATGGCGGCATTGTCCGAGGCCTAAAATGATAACAGACTGTTATGCGGCGAATCCATAATGGTTTCAAACCTGTCTCCTGACATGCGCCTCGATAAAGTATCATGTCCTGGCCTTTCGCCCACGGGTAGATCGGGCCGGTTCCGTTACTCCGATGGATCCGTATCTTGAAATGCGGGGACGCGCACGGGTACCGCCTCTTGCGCCACCTTCGCATCGCTGGCCACGTCTACATTCAAACGCTTGTGAGCACCGATTCCGCTGGGCGCGGTCGTGAGGGCGTATTCCCGGTATGATAATGCGCAGTAATTGCACGGGCGGGAGCCTGTATAACTTGGATATGGACAAACACATTTTGGCTCGTTCTCACGTTGAAACACCGTAGCGCTGAGCACGGCGTCCGAGGATATCTGTGACATCTTGCTGAGGTATAATTAAACAGTCACTTTCTTTGGGTTTTGCCATTCAAATGTATGACAATATGCGACAGGTCCTGGAGTTATGACTGTGATGCGTGGTGCGGCTCGTCACGGCTTCGGGAACCGACTCGGTGCTTCGGAACAAAGTCAAACAATAAAGCAAAGCCAACTCGGCACCATAAGCGTGACATCGTGTAAACGTTGCTGCCAATTTCTAGTTCCAAGTATTCGAAGCGAGGTCGCCATGACATTTCTTATGAAGTAGATCACACACTGCGAGCAAACAGGTGATTGAGTCAGATTGGACGCGGTCAGGCGCGTTTTGGTCGCGGCCACGCATGCTATGCAGTAAAATAGTGTGCACCGATTACCCAAACAAATGAGATGACATTATCGGCGCGTCTGTTCCGTGGAAGTGCTGTTCCCGCAAAACGTCATCGGGAAAACTGCGGAAATCTGTAAAGTTGACTCATGAGATCGGCGGGCGTGTTGTAAGGTATATGATCGGATGCGTGATGAGCCCGTACAATATTGATACTGCCCACAATTGTATGGCGTGGCAGGAGTAATGGCCAATGTGTCGTTGAATGGCAAGATAATTGGTTATGTACTGTCTATCATTTCGTTGAAGAACAACATGAAATGGTTAAGCGTGTTCTTAGCTTATCCCAACCATTAACACATGTCTTGCGTGGTTGGGGAGTTAGATAAGTAGGTATCGGAAATTTCAAGCTCACTTGGGCGCGTTTCAATCATGTTATTAACCCTTAGGTACAGGCTGGATCTACTGTTTCTGATTCTCTTAAGACTGAATTGTTATAAAGTCAGTTTTGGTGTGATTGCACATTGTGCCAGTCTGCACAAGATAGCGAGCTGATCAACAGGATGTTTGGGGCAGGTCTGATCCTGCTTCAAGTGTGGTGGCTAGCTCCTCTGCCTGGGGCTAGGTTGAATGTGATAACTGAAGGGTGAAAAAATTAGGTTTCCCTGATGATCCAATTTTTATCAACCCAAGACTTTTGCTGTACATATGGCAGCTATATAAGATAACATAAAGAGTTCCTCGGACAAAAATTGAAAAGCCTTGACTTCAGATCTGTAGTAATGGTTTCTTATCTTGTCTGGTATGTGCTTGCTTGTGGCCCCGAAGTCCACAGGGATATTTTGCAGCATAAGTGGTGAGAACTTTTAGACCATTTTTTGTTATCAGGTGAAAGTTTTTATCTCACAATTTCAGGGTGGAATTTTTTAGGTGACTTTCAGTGGCACTTAGTTTTATGAGGATTTGTTTTTGAAAGAGATGTTTAAATAAATGCAAATATGTATATCATTGAAGTATTCCGAGAGACTAGTATGACCTTGCTTAATGTGCTTTATACAAAAGTGATTTTGATCTGAGTAATGGTTGACTTGTCAGGTTTTGTTGTTGGATGATCTCATGTTTAGGTGTGTCAAGAGGCAATTTGCACTGTTGTTATATCAGTAGCACCAGTACTATAAAACAACTGATTGCTGTGCCAAATTCAAAAGCTGAGTATGAATACTTATGTTATAAATGTTTTAACACAGTGTTACAACCTGGTAATTCTTCATAGGTACAATGCAGGGAATGGTAACCAAGGAACAGGCCTTCATGGTTGGCACAGCTATAGTGGCCAAGAGCAAGGCCTTGCTGCAGGAACATTATATAGTCATTCAGGTGCAGAGATGAGCACTCCATATTGTTTGATGTACTTTGTATTGTTTGCTATGATGACAAAGTATATCTCCTCAGACAGAAGCTCAGAAGCTGAAATTTGTGTTACTTATGGGCATATCAAGTAAGTTGTCAATTTCAATTCCAGTGGTTATGGTTAATTCAGCATATACTGACACGTGCCTTTTAATCAGGAGGTTGATTACAACAAGCTAAAATGGATTCTCGTGGAGTAAATGAGACAGTGAAATTGCAAAAAAATCTGTCCGACCAACTTGATCGCCTTATGGCTCAGCTGCAAGACTTGGAAGATTCAAAGTAAGTTGGTGTTAATAACTCTGGCAGTGCATGTGCATCTAAAATTATGCATGCACCTAACATGAGAGATGGTGGAAAGAATTCTGTACCTTTGGAGTGCCAGCTTTTTTGTCCTGAGTTTAGATTGTAGTAATGGTGAAAACCTCATCTTGCTCATAATCCAACCACCATTGTTGTTTTTATGGTACTCTGCATATACTTCCCTTTCTCTTCCTTGCTGTTCTTGCTGTCATATCTATAAGCACTGCATAGCTTACCCTACTGTTTCCACACCTCATGCATTGTATGACCTGTGCCACAACCATAACAGTATTGCCACTGCACTGATGGTATTGTTCATTGCAGCACGACTGGAACTTTCCAACCATTCGGGCTGACTTGTTCATATCACTTGTTGGTGTTGGGATTCATAGAATAAGCAACCTAATTTGCATTCAGCCAAGACAGAATTCATTCATGTGACAACCAAATGTACCAGCACTAGTGTTCTGTTCATTAATGTGGCTTGAGTCATGACAAGTGAGCTGCTCAAAAATGTCATTACAGGATTGTATCCAGGACAGATGAAAATTATTAGCCTGAAGCAGCTCTGTCTGGGTCAGCTTGCTCATGGGTGCATGGCACAAGTGGGCAAAATCTGCTTAATATGCACATGACATATACCCACATGCACTTAGATGCACATATACACATTGGATACACATATGTGCACTCAACATGACATCGCTTTCAGCACTGCAGTTTTGTCTGTATTTTCTGGTCTGATTTCGTGAATATCATAGCCAAACTATTTTTCACACAGGTAAATGATAGTGACTTGGTGTGCAAAAGGAGAGAGGCAACAGTTATATCATTGCACACAAATAAGTGGTTGCATCTCAAATACATTTTCTGGATTTAGAGCTCGTAAAAAGCTACTCCACCTCATACTGTGGCTCGCTGTTTCCCAGGGATGAACTGGATGCAGAGGAGTACAATGAAACTCGCCAAGAGACTATTGAGCAGCTGAAGGAATTCCAGCAGAAGCTCAGTGACTTCAGTGAAGGGAATATCTCCTTGGTAAATCAATTTGGCGCCACTCAGTTGGTAAGTACACCGATTAGCTCATCTTTGGTGGCACATTCTGTTTTGCTGTTGTTCCATGCTACCATAAGCAGTGGTATTTCCTTTCCATGCATGCTGTACACTGTATGATGATATGTACAGCAGAAACGTGTTTCATGTGGCATAAGACAACGGGACGGGACCGACGACCATTCGACCGCCGCAGCCGACGGGAGAAGTGTGCCACGTCGGTTCATGCGCAGGGACTCGTTTCAGCACGCGTGCATCTGCGACACAGGTATCCAGGAGCCTCCCCCCCCCCCCCCCACCCGCTGCTGTGACCGCGCCCGTCCGCCGCAGGCCATCCAGGCGGCCATTACGGAGGCGTTCCGCACGCCCGAGATCATCGGCCTGTTCGCGCGTCGCCAGCCGCAGGGGCTGCGCGATCGGCTGGCTCAGCTGACGCGCGACCACCGGCTCGGCAAGCTAGCCGACGAGGCCTTCGCTCAGCAGCGGGTGAGTGCGGAGCCTCTCGGCTGGGGAGTGCGGGGCCTCTCGGCGGGTGGATGCGAGACCTCTCGGCGGGTGAGCGCGGGGCCTCTCGGCGGGTGGGTGCGGGGCCTCTCGACGGGTGAGTGCGAGGCCTCTCGGGGGGGGGGGGGTGAGTGCGGGACCTCTCGGCGGGTGAGTGCGGGGCCTCACGGGGTGGGGGTGAGTGCGGGGCCTTTCGGGGGGGGGGGGGGTGAGCGCGGGGCCTCTCGGCGGGTGAGTGCGGGGCCTCTCGACGGGTGAGTGCGTGGTCTGTCGGGGGGGGGGGGGTGAGTGTGGGACCTCTCGGCGGGCGGGTGCGGGGCCTCTCAGCGGGTGGTTGCGGGACCTCTGCGCGGCTGGCGAGCTCGGGCGCTCGGGGCCTGCCGTCTCCGGGTGACGGCGAGCCGGCTAGCGGTCACGGCTCGGTGTCGGGTCTACTGGCGATCACATCAGCATCTCCTGGTGACTGCAGCCTGAACCATGCTCCCCATTGTCCCAAGTACGACCTGGGTTGCTCCCTATGACGTCCCAAGTGCCTACGTCACATGCACGCGGCTACACTTCAAGCCGTGGGAACTATTATGACGCGCTTGCCTTTGGCGCCGTAGGCTGCAATTTGTGGACGCCGTTTGGTAGTGGGGACGACGGCCCTGGCGTCGTATCTACCGCCGCGCAAACAATGCGGGAAGCCAGCGATTGCGGCTGGAGCTGGGCGTCACGACTATTCCCTCCATAGCTGGATGTCGCTCTTATCCCACCGAGTGCGTTATGCTGTAAAACGTTAGGGAGCAAACAGATCCATACGGCCTAGCTAGGTATTGTACGGAGGCTATATCTTTATTCAGTTTTGGGTTATTGTCGATCTCTGTAAGTGGTATGACGCAAAATAATCGTTCTGGCATGCACGCAACGAGAAAGACAGAGTCACACCCGAAACTGTTGTATGTTCAGAAACCACTAAACATTGTGTAAGCCCCAAGAACAGTGAAAGCCAGCTCGTGCTGTCCATGAGTTTAGTGAATGTAGATCTTGCTAGATGGTCCCTGCCTGTGGGGCAAATCGTGTCGTTTCGATGGTCCGCCCAGCGCCGCGCTGGTGATAGCTGGACGGGTGGCGCCAGTGGGCGTGAGGGCCTGATGATACGGCGTCGTGGTCGCCAGCTGGAGATCCTGTCGGCTCTGAAGAAGCTGGGCGAGGCGCTCAGCGCCGAGGAGGTGCTCTTCATGAGCACCAACACCACCGATGACCTGCGGCAGTTCATGCTGGACGACATCAACAGTGAGTGGTGACGTGCTGACCGCGAGGTCAAAGCCCAAAGCGTAGACGTGATCACAGGTTACTGCAGCGGTGGAAAGTGATTTCAACCTGTCTGTGTGTTGTTTGCGAGCCTCTTTGGCAGTTTTCTTCACCAGTTTGATGTTCCTATCCATACCATGCAGGTCTGTCATGTAAAAAAGGGACACGAAATTGCAAGCCACACACTTTGTGTTAGTCAGAGCCCCAATCGCCTAATAATTTTGATAGCCTTCTTTTCAACTAATATATGTTTGCATATACTCTGATCACGATCACGAGCCATTCTGTGGTGTTCCTCATGTAACGGCTCCTGCCGTGGTTTTTCTCATGTTGGCCCGTTGGTCGCCCGCGCTTGGCTGTTGGTAATGTTGCCCGCTAGAGGGAGTGTTCCAACATTGTGTCGGGTTTTGAAATGATACAGCCATTTTGAAGATAATTTGGTGCGGTTCACAGCCCTGCCCTAGTTAAGACCTAAACCCCTCTATTTTCTGAGGTGCACGCCCGCGAAGATGTGCAGTTTCTTTCAGGGAAATTTTGTCAAGGTCACCCAGGTATCTGTGGCGTCATAATAACGTCATTCAACCCTGCTATTTCATTAGCCATGCAGCGATCAAGGCCAAGAAGAATACAATTGTCGAGTCGTTCACATCTTGCGTTCGTGAGCACAATTTACAGATACGGCGGCGGGCCATTGACTTTCAGTCAGTCGAATGTTTTCAATCTCTACTGCAGTGTCTCTCCTGTGACTCGTCGTTCCGTGGTGTTCTCCATATCGCTATATCGGTCCGTTGATCGTTCTTACCGTGACGTTCCTCACGCCGGCCCGTGGACTGTCCGTGCCGGGGCGTGCTCGTGTCGGTCTGTGGCACTGTCCTTACCGGGGTGTTGCTGCCGTCGTCGCGTGCTCTGGCACTGACTCCGCCTGCCGCGCGCAGTGTCGGTCTGTGGTGCTGTCCTTACCGGGGTGTTGCTGCCGTCGTCGCGTGCTCTGACACTGACTCCGCCTGCCGCGCGCAGTGTCGGTCTGTGGTGCTGTCCTTACCGGGGTGTTGCTGCTGTCGTCGCGTGCTCTGGCGCTGACCCCGCCTGCCGCGCGCAGTGTCGGTCTGTGGTGCTGTCCTTACCGGGGTTTTGCTGCTGTCGTCGCGTACTGTGACGCTGACTCCGCCTGCCGTGCGCAGTGTCGGTCTGTGGTGCTGTCCTTACCGGGGTTTTGCTGCTGTCGTCGCGTACTGTGACGCTGACTCCGCCTGCCGTGCGCAGTGTCGGTCTGTGGTGCTGTCCTTACCGGGGTGTTACTGCTGTCGTCGCGTGCTGTGGCGCTGACTCCGCCTGCCGTGCGGAGTGTCGGTCTATGGTACTGTCCTTACCGGGGTGTTGCTGCTGTCGTCGCGTGCTGTGGCGCTGACCCCGCCTGCCGTGCGCAGTGTCGTCCGACCGCGTGGTGCGGATGGCCCAGTCGGGCCTCTCTGAAGGCGGCACCTGAGGGCCGCGCGTGCCGAGACCGCCCGCGGCGCGGACGACAGCCCACCGGCCCGGAGAGTGCACTCCTCTGCTGTGAGATCCGCGCAGTGTGCGCTATCGGCGATCGTGAGCGCGAGAGCGGTGGAGCGAACTTCGGCTTATCATGCTGTTCGTAGTGCGCTTGGCTGATCGTTGCGTTTGCGCTGGAGTGGCTGTCGCTTACCAGTCTAGTCTGGCCAGCGTAGGCCTGACGCGAGCGGCGTCTGGAGGCTCAGTTTGCGAAGAAACGCTGCCGATGCTACGACAGCGGCGCTGGTGCGGGCGGGGTGATTACCGCTCGGTCTGCCGGGCTGTCAGCGTCGCTCGAGTATTTTTGCTGATTGGACGTGTTGTATATTCTGGGGTCCCTCCGCGCCGTCTTGTGGTTGAAGAAGGCGACGGCGTGGGATGGGAACTGTACAGCAACTGTATGTGTTCAGACGCAGACGACCGCGCTTCGCCGTTTACGGATCATCGCAGCCATCACGTGCTGCTGTCTTTCGTTTGGATGCCAGGCATTGGACCCGGTCATATTTTTAGTTTTGCAGGTTTTTTTGCATGTTGTAGGAAAGGTTGCGACGCGTTGGGCATCCCATGCGCGAATATGCCTGCATCGCAGGCACGAATAAAGTCTGTAATGCGATCGCGGCTTTTGGGGTATGCGAGATCACAGAGAGCAAGCTGGGCAGCGCTTTTACACATTATGTAGTACCGTAACACTCGAGTGC
This sequence comes from Pollicipes pollicipes, assembly GCF_011947565.3. NCBI lineage: Eukaryota > Metazoa > Arthropoda > Thecostraca > Pollicipedomorpha > Pollicipedidae > Pollicipes > Pollicipes pollicipes. The sequence continues at coordinate 29,404,582 of NW_023597034.1, read as the reverse complement.
CGTTTCCAGCTTTACCTTTCTTCTTCATGCAGTTCTGCGAAACCCCCTTGATGGGAGAAGTTTATCAGGCGAAAGGATGCCAAACACGCTGTGTCTCGGGCATCCTGCGGATGCGTGGCAGTGATCGCGTTGCCTCGGAGCATCTCGGCACGCCGCGGTGGCAGTGATCGCGTCGCCTCGGGGCATCTCGGCAGGCTGCGGTGGCGGTGATCGCTTCGCCTCGGGGCATCTCGGCAGGCCGCGGTGGCAGTGATCGTGTCGCCTCGGAGCATCTCGGCACGCCGCGGTGGCAGTAATCCCATCGCCTCGGGGCATCTCGGCAGGCCGCGGTTGCAGTAATCCCATCGCCTCGGGGCATCTCGGCAGGCCGCGGTGGCAGTGATCGCGTCGCCTCGGGGCATCCCGGCAGGCCGCGGTGGCAGTAATCCCATCGCCTCGGGCATCTCGGCAGGCCGCGGTGGCAGTGATCGCTTCGCCTCGGGGCATCTCGGCAGGCCGCGGTGGCAGTAATCCCATCGCCTCGGGGCATCTCGGCAGGCCGCGGTGGCTTTGGCGTATGCCACGCGAAGTTTCCCGGACGGAAATAAACTGCATGGAGTATGGCAGACAAGCAGAACTTTATTGGAAGGCAGAACAAACGAGAACCAGAAACATCCGTAATTGTCGGAAGAGCGTGCACCAAATCCCTGGAACGCCATGGCTCCGTAAGCGAGCCCCACTGACCGCACGCGACATAAGTACACGCCGAACGTTCGCGAGGGAAAGACGGCAGGATCGCGGTTTCGACGCGGAGGTAGAGATCAAGCAGCGCCCGTCGGCGGGCCCGCGATCGTCAGCAGCACAAGGCTTCGCGGTGACGCCAGTTACCGAGTTACAAGCGTTTGGTGCCGGAAAGCACCAATGTAAGTATGATCACATCGCACATATGTACACTGTTATAAATATGCACCTTACATATACCCACCCGTTGGCTGCCATGAGCTCGTCTCCAACGTCGCAAAAATGCTCAGGAGGACGGTTGGAAATTTGCTGATTAAGTACATAAGACGTAATGTTAATGTTGAGCTTCATAATACACTAAAACTTAAAATAACATGCATTCCTTCCCGAGTTGTTTTCAGCTCTAAGAGTAGCTTAGTACGCGGCGATCCCCCAAGAGCCGCCGACCACCAGACCGCTCCAGGTGGGACCCCGGGTCGCTGGACGGCTGCCAGCGCCAAACACCGCCAGTCGAGGGGTGTGTCTGTCGTGCGCAGGGCACCGGGCGGCGCCGACAACCGGCGGCCGGGGCGGCGCCGGCGCCCGCACACCGACCGGCCGGCCACCCCACCGGGCCGGTGGACAGACAGGTCAGACAGGGGTCTCGATGGACAGGGCTCACCAGATGGCCCCCCACGCCAGAAGGGCGGCTGCAGGCGGTAGATTGCGGTGTGATTAAAGCACTGAAATGCGTCCCTCCCATGTCACGAGTACACTTTACAGCCAACTAATTAGGCACGAGGAGGTTACAGCCAACTGCCTAGGCACGAGGCGAAAACGACGATAAGCCACTACCTTGGTCACTGCAATGTTACTGGTGGCCCGTGACCTTTGCACTACTTTCTGGTCCTGTCGGCAAACGCTGTTACAGGTGGCTTCATCTGACTTCGTCCATCAGAGCGCATTGATAGTGGTGTCTACTTCTATCATAGTGGTGTCTACTTCTGTCGCGTATAAGTATGGTCAATTTCAAGTAAGACCTTTTGCCGTGGTCTTCCAATGGACCGCCAATGTGCCAGCAAGCATTCGGTAATGCACTACGGTCAGACATGCGACATCTACGGCGCCCCGAGGCCGACGAGGGTCTACAAAACAACGGTTGTTAACTGTTTTCGTCAGTTGGTAAAACGCACGCCAGGAACTCAGTGCATGTGCGCATTATACATTTGTTATTAGTCCAATGTGACATGGAGTTATTAAGTACAATAGATGATAGCCTCAGTCAAACCAAAAAATAAAAAAATAGCTGATAACCCCGGTAAAAATGTCATTTTGATATATCCGACCGTTAGTGGTTACACCAGAGATGGCAAACATTTTTATCTACGCCAAAACGCACTTGGAATATATGCAGAGAACGGCCCGAAGGAATGCTTTCCTTCATGAACAAGACGAGTGACGAATTCAATGTCGGTTTCATTGAATTATCCTAACCGATCATACCAAAAAGTAAATAAATAATTGTAATAGACCACACCACAACTCGTCCTTCGTACGTGATCAAGCACAAAGGATCAGAGTCAGATCTTCCCCTCGGCTCCGGGTTTGGCAAAGATTTACCTCATGCTACTTAGTCTATCGGCTACGTGTCCTTAATGAAACTTCACAACCGCACAATCTACATGGCCTTCGAAAGGCACCGAGCGACCGAGTTGGAAGGACCGGGGCGATTCCGTCGCGGATCTGGAAGCGACCTCGAGTTTACATGACACTGTCCATCGCCAGGCCATGGAATGCCGACGAACTGGTTTACTGATGCGGCAGTATCCGGGAGGGAAGCTCAATAGTCTGATAGCCACGACTCCCATAGAAGCTCTGTTGCCACGACAGTTGTACAGGGCAGCAAATCAAAGGAAATCTCAAAGCTGCGACGTTTTACCAAAACGTCGGTCTGTCCAAACTATAAACAAAAGACACGGAACAGATTGCAGAATTTCGTTGCCTCGCCAAACTGCACTAGTGGTATTCCAAAACTGAAACGCTGCGATGCCGCGTTTTTAAACGCTTCTCGAAGTGAGGCGATCCAGTGGCCGGTCATCACATCTATGGTAAGGGAATGACTGACTACATCGCACGGACGCTGGACGTGGACTTTGTCATGCCCATGTCAATGAACGCCATCTTTATGGCCGCCGAGGTGGCATCTCAGCCGATGGAACGAATTAGGGAAGCAATATTTCACATGATAAAAGATGGCGACCACACAGGGTATACCCCAGGATGAGGACAGCGTGCGAAGAAATGTTGGTAGTCCTCGGGTGAGGCTTCATTTCACCACTGCACCGGGCCTCCACAATACTGGATAGTGACACAGATGTTTCGACGCAGGCTAGATACGTGGCTGAAAATTGTTGTTGGAGATTCCAAGATACCACATCTCCGTTCATGCCCTCAATCTGAAGACCTCTCGCACTCGTTCGCACGCTGCTCACACCACCACCACCCACAGCCGCCAGGATTAAGCGCACTTGGTACAGCCCACGTGACCGAGGCCGCGCCACCAGACTGCGCATCTCGCCCGTCCCGCGTCTGTCAGCCGCCGGCAGCCCGTCCCGCGTCTGTCAGCCGCCGGCAGCCCGTCCCGTGTCTGTCAGCCGCCGGCAGCCCGTCCCGCGCCGCCCCGTCTGTCAGCGGTCGGCAGCCCGTCCCGCGCCGGCCGGTCCGTCAGACCGGCGGCCCACTCCGCTCCCCCCGCCGGCCGGTCCGTCAGACCGGCATGTCCACGCCGAACTTGCTGCGGTGGGCCGAGCGTTTGGCGGCGATCAGGCGCTCGTGGTGCACGTACGCCTCGCAGACGTAGCACCAGACGGAGAGGTCGGCCAGGCTGAGCACCATGCAGTGGCCGCTGACGGCGCCGTGGTCGAGCATGTGGCAGGCGCGGTACCGGCCGCAGCACACCTGGGAGCGGAGCGGGCCGCCTCAGCGTCGACATGACACGGCCGCCACCAGGGAGAGGCCGACTCAGTGCGGCACAGCGGGGACACGTGCACGGCCGAGCCGCGGCGGCAGCGGGGGCCGAGCCGCCGAAAAGCACAGAGCACGCAACCGAAATACCGGGGCACAGCGGGAGCACACAACCTTAGGGGAACAGCAGACTATGTAGCAACAGTGCGGCCACAGGGACAAGCCGGCACGTGACACCAGGGGAGAAGATAACTGCATGACCACAAGGATACAAGGAGGGGAGGGGCGGAAGGCACAAGAGCGGAGGAACACTAACACTGCCGTGGGACCAAAGGTGCACGTGCTCATCGGGGTACACGATATAACAAAAAGCACTGAAGAAGCACATGACAGGCACATGATAGCACATGCAGTTTGGCAAAGAGTAATAGAAAGTGAAAATTGCTAAGTTTGACCACCGCTCCCGTAACGGATCGTTATTCATGAAAGCAACCACAGCTGCAGGGACTTCAATGCTATAATTACGAATATGATACAGGGACGATACAGCCAAAGGGACGCCACAGGGACGGCATAACGCCACAAGGACATGGCCAGAGCGATGAGGAATGTGCCTATCACATTTTGTACCAAAAATCAAGTTGTCGTTCTCATCCCGTAACAGCAGACCCAGTACACACATGATATCAGAAGGCACAGACCCCTATTTCTCTTACTCGCGGCCCAGGTGGACTGCGTTTCAGCCTGGTGGTGGCTGCGACAGCGGCTCCCTCACCTTCTGGCAGGCGAGCCCGCTCGTGCCCACCCGGCCGCGGCTCAGACCGCGCCGCCCTCACCTGGTAGCAGGTGAGGCAGACCCAGTTTTCCTGGAGGTCGCCGCACTCGCAGCACGGCTCGCTGGCGTCGATGCCGGCCGCCGGCAGCTCGCACACGGTGCTCAGGTGCGGGCAGCCCGGCAGCGGGATCACGGCGTACATGCCCTGCGGCGGGCCGGCACGTCAGCACCGCACCGCCCCGCGGCATCGTGACGTGACGTCCGAGCCTGGCGACGACGCGCCGCGCCCCTCGGCCGCGTGACCGTGCCGGTGCCGAGCACGCTCGACGACGGCAGGCTCACGGCACCGCGCAACCACACTGCTGAGCATGCGAAGAGTGGTATCGTTGGGACATTGCGACGCACTCAAGTCGCCTGCCTCTCGCCCGGGCAGGCAGAGGAGGCACCGCGGGGAAGGACGTGGGAAGACAAGACATACCGAAATCAACATCCGTTTCCTCGGTACGAATTGTTAAAACATGAGAACTTTCCCGAATATGACGACATTACGGGCATTCCTGAAAACATCACGCACTCAACCAATGACGTCACCGCCTGGTATGTACTATGAATGGAATTGTTTTCTACCCGTATGGGCGATGCAACATTGTGTAGTGGTTCGTAGTTTAATATTAAATGTCATACGCGTACACATAGGACTCATAAAGAGCCCGCCCTTCCCAGGCTGTAGGCGCTCACACGAATAATCGACCCTTCAAATGCTGCTTTGACGGAAAATCGTTTTCTCATTGAGAGGGCCGGCCGGCGCAGAAGCCATCCAGCCAGACTGACCGAAACCAGGCACAGCGCGATCAGCCTAGACTCCACGCATATTCAACGACGCCCCAATCCCAGCAGGTCTCACCGCCACGTCGCAGCGCCACAAAAGAGCTGCACAGCGCCGCGTTCCTGGTGCTCGTCTACTCGCGGCTCGATCGCCGGCGTAAGAGGGGAGCGAGCCCCAGCAGACACACACGGCCTCTGAATGTGCGGCACGTGTGGACTCGGACCGCCCGCCCGCCGTGAGGAGGGCACCGGGTCAGCCGGCGGCGGTCGATCACCAGCGGCGGATCAGCCGTGCACGCGGTCCACCAGCGGCCGCCGCACCTTGTATCGACCGAGCGGTCACCGACGGCCGGTGGGCGGCAGTCCTCCGCGGCCGGCGTCACCGACCGCGCGTGTCCACGCCGTCCGGCCGGTCAGCACCGGCCGCCCAGTCCGGTGTCGCCGCTGGGGCCCGCGCCGGACCGCCGTCAGGGGACGCGAGGCGGCGCGGCGGACGGGCCGGCGCCCCGCTCACACCGCGGCCGGCTCCCAGCGCGCAGCAGCCCGCAGCGCAGCATGGGGTGACGGCGCGGCGTACCCGGACACCTGCTGCCAGCGAGCCGGCCGCGGTCCCGGGCGGCGATGAGCCTCTCGGGCCCGTCCCTCGGCGACGGCGAGCCGTGTACGGTGACGCTGGCCTTCCTGCCGCTGAGCGGGCCGCGGAAACCTCAGCAGCTTGAAGTGCGCCAGGCAGCCGGCGACGCGCTACGGCTCGTCTTCAGCGGCGCCGCGCGGCCGCGCCAGCGCGTCACCTTCGTCTCGCTGCGCCGGCCGCCGCAGCCGTTCGCGCTGCAGGCGCAGCTGAGTGGCCTGCCGGTGGCGCGCGTCAACTGGTGCTGCGAGCGGCGGCGCGGGCCGGGCGAGCGGCTCGGCGGCGCCGCCAGCCCGCTGCTGCTGCTGGCCGTCAGCGGCGGCAGCGGCCGGTGCGCCCGCTGCCGCGCCGCCAGCGACCGGAGGCTGGCGAGCCAGCGGCGTCGCCTGCGTCGGCTCGACAGGCAGCTGCGCAGCGTGCTGCTGGCCGGACGGTTCGGCGCCGTCGCTGCCGCCACCGCCCCCGCGGCGGCGGCGGCGGAGGTGGCTGCGGAGGCGGCGGCGGAGGAGCCGGTCACGAGCCACGGGGCCGAGGCGGCCGAGGCCAGTGTGGAGGTGCCGGACACCCCGAGAGGAACAGACGAGTCACCGCCGAACGACGACGGCGAGACGAGCTCCGAGGCCGAGTCCGAGTCCGAGTCTGAGTCGGCGACCGACTCGATCCCGGAGCAGGACGAGCGCAGCGAGTCGGATGAGTCCGTACAGACCGACTGCGAGCAAGATGTGGCCTGATGCCGCACAGCGAGCCGGCAAAGACTGCCGGCCAAATGCGTTGCTTTCTCAACTGGCAGGCTGGCGATAGAGAAGCACGGAAGTCAAGATGTAACGGGGCAGCGACCTGAACTGCGGACAAGCTCACCGCTTTCTTCTATCGCATGGTAATGTCGTTATCTCCGCAGTCCTTTTACCGAGCGTTTTGGTACTTAAGTGCTGATGTGATCAGAACATCAAAATAAATGCATGCTTCGGAGTTCGCGTCCATCAAGTGTTATCCCACCGAGCTGTGAATCACCGGCTAAGGGAATGACACCTGCGCCGGCCTGTAATGGCAGTACATGTTCTGCAGCGGCACTGCCAGATCAACCGGAGCACCGCCTGCACCAGTCCAATGCTGTCCGGCTCGATGCGGCTAACCACGGTTGGCTGGTTGACATGACGTGTGGACACAATCTACGACCGTACCCATACAGAGAACTCTAAAAGCACGCGGCTATTTTCAGGGCTCTGTCAACTCTCCGTGAATCTTTCGGAACATGAAAAAGCACACACAAGAAAAAAGTTCGGGACATGAAAAGGCATATACATGTAACTGCAGGGCAGTATATGATTCAGCTTAATTTTCATAGCCATATGCTACCTTAAAACGTTGATGAAATTACAATGGGTCAATGAGCCCCGAGGTCGTAACATGTGCTCTTGCACATGGGCCCGAATATACACCTTTCGTCAAAAATAAGCGACCAGTTTCAAAGTCCACGAACTAAGAAAGCAGCTAGTTTTGAATGCGAAGTGGAAAGACATCGGAGAAGAGCCAAACCTCCACTTTGCGATGTTAAGCCTGTCTGCTTCTACGCTTTTAACTGGTCGCGGCTATTACGGGAGTAATACGCCAACGAAATAAACAACTGACCTTATCTCCGTTTTTGCCGCGCTTGCAGTGACGATAATCTCAATGACACCCACATGCTAGCAAAACAAACAGCTTAGTAACTTCAGCGGTGAGAACGCGTGATGGATAAAGTAACGACCCTGCGTGCTCATATTATTGCACATGCCAAGTTCAGCTAATCATAGGGCTATTCAAAGCACTTTACCCAAATAGGCCATCTCCAATTCCGTGGCCTGCATTACACACCTGTGTTTATTTAGTGAAAACTTCTCGACACACGGCTCCCTGCTCCCAAATTCCTGGCTCGTAAAATTTGGAACAATAAAATGGTCCGGCGCTATTTTGAAGGGATCTTGTGGCATGGAGATTTCGCTGATTCTTAGCCCCAATTATCGCCTAGACATGCAGCAAATTTGCATGACCAGTAGCGTAAGTCGGACGTGTCCTTATTAACCGCTATCGGATGAACAGATGTTTCTTTGGGACCAAGTTAGAGACCGTGATATCTTCACAGCTAAACTCAATCAATGTGAATGCGAATGGCAGTCAGTGTGATTTATCACCAGCGGGACAGCCTCCACGTCTTGCCGTCACGTTGGGAGAGTACACTAACATAAGCCGGGGATATTCTGAACACCAAGACGACTTTGACCACTCCACGTTCGCCCTCACGTCCAGCAAAACCGGGACATGTTTGCAATGCGACTAACACCTCCTGCATGTGCAATTAATGCATCCAGTTTTAAACCACTCGCCTTAATGACCCTCACTAGCACGCCACACGCAGTGAACCCGTACACCAATGACGCGATCTGACACGCTATGCAATGCCGGAATGACCAGCACTGCTATAACATTCTCCTTGCTTCCAAACACTCCTGCTGTGTGGCTATGCTACCATGCATAAACATTGAAGCCCTTCGACAGGGTGCAGTCAACATGATCTTTCAGACGGCTAATATAATAAACCTAAGGATTAGCAGTAATGAGGCCAAAATGCTGCCGATTAAGATCATGTACGTATAAAACACTGCACTTCCATATACGGAATTCGCGCAGCGTATCGTGCCGTTGAGTACGTCATGAAGCAGACGCACACCTAGGGGTGCGTGCGTGCGGTCCACCAACGGGTGGCACCGGCCAGTGACCACGGCGGTACACCGGCCAGACCCGGTCACAGGTCAGCCACCACGGCGGTACACCGACCAGACCCGGTCACTGGTCAGCCACCACGGCGGTACACCAACCAGACCCGGTCACAGGTCAGCCACCACGGCGGTACACTGACCAGACCCGGTCACTGGTCAGCCACCACGGCGGTACACCAACCGGACCCGGTCACTGGTCAGCTACCAAGGCGGTACACCGACCAGACCTGGTCACAGGTCAGCCACCACGGCGGTACACCGACCAGACCCGGTCACTGGTCAGCCACCACGGCGGTACACCGACCAGACCCGGTCACGTACTCACACCCAACCTGCTGCAATCCCAAAGGCATTTGCGAACAAACCGTCAGACAAATCCAAGCAGAACGACACCAGTTTTCGTTCCTCCTGCTCAGTCATTCGTGCACTCGTCACCCATTCACTCCACGGACATGAGGCACCGCGCCTCTCCACATCAAAAACATGCAGTTTGGAGCTGTGCCGTCAGGGCTCATATTACGCAAACTACGTACTTCGTCGGCCATGGTTCCGGTTAGGACGCAGGCCTGGGATCGCAGTTGGAAATTTGCCTGTTTGTTCAAGGGACTACGCTTGCTGTGTCGCAACACGCGCTTCTCATTCGGCACGCAAAGCTGCTTATTGTTCAAAAGCCACCTAGGTAAAGGGATCTAGCAATTTGCATTCGCTGACGGATTCATTACGGCTACAGCATGCAAAACAAAATGCGTGACACCATGTCCAGAAAACCTTTCCATGAAAGCGGGACGCCAGCGACATGCCGCATTCAGCTTACGTCCAGCTCCTGCTGCAGCAGAAGGCACTCGGCGATGGTCGCGCTCTCCGCCGCTGCCGCAGCCGCTGCCGCTGTCGCTCCCGCCACCAGCTCTTCACCGGGTGCCGAGCCGCCGGTGGCTCCCAGCTCCTCGCCGCCAGCGGCTTCTGGCTCCTCGCCGCCGGTGTCTCCCGGCTCCTCGCTGCCCGCCGCTCCGGTGCCCGCGCCGCCCGCGCCGCCCGCCGCCGCCGCAAACCGCGCCACCCCGCCACCGTCGCCGGCCGGCGCGGCCCACACCGCGGCCGGCGGCGACTGCGGTGTGGCAGCAGGCGGCGGCCCGCTCTCGGCCAGCGTCAGGCCGTCGAGCAGCGCAGAGACGTCGGGCGCGGCAGCCGCATCACCTCCAGCGGTCACCTCCGCCACCCACGCGGTCCGAGGCGGCGTCTTCAGCGGACACTGGGCGGCCTTCTCCGTCGGACCGTCTCGCTCTGCCTGACCTGCTCGCTCTGTGTGGCTGAGCCCTTCCGTCTGTCCGTCCAGCTCCGTCTGGCTCGACGGCTCGGCCGGGCCGGCCGCGGCGGCGTGCCGCTCCCGCACCAGCCTACGCACGGCGTCGAGCGGCTCGGCCGGCAGGCGACGCGGCGGCGCCACGGCCGGCCAGAACGGCCGCTGGCTGGCCGCCACGTCACGCAGCGTCTGCGCGGCGCTCGCGTTGGGCGCGGCCTGCGGCGCCAGCTGCACAGGCGCGTCGCCCAGCAGCGCGCGCACGCACATGGCCATGCTGTAGGCGACGCTGGTCAGGTTGTAGCCGCCCTCGAGCGCCACCACCAACCGGCCGCCGGCCAGCGCCGCCAGGTGGTGCGTCAGGTGGCCGTACACCTCTGGCGCCACGCCGTAACCGCCCAGCGGGTCGCCTCGCGCCGCGTCGAACCCGGCAGACACGAACACCAGCTCCGGCGCGAACTGGTACGCCACCGGCAGCACGACGGCCAGGAACGCGGCCAGGTACTCGGCACCAGCCATGCGCGCGCGGTTCCAGGGCACGTTCACGTTGAAGCCGCGCCCGGCCCCCTCGCCCACGCGGTCGTGGTCGCCGTCGTCCGACATCGGGAAGAAGAAGCCGTGGTCGTGCCGGTGCAGCGAGAGGTACAGCACGTCGCGGTCCTCGTAGAACATGTGCTGAATGCCTGCGGCGACCGGGCGAGCCACGACGGCGTAATTGCCATGCAATGATGGTGAGAAGACAACGGTGAAACTCGATCCAACCAGTGAAACGCATCACAAAACACAAAGCACTCAATCCAATTGCATATGGTCGAAGTCCCACAAACTGCGGCTGAACGATTGAGGGCCGTGCCATACAAAATCCTATGCTAAGTGTCCGCCGCACATCCATTCAGCTGACACGGTCAGAACACCAAATGCCGTGCCCAAACGTCATCCCTATCAATTGTGATCGTCATGATCCAGGTGCATCTACCGCATGCGTGCCGTACTCCGCTGGTTTCAAAGAAAAACTTGTCATCTGAGATTTATGAGTGTAGTTATTTTCCCCTTAATTTTGCTCCAGGCCTTGTGGCATTGACACGCGATTTGCAGGCGGGGTACATACCAAAAGCCATATCTATGGGAGTCCCTGATGACATGTACACCGACAAATGAGCTCGGCGCCTAGCGCACCAAACCTCCGATCCCAGCATTACCACCACAGCCCCGCTCTCCGCTCCGATCTCCCTCCCGTCGCCGACTGACGGGTGCGCCGCGCGGTCCTCACCGTTGCCGTGGTGGACGTCCCAGTCGACGACGAGCACGCGACTGAGGCCATGCGCGCGGCAGGCGTGGCGCGCCGCCACCGCCACGTTGTTGAACAGGCAGAAGCCGTGCGGGGTGTGCGGCTCGGCGTGGTGGCCGGGTGGCCGAACCACGCACGCGGCGGCGCCACCCTCGCCGGAGAGCACGCTATCCACCGCCTGTCGGAGAGGCCGGGACGCGGGTCAGCGGCGGCGGGGGCCGCCCGGCGTGGTGGCCGGGGGAGGGGGGGGGGGGGGGGGGGGGGCGCACCACGCACGCGGCAGCGCCACCCTCGCCGGAGAGCACGCTGTCCACCGCCTGCCGAAGCAGCCGGAGAGCAGCTCAGCGGCGGCGGCAGCGGGGACAGCGTGGTTACGCCCCACCGACCGTCGCCGGCGTATTCCACACGGATGACGACACTATCCAGCAGGCATTATGAGCCAATAACGAAAGCATGCCATAGCTATCTGAGTAATGGGCATGGGCACCTTCAATATGTAGACCCTCCAAGGTACAACATGACTAAGACCAGATACACTGGGAAGGCGTCGGCAACAAAGCTTAGAGGCAAAGGTCGTAACGCAACATCCCATCCCCGTACGTGGCTAGACGTCGGCCGCACCGCCGCTCCGATCCGATCCGATCCGATCCGACTCGACTCGACTCGACTCGACTCGACCCGACTCGACTCGACTCGACTCGACTCGACTCGACTCGACTCGACCTGACCCGATCCGACCCGACCCAGTCCGACCCGATCCGACCCGACCCAGTCCGGCCTGATCCGATCCGACCCGACCCGACCCGACCCGACCCGAGCCCGACCCGACCCGAGCCCGGCCCAACCCCGTCCGGAGCTCGGTCCGCACCTCCACCACGCAGCCGGCGGCCAGCAGGGCGCAGTCGTAGCTGTCGGGCGCCAGGTAGACCGAGTCGTACCGCTCCGCCTGGCGGTCCAGCTCGTCGGCCGGCTGGCCGGCCGTGTCGGCCATGGCCGCCAGGTGGGCCGGCTCGTGCACGGCCAGCAGCTGGTCCTCGGAGACGCGCCGCGGCTCGGCCGGCCGGTGGCAGCGGCCGTCCAGTCCCCAGTCAGCCAGCCGGCTCATCACGGCCGTCAGCCGCTCGGGACGCTCCGGGTGCTGCCTGAGGAGTGGGAGGGAGTTCAGAGCCGCGCGGTGGAGAGGCGGCGCGGACGCACGGCAACACGCACCACGCGACGCAGTGCACCGCTCAGGCTCAGCTGATTGTTGGTATATTCCAGCCCGCAGCTGCTGCACAGCACGTTGTGCGTCCAGCTTTCACGACACATACATGGGGAAATATTTCCCTGCCGTAGCTTTGTTATCCGTTGAGACTTTGTGGCATGCTAGCAGCTGAGGTTATCTCAGTTCACTTCTACTTGCTTCCCTATACCCGTCAGACCGCCGCCGTCAGCCAGGCCAAGTCTCCCCGACCGACCAGACCCGGTGTCCCGACTGCCGTCGGCCGGGCCGTCGCCATCGCTGCCGGCAGCGGCCCGGCCGCGCCACTGACGGCCGCCACTCACGGGTCGGAGGTGTTGCGGTGTCGCAGCATCTGCCGGTCGGTGGCCAGGTACACCCGGTGGGCGGGCGTCGGCGTCGGCGGCGCTGCAGCGGAGTGTACACCGTCATACCGGCAGACGACAGGCGGCAGATGACAGACGGCAGAGGACAGACGACAGACGACAGAGGGCGCTCGGCAGGATTATCCACACTCACGCGCCGCGTCAGGCAGCCGGGCCGAGTGACCAAGCCACATTCGCACACAACGACTCGCTGACTAAACACAGAACTGCTGCTGAAGCCAATATTCGGCGAAGCAAGCTCCTCGTCGGCAGAACTCTCGCTAGGACAGCCAAACACTAGGTGGGGTCGAAGGCCAGCTACAAAACAAACACTGCAAAATCTTCCCGAGCTCTTCTGCACCCCATACTACGGGTCATACTCTCTTGCAAGCAGTATCCCGAAAACCAAAACTTTGTGGCCCACGCCCGACCATCACGCCCTATGCAGTACAGTTATGCAAACAGGACAGTGGCCATATTCTCCGGACAGGCCCAGGGGCGAGGCAGGACAACATGCAGTGCTGCCACGGACGCCTGCCGCCGCACCACTCACCCAACAGCAGCCTGTTGAGCAGCTCGCCGTGGTCCTGTGCGCCAGCCTCCGGTTCGGCCTCCGATCCGGTCCCCAGTCCGGCCGGCAGGGCCGCGTCCGGCAAACGGCCGGCAGACGGCCAGTGGCAGTCCGGCATCTCCGCCGCCGCCGCCGCGTCCGCCGCCGAGAACGTCTCCAGGTGCGAGAAGCAGCGGAAGACGCTGTGGTGCGCGCACATCACGTCCAGGATGGTGGTCTCCAGGCTGCCGATGAGGGGGAGGGGCGGTCACCTTGGCGCCAGCCAGCGCCGGCCGGCCAGCGACACCGGAAACGACGCGACGAAACGAGGAGCCGCGCTCACGGTCCCAGCTCACGACAGGTGGACACACACCGCAGCCTGTACACGTACAGCACATCCAAATACTCAACTTGCATTATCAGGGACGTTTTCAATATTCAGGCGCTTCACATGCAGATCACGTCTGCACAACAGTTTAAATGAATTGACAGCCAAGGGTGCCGGGACATACCTTGGTAGTGCAGACAAAATGTCTGACTACAGGCATGACATGACCTGACAAACATAAAAAGTCGTGTTTTATTTTACTTATCTAGTCATTTAGTTCCGTTGCCAACACAAACAGCATGATTTAATTCTTACATGTTTCCAACGCAAGAGCAACGCAGATTCCATGCCCAAACGATCCCCCAACCGCCTCACAAGTCCTAAGTCTCCACTCTGCTGACCTGGGCGCGGGCGGGCCCAGGCCGGCGGCCAGCGGCGGCGGCCGGTCGCCCAGCAGCGCCCCCAGCGTGTGCGCCGCCGCCGGGGCCAGCGCCGGCAGACGGAGCTGGCCGGCCAGCACGGCCAGCAGCCGGCCGGCGGCCAGTGCTAGCAGGGCGTGGGTCAGGTGACCGAAACAGGCCGGCGTCACGCGCATACCGACCTGCAACACGGCGGACATGCCGGGGTGGCAGGCACAGTACCATGCAGTGCGGTGTCGTGGGCGTGCTGGGGTGGAAGGCATGGCGTGCTTGCAGCACATCGGACGCTGGCCAACGCGTCGTTCCGCACTGCAGAGAACACGGGCCCAACACGTCTGACTACAGAAGCAAGACCGCCTTACCCTACAGAAGAATGAAAAAATTATATTCTGGCATTACAAAATTATCTTTAATGAGATAATGACTGATGTTTTTGATCACTGATGATCAATGATTATGATAATTATGACTTTGACCGCTACCTCATGGCGCAGTTCATACAAAATGGCATGGCAAGCAGACACAACCGGGGGCACCGTCGAAGTACTGCCGGTTCATCGTGGCCAGCTTCTCGGCAGGGAAAGCGCCCACGCCCCACCCCTCCCCACCTACCCAGTGAGCCTCAAACAGCCAAACATGGCTGACTAACCCACCCACCAGGTGGATCTGAGACAGCCTGACGTGGCTGACCTACCTTGGGGTTGCCCAGAGCGGCTCCGAAGCCGGCGGACACGACCACCAGGTCAGGCGCGAACTGCAACAGACGGACACAGCGTCACACCGCACTGAACGGCGGAGAGGGTCCCGCCGCGTGACTCAGAATGTCTAGGCAACGCTTTACGCCCCCCCCCCCCCCCTCCCCAGGCCGGTGATAATCGTGTACCATCTATGGATTAGCCTCCGGACCAGGCGGTGGTCTTTGACAGGTTAGGCATTCGCACACGTTAGGCAAGGCATTCGAACACATTTGTGAACAGGAAAAAAATGAATGAGCCGCTGGATGTGGCCCAACTACCATTCACGCCGTTTAAATACGGCCAGTCCCATGCCTGCAAAGCGTATCTCATCCACATGTAACCTTCACACGCACTGCCAAGCAACGACTTGCTGCGTGCCCTCACACCTTCGCAACAAACAGCACAAACAAACACGGATACTTCCAAAAGAATCCTGCAGTAACTCGCAGCGTCTGTGGGCGTGCCAGTGATGGCGGCTGGTGGTCGCACCTCGTAGGCGGCTGGCAGCAGCAGCCGGTGCCAGACGGCCAGCAGCTCAGCGTCGCCCGCCGCCCCGTCCAGCGGCACGTTCCAGGTGAAGCCAGCGCCCTGGCCGGCGCCGGCGGCGTCGAAGTCGCCGTCAGCCGGCTGCCGCGGCGAGCCAGCCCCCTCCAGACGGTGGGTGGAGAAGACGAGCACTCTGCCGACCAGCCAGGAGGATCGCACTCAGTGGACGCCAGCGTGCTGGTAGTCCGACCGTCAGGCATCGCCTCAGGACACCGTACACCACTCAGCTCATGCCAATGTGGCCGAAATCGTCCGCGCCTATCAACCTGTGGCAGGGCCTGTCGCAGGCTGGCGACGCCTGGCGTCGCCAGCCACCACGCCACTCCGTCCGATCCCGAGCAACATGCGTAACGGGGTCGGGTGCCTCTTCCACAGGCAGCTCCCGCGCTCCGCCGTCAGCCGGCCGGACAGCGCCAGCCACTCGGCTCATGCGAATGTGACCGATCGCCTCGATCACATCTTAGTGTGATCACTGATTACACAAAGAGGACCCCACCACATAGCCATGCCAATGTACTGGAGGCAGGTTGTCACCTGTTACTTTAATACTTGCGTAATTTACGATCAATCTACAGACATAACCACACAGCAAGCCTGATTGACGTCAGTTTTTTTACATCTAGAATTTTACGAGGTAATTTACCAAAATAAGGCAAACCGCACTGTGTTTGGCACAACAGAGCACAAGGGACAGTACCGCCGCAATGGCTAGTGTCTCCACCTGTCGTGGATGACCTGTTAAAAGCACGCCACTTCGTCCGACCCCACGCAACATGCGTAACTGGGTGCCTCTTCCACAGGCGCACCCGGCGGCTCCCGCGCTCCGCCGTCAGCCGGCCGGACAGCGCCAGCCGGCCGCGGCGCGCGCCACCCACCTGTCGTCCTCGTAGAAGGCCCGCTGCGCGTCCGGTCGGTGGTGCGCGTCCCAGTCGAGCAGCAGCACGCGGCGCCCGCTGTCGGCGGCGCGCCGGGCGGCCAGCGCCGCTGGGTTCAGGCTCGCCTCGCCGCCGCCGCCGTCCGCTGCCGGGTCCGGCTCCGTCGGCCTGCCGCCGGCGCACGGTTCGTCACCGGCGGCCATGGCGCGGGTCGCTGGAGATACGGCGCGACGAGGCAGGGAACGGCCGCGACAGGCACGCGTGATGACACGACAAGTGTTTGAAATCGGCGTCAGGTTTGGACTGCAGATCGGGGAAGTTCCAGCAGTATGGCCTGGCGCGAAACTACATTTGACAACCGGGCAACGTCTCGTGTTACTTTTATTCGCATTGTCCTCGGTGTATAGCGTCAATGCGAACACATCAGGAGTTGTAAAATTACAAATTTGCGAAACTACTACTTGCAATTTTTGTATCATTGTTCAGAATGTCTGTACAAAACAAGTCCTTTTTCAACCTGCCGAGGTTAAAACCAATGTCACGATGTTCTTGGCGCAAGAGTTCCCACAGCGCAGTGAACTAAACAGACGATAGTCCGGTTTTCTTTCTCACACATGCGAGCATGTCTCTTACCCGACCATGACGAAGCCGTTCTGCAGCTTCCCCTCCAGGATCTGGTCGGTGAGCTCTATCGCTGAGCCGGCCGCCAGGGCGGCGCGGCAAAACGCGGCCTGGAGCACCAGTCACCACCCATCAGTTGCAGGCCCGCCCGGAGCAAGCGTCACGACTCAGGAGGGTCACTTCGCAGCGTCCACGTGGGTCCACGCGGGATAAATTTCCCACAGAATACAGGCAAACTGCGTCGCTGCCTCTGTAGAGTTCGCTCGATTGGAACACACGAACCGGATAGGAGTTCCCCACGCAGTGGAGGACCAAAGAGACCGAACCCACCTCAAGGGGTGGGGAGGGCGGGGGAGCACACCGCGGGAGCTCCGCCGCGGGTGAGCGGGTGCGGGGTAGTCGAGCGCTCTTGCCCTCCCAGTTCTGGCAGCCGAGCGTCCCTTCCCACCCGCATCTGGGCGGCACCACCGTCTGCCCTGACCTGGTCGCGCTGACGCCACATCTCCACGTGCTCGGCGCTGTGGCAGGTGAGCAGCTGCTCGTCGGTGGCCGGGCGGGCCGGCACGCGCGCGCACCGGTCCACCAGCCCCAGCTGGCGGCACCTGTCCAGGGCGACACGTCAGACGGCACGGCACGCATGGAGGGGAAACCAGGCCCGTCTGCGTACGGTAACGGTCAGCGCCGTCCGGCATACGGCGGCATGTGCAGCTTTGCAGAAATGCCAGCAGGACTGCAGCAGACAATATATCGCACTTAATGATAACGGTAGGGTGACAACACGAAAATATGGCCCACCAGTTTATACTGATATGCTTGAAGTCAACACTGTGATTATCCCGCTCCCACTTCCCCACGGAGGTGCCGTATAATGGCACGCGCCAGTGTTCTCCTCGTTTGCCGGCTGCTGCTGGTGCCAAGCAGAGCACTCCTCCTCCCCACCGACCTATCCCAGACGTCAGCCAGCTGGGTGGGCGAGGTCGGCCGGTTCGGCTGGTCGGGCGTGGTCGGCTCTGGCAGCCGTTCCTCCAACACCAGGCCGGTGGGGAGGCGCCCGACTGCCGCTGCCGCGTCACACTGCAGCACCAGCCACACACACAGCTCGCCACTTGGCTGATAAACACGGGTTTATACAACATTACAGTCAGAGCGCACGGAGACGTGCGTGCGTGCGATGGTGCTCTGACACAGACAACAGTCCAAGCTGGCGGCTGCGGCTGACCCGTCGTCCGTGCCTACCAGACGCCGCGACGGCACCCCTCACTGCCCCTCCACCACGCCAGACATTCCCACCAGTGTCACATAGTACCTGTGTGGCGCAGATGGGACGCCAAAGAGCAGCGGTACGAAATCCCTGCTCGAGAGAGGGTTCACCTCGTACACCTCGTATGTACTTCGGTGCCACGAGAGACAGCCATCTAGTGCAGTGTGAGAGACAGTAAATTACGCGCATGCGAAGAGCTCATTTATTTTGCTGTTGAGGTGTGGTGCATTCAGAAATCCCAGGTGTGTCGAGTGTGCCCTACGGCCACATTTGGCGACTGACCGGCGCCAGCGGGTCGTGCAGCTGCAGCTGCGGCTGTGGCTGCGGCTGTCGGCCGGCCGCCGCCGCCGCCGCCCGCTGCTGCTGGCGCAGCTGCTGCACGGAGAGACGCGGCTTGGCGGCGGCGGCGGCGGCGGTGCGCGGGCTCCGGCGCGGCGGGCCCTGACCGCCCCCTGTCGGCGTTCGTCTGCCCTTCATCGCGGCTCGAGCGGGGCACGCCGGCGGCCGCCTGGTGATCCGTCAGAGCGCCGACTGTATGCTGGCCGCCTACAGAGTCAGGCGGGACCGTCAATATAGGTGTGCTGTAGCCTCCGCGAGTCGAGAAGACAACTGGTTCACATAGTCACAAAATTTCGAACAAGATATGCTGTGGCTATCATAGTACGCACCATGAAAAAGGCCCCATCTCCAGTGTTTGCTGTTTTATGCATGCAGCCAAGAAGATACAAAACAGCTAAAAGATTCATCCCAGTAAATGTCTATGATCATAAAGAACAATGTCAATTGTGGAACACAACATGTGTCTTAAATTTCAGATCTGAGGATCATCAACAGTAGCACACAGACCTGCATAAAAGTGCACAATTGAATAGCTTTGGTCTACAAGCACAAAAGCACGCAATTTGAATAGCTTTACATACAGGCAAAAAGAGGAGATGCAAGACTCTGATACATTCCCGGGTGACATGACCCATATCCACACAGCCGGGTGACCGGATAAATACCCTTTGCTCGGGAGGGGGTCAAACTGACTCCCACTGAGATCTTAAAAATAAGAGAGTTGGAGACACCACATTCACAGGGTGTGTTGACCTGTATGTGAACCCACTTGTATCCTAATCTGAGGTTCCTGTGTTATGATCGTCAGGTAAAATAAGGTAAAAAATTCAACTTCCGGATTGGTGCCCTAAGTGCCCTCAAACTTTCTTGTGCAACCCCTGTGAACCTAGATACCTGTTCTAAGCAAAATGTTACTAGTTTTCATTTAAAGATAGCAATCTTGTCTGAGTTTTTAATGGTAATATTGTTCAAAATCATGTAAAGCTGCTCTAATTAATACTTAGTCCATGGTTGATAATGATGGCAAGCATTATCCAAAATACACAAAACTGTAGACATCAAAACATCATTTTCATACCAAAAGTGGTGGCACTAAACAAAGCAGTACTACAACAAATATGGGAAGTATGCTGCATTTCTGAGAGCAGATTATATTCAGGAAGACCTTGAAATGAAACAGATATCATGATAATATAAGTCATGAGACATCAACATCAACAGTAAGTCATGAGGCATCACTATATCAGCAACTTTTTATCCCACAAATAATTGCAGGTTTTGATAGTATCTATCATATTTCTAACATGGCATTCACACAGGCGAGCATTACAGCACCTATCTACATGCTGTCACTGGGCTGGGTTCAAGCTCCTGGACATTGGTACTCAAATTAAACTCATTGTATATTCAGTGTACATTGTACAATCATAGCATTATACATGGTGTTATCAGAATGGCACCTAGTAGGTGGACTGTGGTGTGTGGGAATAGCATTCTTCCATGATAAATATACAACATTTTTGGGCAAATCACACACTGCATGCTGAGCAGGACAATGTACAGGTCACAAAAAACATTTTAAGGTCTCACCCTATGAAATTTCACCCAAAGATTCAAATTTGGCTCATAATTAAGGCATAGATGCTGTGAGGGGGGAGAGCAAAGGCCAAGTCTCTCAGGTGCTATTATAAGGGAGCAGAAACCAAGCCTGCTGAAACTTAATCCACAGAAAATGCAACCAAGAGGTTAACCAACTAAGTTCAATGCAAGGATGAAATCACTTATTTATCATAAAGATTTATTTGGAAAAGGGTGCTTAAGTCAAAACCCATACTGTCATTACATGCATTAAAAACACAATGTATGACATTCCAGTGCTGACTAATTGTCTGTTGTGCCCCATTGGCAAATGCTATCCTTGTAATTATACATTTAAGTAGGTAAGCCTTTAGCTTAGCAATGCATGTTTTGTTAGCAAGGTTACTCATAGAATGCCTTGAGGACGACTTGAATAGTCGCTTAAGATGTAGCTGAACACAGAACGTTTTATCTTGGACATTACGGAAGACAAGCATCACCTTATTGTGCTCGTCCGGGCGAGCGTCTCGCGCTAACTCATGTGTCCCACCTTAGCTTGCTTCAAAACAGCGACCACATTCCACAGGCCCCTAAGCCCTTGGCCAAATTCCCTTGAATTAAACGCCCACCGCGCAACCCAGGCCTATGATTTACATTCAACCCCACCCTCTACAAAAGCCTGCACAGCCTCCAACAAAATGTTCCGTGATTGTAAACAACATTTGATTACGAACCTGTTTTACAGCAAGTGGTATAGGCTGCTTTGTTACCAAAATGACGTCAGTGGTCAACTACCAAATGCATATGACCAGTCAGCTTTTAAAATTTTGATTCAAGCTAATGCCTGCCATCAGTTTAACACTGCATTATTTCGTAATACATGAGGCAAACATTGTACGATGATGCAGTATCAACAGCCTACCACCCTCAACACATCCTTCTCTAAAAATAGTATAATTAAATCATTTGCTTACTAACTATTTATGGAATGGGTGTAATGATAATTTTTACTCGGTAGGCCCAGCAAAAAATCAAAAGAGTGGAAAGCAGGTAACCAACAAGCTTCCCAGCGCATTGTAAAGCCTTTATTTCTTAATCGACGCATATCCAACTTTGAGAAAATAACTTGGTCGACTTATGCGTCACACGAAACATTAAGCATGTCTTCGGCAGTGAATCACCTCATCCAAGCACGTTAAATAATATTTATGGAAGGTGCTTTATATGTTAAGTCAGATACATTGAGTCGACGATTCATTCAGCTACACGAAGACACAGATGATTCTTCGCGCGTGGTTCGGCTGTAGTTCAAAATCGTGTTGGCGGCTCACTCGCATTTCATACCGCCCTTGATATTGAACGGTCTTGGAAACTCAGGGGCTTAGTGTTGCGGGTGTGGCGGGGTGACGCGTTGGGACGCGTGATTAGTACGTGATACACGCAATCTTGCTTGCAATTGTCCGCGCTATCATAGCAGTGTTCTTTTAGGTAGACGTAGGGAAAGAGTAAGTTGTGATAATGACTCAAGTGTGCTTCATTCACATGCACGTTCCTCCCACATGTATGAGGCAGAGCGAGCGCAGTTCTCCAATGTTGCGATCTCTGTCGTTTCGTACTTTTAATGCTGCTGTGTGATACGTTTTGTAATATTTGCGTCATTGAGCGACGGGAAAAGCATTTGGATACAGCAAGCGTCCCTGTGTTTTGTTCGCAGAGAACGCTGGAAAAGAACCGGTCTGCCTTTTTTGCGTATGTGACGCATTTGTGCGTCGTGCTGTTGATTTCGAGCTGTGAGTGACGTACAGGTGCATCCATTTCGTAACCTTGTTTTTTTATCAGTTTATGCTAATAACAGGCAGATTCTGCAAAAATTTGCCTGACCTTGATGTGGAATTTGTATTGGAACTAAGTTTTGGGCCATACTCAGTGTAGTGACAATCTAAGACAATCATGTTTTACCTTGGAACAGTATGCAGAATACTGTTCATGGCAGTTGCTAAGCTGGTGGCCATTGTTCATAGTGGTACCTTACACAGTAATGCTTAAATGTTTATGAACTGATGTTTGCAAAACATCAGACACCATAAATGGTCATAAAACATGTATATTTATATATATCTGGCACTTACCCTCAAAATATAACAATTATGGTGATGACTGCAGATGTTGGTCAAATTATGTTCTGTTACACTGATGACACAGATGTTAATTAGACAACGGGTTGCAGGGGATTAGGTGGGGAGGTTGGTCAGGGTGATGATGGGAAGGTAAGGTTAGGCTAGGCCAGGCTGGGCTGAGCCATGCCAGGCTAGGTTAGGCTGTATTAGGTTAGATCAGGTTATGTTTTATTCTAATTTTTCCTATTTTTCTTGAAAGGTCATAGTCATTGAGGAACTGCAGGCAGAGTATATACTTGTGGTAATGGTGCCTATGGGTCAGGAGTGTTACATCTCTAGTGTTTGGATGTAGCCTATGGTGATATTACATTTTTCAGGTAGAAGTGGAGATCCACCTGTTTTATGGTTATCTACAGCATTAACCTCCATGAAGACAGTGATTTATGTGCAATGCTCTTTTGTAACATGAGGTGCCTATGTCTACCACACCAAGCCAGTTGAAGTGTCTTCACCAGTTTGACCAACTGCAGACTGCCTTAGGTCTGGTGTTTCACATGATATCAGAAGTTAGAGGAATGTTAAATAGTTTTTCTTGTGAAACCTCCATAGCATAATTCTGTGGCCTGATGATGGGGGTCAGGCACATATTTCAAGCTTTGCTTACTAAAGGCTGTGATTCCCAAAATGGCACAGTGAAAAGGCTCATTGTCTGGGCATTTTGTTAATTCTGTGAAATCAGATGTTTATTAGATGAGTGGTTTGTTGCTGTACATGGCTCATACACAGTACCAGCAGGAACACTTTGTTATGTGTTACTGAGTTTGGGTTAAGTTGTTTCCTGCAGGTAATTTGCAATGGTTTGTTAAAAAACAATTTTACAACCACAAGCTAAGCAGCATGCTTCAGGAATATGGCCTCTTGAAATGCCCAAATTGTCAAATTAAACCAATAATCAAACTACACTTGCCTATGAAATATTGTTGTTATGGACCAATTGAGAGCAAAGACCATTTCTAGGCTCACTTTTGACCATGTCTATGCTTTCCACTCTGTTAAGTCTATATGGCAACAAAGAATGTGCTTGAACCAGGTTTGAAGCCCATTATGAAGAGACTACCATACAAATACCAGAGAAAGCAGAGATGAACTATAAAGATGTTGTTTCCATTCCCCTCTCATTTGTCAGCATATCAGGTTAGTGTATCCTGTACATACAGTGTCAACACCAGCTGACCCACTGCCTGCCCTTTCAGGTCATGTTCCGTGGCCGCGGCATGCCCCGGGGTGGTCACATGATGCGCGGCGTGCCGCCGCTGCGGCTGAAGCCCGGCCGGGGTGGTCCACCCATGCCGCCGCCGCTGCGGCCCCGGCTGGGGCCCCCGTTCGGGCCGGGCCGGCCGCCGCTGATGGCGCCGCGGCCGCTGCCCGGGCCGCCGCCGCCGCGCCGCCCCGGCCCGGGTCCGGGTCCGGGTCCGGGTCCGATGCGGGCCGGACCAGGGCCGTTCCCGGCGCCGGTGCCGCCCGGTCCCATGCGCCCGCTCATGGCCGGACCGCGCGTGCCGTTCTTCGAGCCGCGCGGCGTCGGCCGGCCGCCGCTCATGGGCCGCGGGGCACCGGTCAGGGGCCGGGGCGCGCCCATCAGGGGCCGCGGCGCGCCCGTCAGAGGCCGTGGAGCCTCAGCCAGGGGCGCCAGTCAGGCGGCTGTTGTCAAGTTCAAGACCAAATCCAAGACTGAAAAGGTATTTGGCGTCAAGGACACTACTTGATGTCATGAGGTCTAATTTCATTTGGTTTTGGCACGTTGCGTGTAAGATTGATCTGATCGGCTTTGGCATTGGAGGTTTGTCAGCTGTTTTCTCCAGGGGGTATTATTGTTGTCTGCTTCAGCTCCCGTGACATGAAAGATAGTTGTTAAAGTGAGTGTTCCACATTTATATTGTGTTTTGAACTGAAATAGCCGTCTTGAAGGTCACTTGGTGCAGTTCACAGCCCTGCCATTCTTGAGACAAAAACCCTTCTAGTTTCTAAGCTATGCGCTCATCACTATGCACAGACTTTTTGGGGGGACTATTTCTAGGTCACCCAGGCATCCATGACGCCATAATGACGTCATTCAAATCCTGTCATTCCGTTATTGATGCCAAGAAAAATGTCATTGTCAAGTCATTCATATTTGGCGTTCATGAGCAGGATTACCAAATACAACGGCCACTAATGAGCTCTCAACCAATGTTGTGCAGGGTGCGATAATGTGATCAAATAACAATATATTGAGGAGCATGTGCTAAACAGAAATTGTGTTGCCAGAGCAGCCTTATCCACTATATGTACCAATAACTATAAGTTGGCTTGTCTGGTTATGTCTGATATTTGTGTCAATATCTTCAAATGTAGAACACTCACTTTAAGTGTATTTGTGCGGACCTTAGTATGTTAAGATAAGACATGACTATTAGCCTTAGTCCTCATAGAATGACCAGGGGAAATGAGAAGTAAATGGAGTCATATTTTGGCCATTTGACCATCAAAATGAATAGGAGTACCAATTTCACATTTTTTGATTTATTTTTTTTGATTTTTGGGATCTTTTGGATTTATTTATTTATTTTTTTGATTTATTTTGGCATAGGCTTAGTAGCTGAAATATCAATGCATCTATTTCTCCCTTTTCCTTGTCATTCTACAAGGAATATGATTAACAGTAATGAATTATCTACATGAAGAATAGGCTTATATTTGACACAATTGTCAGCTCTTCTAAATATGAATGCCTCTCCTATGAGATACCAAGGACTTAAGGGCTTATTTGCATAAGACAGCCCAGGACTGTCCTCTAGTCTGGAATTGATTCAGCATGTGATTTCATCTCACTGCTTTTGAAAGTGTAAATCTAGTCGAAGCACCCTAATCTAAAGACATGGTTAATCAAAGAAGGCTAAATCATCGTCCATTCTGGTCTGTGTGTGGTAGCGTCACGTGGGGATGCTGTGGACGTCTGTCGCAGGAGAGGGACGCGCTGGACCTGATGAAGCCGTGGGTGACGGACGAGCTGCGCGCCGAGATCAAGAAGAAGCACGAGATGCACTCCAAGTCGCGCGAATCCAAGGACGCCAGCGACTTCGAGGCGTTCAAGGAGCAGCGGAACAAGGTGTCGGCCATGCTGCGCGCCGCCAAGATGGAGTACATCGGCCTGCACGACGAGGATGTAAGTGTCACGTGAAGCGGACAGGGGCTCCTGGGGGGGGGGGGGGGGGGGGGGGCGGAACCGGGACCGGCTCAGTCCGCGGTGCTGGGCTAGTGGGCCCCGCGATTTCACCCGGGTATTATCCGACCGGGTATTATCAAGTCCTCCGTTGGTCACAGGGCGTCTCGCAAATCACACGGGTGGCCCGCGATTTGGAGGATCTATATCACTTTATCGATATTCAGTTGAAATTTTGAAGAATAGCTTGTGTTTAGAGAAAATTGTTTCTTTGTCAATGGCAAATGGCCAATGTATCGCTGGTGCTCATATCTGTGAAAATTTATTTGAAGGCGAGACTGATGAAATGTTCATTTTAAGTTCAGTTTGTATGTTATGCTTTGGTCTCAATCTGCCATGTGCAGAAGCCCTTGCCTTTTCTAACTGTCTGTGCCCCTTTAAATATTGCAGGATGTTGACAAAATATTGGCGGACGCAGTCACTCTGGCCAAAGAAAACGTGACTGCAGCAGAAAATGCCAATCATGCCGAACCAAAAGCCGAAAACGGCGCAGAGGCCACGCCTGTGGCGTCCGAGGACGCAGCCTAACTTCTTCCGCGCAGCGCACTCATGGTCGAGCGCGCGAGTGCAGAGACCTCCGGCGTCGCCCACGGCTGATGCTAGTTCGGCCGGCGGCCGCAAGGCGGCAGGCGGCCACCACCCGTTTGACGTTCGATGTTCAGTGTGAGGCGCGTGATGGAGGAACCCATCGCCTGTCCTGACTCTGTCAATGGTTGTGCTCACCGCGCGAGAACGCCGGCGCGCGAGAACGCTGGCACGCGAGAGCGCTGGCACGCGAGACGGCACCCACGAAGCTGACCTCGTGTCGATGGGAGCGAGAACAGCCTGAACAGAAATGTTCGGGCAAGCGTGTCTTTAGTACCATTTACCCGCACCGACCTCATCGAGTTTAGTATGCTCATCCATGGTGTTAACGGTACAAACGGATCACCCTGATCTGAGAATCGACTAGCCCCTTTGATGGAGTGACAATTTTATGTTTGTGAACCTTGTTGTCCCATTGTTTGTAATGCGCCGTTTAAAATAAACGGGCGGTCGGACTCTTGCCGTCCGCCACAGCCCTGGCTTCGGCCTCGGCCTGCCCGTGAGCAGCGTTCTCGGCCCGTGCCGTCAGTCTTCCGTCACCGTGCAGCCAAACTGGCGCCGATCTGTGTCTGTACATGGCGCAGCGGAGGAAAACAGTCCTTCCTTTGTCAAAGCATCGGCAGCGGACGGTCAAAGCGGACGTACGTCAGTAAGTTGAGCCGATCCGGCTCTCCATCTGTCTGCAGCCCTCCCTCAGCTGCTACGGGCTGGCCCGCCTCTGAGCGCGTGTAACGTAACACCGACTTGTGTCCCTGTTGGCCGCATCCGGGCCAGTGGTGCCTGATGGGCCGCCCGAATGGCCAGATGTCCAGCCCACCTGGAGGGCCAGACGTGCCACCGCGCCAGGCAGACGCAGTGCATGACGGAGCAGTCGGGTCGCAGTCGGTGGCCCCGTCGCGGCCCTCCCGCCGGATGGACGCTCAGAACGTAACACCTCGTGCCGCGCTCGCCCGACCTTCAGTCGCTGGGTGGTGTGGTGTCGCCGCCGGCCGCGGCCCCCACGTCGTCAGTTGCCGAGCTGTGTGGATGGTCACCACCCGGTGTGCTCTCTGCCGGCTGCCGCGTGCCGTGGACAGGCGGCGGGCGTGCCCTCGGCGGGGGCTCTGCCGATCTGACCTGACCTGACCTGGCCCTCGACCTTTGGCAGGGCGCGGCGGCGGGATAGTGTGCCGCCGGACGCGGATGGAGCCGGATCTTCGCCCCAGGGAACGGTGCCGCCCGCTACCTGAGGCGCTCACGCGTTGCTGCGTATCGTGCTTCCGACGGGACCGGTGAGCTCCGGTTAACCGTCGATGCTTGCCAGAAGCGAAGCCGCGGGAAAGCTGTCTGTCTGCGTTAGCGGTGTGCGGTCATAACGTTTGTGCCGACAGATATCTGTGACTGGTTGAGCTTGTGTGATGTTTATGCCGACAGATATCTGTGACTGGTTGAGCTTGTGTGATGGCGGTTCGGGCTTGTGTGGCCGCCTGGTGTGGCGTCATCCAGGCACCGCCGTGACGCCGGCCCTGCCTCTTCCGCAGCTCGACGGACACCGGCAGCTGGGCATGGTTGCGCGTCGTGCGCCGCTCGTGGCACGCGCCGTCCAGCCCGCCGACCGCCGCGTCGCCGGCGTCTGCCGGCTGGGCAGCTGCCGGTGGGACGGCCACGTGAACATGGCACGCCGGTGCGGCCGAACGACATCCGAACCCCGGAATAACGCCGGACACAGGTCTGATGGAGCTGTGAGAACAGGGACGGCGAGGCGGCCGAACGCCACGCGAACCCGAGAACGAGGCCAGACACAAGTCTGATGGAGCCGCGAGAACAGAGACGCCGAGGCGGCCGAACGCCACGCGAACCCGAGAACGAGGCCAGACACAAGTCTGATGGAGCCGCGAGAACAGAGACGCCGAGGCGGCCGAACGCCACGCGAACCCGAGAACGGGGCCAGACACAAGCCTGATGGATCCGCGAGAACAGAGACGCCGAGGCGGCCGAACGCCACGCGAACCCGAGAACGGGGCCAGACAAGCCAGATGGATCCGCGAGAACAGAGACGCCGAGGCGGCCGAACGCCACGCGAACCCGAGAAAGAGGCCAGACACAGGTCTGATGGAGCCGCGAGAACAGAGACGCCGAGGCGGCCGAACGCCGCCTCAGCCCCAGAACCAGGCCGGACACAGGGCTGGTAAAGCTGCGGGAGCAGGGACGCCAGCCGATGTTGGACTGAAGCTGTGGGAAGGAATACTGCCATATTCGTTGTTTTGTTGACAAGTGGCTAGTCCTATCACCTCGCTGCTCGGCATGATCAGCAGCTTGCTGTGAGCCGTGCCTTTCGGCTGTGTGGTGCAGCTGCCATACTCTGGTTTCAAATACAACTTGTTCCGCAGTTATTTTAATTTTCGGCAAGGCGATGCGGTCCACCGAAAAATTGACGCCGAAAAACCTGAGGTACGCGGCGCTATTGACCGTTACGGATGACGTAAGCACGAAACATATGATTGCTCTGCGACCGGTGAGAGCCGTCTGGTGAGAAGCCCACTGGTAGCGGCTCTAGCGGATTCGACACGATTTCACGTGCCAAAACGCTGATATGCCTAGATCGCTTTGATTTCCAAATAGGGCCAGCGACGCGTTTACGCGAGCATTCACTAGTCAATTGAGCTGTTCGGAACGCGGTTCTGTGCTATTCGCCCAAGACGACAACCCGAGACGGACCGGATCATTGCCGGATGACGGCGTGGCACAACTGACGACCACTTACATATGCATTCCATTGTGCGTTGCTTCCTAAGCGCGCGTCGTCTGCGGAAATTTGGACAGTTCGTGATTGCCCAGCTAGGATCTGCTGATTCATGGCAGTACCTGACGGAGTCAAGGCCCCTTTGCAGAACTTCCGCACAGATGTTTAACTGAACTCGCAGGAATCAGTACTTTTGCGACTCGCCAGACAAGGCGGAAAGATTCGCAACCGTTTTCGCACGGCCTTCGGTGGCTGTGCCTGACTCCGCGCTTTTCCATGGTCCCTCACGTCCGTTCACCATCGACCTGACTCCACTACGATGACTTGTACCGGTGGCTGACCACCAGCTAGCCACGGTGTATCCAGGGCGACACCGCCCCGCGCGTAGGCCCACGAGCCACGCACCACACATGTAATGACTGACAACCTGGTTGCGATCGCACCAGCTGATGCCAGGAATTCGCTCATTATTTCACGGCGCACCTGATCGGGGCATTTGTATTTCTTGTCACCAGACGGCACGCGACGAGGCACAAATGCCGAAACAAACACCGCTACGGTGAGCCCTCCGGCTACGTACCCGCAAAGCATGACGTGTGGGATCCGGATTGTCTACGTACTCGACTGTTCCATAATGGCAATCACAAGCAGAGCGAACCGGCAAGCATGGAAACTACTCAAACAATGCCAAAGCAATAACTTAGGTTATGCCGAGCCATGATTTGCCTTTTTTTACCAAGCATTTACAGAAAAGTAAGGAACGTAATGACTCGCCGTTACAATGCCGAACACCACAATACCCACCGCACCATGAATTTTGTACACGGCCCTTATCGATTA
This sequence comes from Pollicipes pollicipes, assembly GCF_011947565.3. Classification (NCBI taxonomy): domain Eukaryota; kingdom Metazoa; phylum Arthropoda; class Thecostraca; order Pollicipedomorpha; family Pollicipedidae; genus Pollicipes; species Pollicipes pollicipes. The sequence continues at coordinate 29,374,983 of NW_023597034.1, read as the reverse complement.
CCTTTGTTTGCACCTTTGCACGTTACCCAGAGCAGCGGAATTCGTGCCCGCCCCGCGCACTACGCGGGCTGCATCCATCACGCGATTTGTATCCATGAGCCGCTTGGTGCCGTGTCGACCCTAGAAGGCACCGCGGACTTGACACACGCACCCACTGACCTAGGCGCAGATCACAACATCGAGTTTGCAGCAGCCAATGAGTTCCGTGCCCGAACATGGAGCGTACGCCACTGTGCTGGGCAGAGCTCGCTCGGGACGACATAAGTCCCTGCGAACATGAACAGCGTCCGCTCCCTAACTCCCCACTAACGTGTCCCTCCGCCACGGACCTCAGCGCGCACACTCCGAGGATGTCTGCATATCACAGGTCCGCCGCACCGGTGGCGGCATCTATCAGTTGAAGTGGAACTTGAAGTGGAAAGGTCCACCGCCGGCACCACCACCAGGAAAGCCGTGAAAGCCCTGGCCGAACGGGTTGAAGCCGCGGCCGGCCTCGGTTTCCGGGTCGAGCGGGTCCTCGCCGTTGTCAAACTGCCGCCGCTTGTCTGCGAACACGCGCCAGGGGGCCGTGTCAGGTCACGGGGCGGCGGACACGCTCCGCCTCCGAAGGTGCGCATGGGGGTGGGAGGGGCACAGCAGTAGACCAGTCATGGCTGACAGCCTAGCACAGGTTGCGGAACTGAGACCGCGGTTTCGCATTCCCGTAAAAACGACAACTGCCGACGCGCCTGCCAGTCTCCTCACCCGGGCGTCCGGGTTTCATCGTGTGACTGAGCGAAACAAAACGCTCGGGTTACCACACACCTTAACATACAAATGAAATGATAAGTGAAAACGACGGAGCAATGCAAATTACTGAAATATTATCAGCATTAGAACGAAGAGAACTAAACTAGGTGATCGTGGCAATTCACACCGGTCCACAACTTTGAGCCTACTAGAAACAATTCCATACAGACGTCTCCCAGCTCTGCCGTCCAAAGGTAAAATTCCCTATGTTCAATTTTAGCCATTTTGCTTTTTTGTGTCATCTGATTCGTCTTCTCATGCTGCATTCGGATATTTAAATCGATAGTTGGAATTTCACACACTTTTAGCTAACAGAATGAGCTTAAAGTCTGTGAAAATTTCAACTGATTGTTTAAATTATCGAAATCAGCATGAATAGATGAACAAGACGACATAAAAAGCGCAAAATGGTCAAAAATTAACATATGGGGTTTTACCTTTGGGCAGCAGAGCTGCAGTGTGTCATTGCCGGGATAAAGGTCTGGGCATATCAGCATCAACCCCACGTCGCAGTGCCACACAACTGAAACTAAGAGATTCTGGTCTGCCCCCAACAGACCCCTCCCCCCCCCCCCTTGAGCTGGTTCCGGCGCCGCACATCCTTCAACATACCGGGGTCGGTGAGAACCTCCTTGGCAGCAGCGATGTCGATGAACATCTTCTCAGATTTCTTCTTCTCCTTCTCGTCGCCGGTGGCGAAGTTGTCGGGGTGCCACTGCTGCGCCAGTTTCCTGCCACGCCACGCCACAGGTGGTCACGATGCGCAACGGAGTGCTTGACAATTACGCATAGAATTAAACATTGCAGTCTGTTTCTGCCGACCCCAACCCAACATGGAAAACGCTTCTGGTTGATCGTGACGATGGTTCCTGACGTTTCCGGCGCACACATGCTAATCATGCTAATTAAATATATAATGATAACAGCCTGTTGCAACAACAAACACTTAACAAAATGGCACAGACCTGTACGCCCTCGTGATCTCTTTCTTTGACGCTGTTTTCTTGACTCCAAGAATCTTGTAGTAGTCCCTCTTCTTTTGAAGCTTCTGCTTTTTCTGCGCTTTGCCCAAGCCTTCTTTAGCTCGCGTGTAACCCTCGTCTAGCTCCAACGCCTGCAAAACAGCGATTGCTCGTTCCGTTCCATAATCCACACCGCTTGATTATCCCGTCCATACCCACATAAAGCTATGCCAAGCTACATCTCACTGCTGCATAGATTTAACGTTAGAGATTCACCGTCAATCAGCAGCACTGACGTTCAATCAACGTCAATGCTGCTTATTTCAGACAGAGTTCAGCCTGCGGCGACACATGGCGGCCCAGGAGGGCCGTCCAATAGCTTGAAGTGCAAAACTGGCGCAGGACATTACCGCCATACCACACCTGTTCGCTGTTACCACCACAACAGTTCCGGCATAAGCTGCGAGGCACGCTACGCCATCGCAGGGGACTCCGATCTTGACAAAAAAAGAAACACCTGCAAGCTCGGCGCACAACAGTTAACCCCGCCACCGACGCAGCCGCCGCGACATGCGCTCCCCCTACCCCAGCAGCGTCACCACAGCCGCCTTGCCTGCGCCCCCTGCCGCACAGCAGCCTCACCGACCTGCTGGAAATCTCGGATGGCCTCGTCGAACATGTCGTCGGCCATGTAGGCCTCGGCGCGCTCGCAGAGCACGCGCGGCTCCCGACGCAGATCCAGGGCGCGCGTGCACGTGGCCACGGCGTCCGGCGCCGCCTCGCGCGCCTGGCACGTGCACATGCGCTCCAGGGCGCGGAAACGCACCGCAGACTCGGTCGGCTCCACGTCCAGCACCTGGACATGGGCGAATGGGGTGAGCAACTGAACAGGGCCAGGGCAACGCGAGGGGGTGAACGGGGAGTGGGCGGTGCCCAGCTGACCTAAGGCTGACGGGACACCACGAAGCACCGCTCTGGCAGCGGTCCTAACATGGCGTCAATAAACCGTGACGTTCGGTCCACACGAACACAATGTTGAAGAGTACGCACCTAGATCTAAGGGTGTGCAGAGTATTCGAGGAGACAATTAAAAATGTATGGGAGTGGATTAGTTCTAGATGACTTTTCAGTCGTCTCCTACCTTGCTTGCTGACCGTGAGCACGCCTCGAAGTCCTCCGCGTTCAGGTACTCTTGAGAATTGTCCAGGGCCTTCACAACCTTTTTCACTTTCTTGTAGTGATTGTGGCACTCTTTGTCGTCCTGATCGAGCTTCAGGCATTCGCGTATCTCGCTGAAACGTGATTATCACTTGTAACTTACCAAAAAGAGTATCATGTTATGTAAGCATTGAATGATATAGAAGCATATAATATGGGAGCAACACAGCAATTGAACCATAATTTCGTTCTGCTATCACATGGCAAACCATGCTATGTGCATTATATATCACTCAAAATTCGTTCTTCTATGCCAGTCATAAATTCACAAATATTTCGGCGTACATATTTCACTTCGCTCGAGCTGCCAGTCAGCACAGCGATGCCACCACAGATCTGGCCACTACAGATCTGGCAGAGTTAATCTCAAGATGATCAAGACGCAGAAGGTGCGAGCACCACGACCACACAGCGCCGCCCAGACCAGCCGCCAGCTGGTCAGCCCGCCTCCCTGGCCCCCGTCGGCCGGGGCCGCCTCTCACCCGAGCGACTCCTGCGCCTCGGCCAGCCGGTAGTGAAGCAGCGCCATCTGCAGGTGACCGGCGCGGTTGTCGGTCACCAGCCGGGTGGTGGTGCGAAGGTCGCTCAGCGCCGCGATCAGGTCGCCCATGGCCACGTAGCTGTCGGCGCGGCGCTGGCGCAGCGGCGCCGACCACGGGCACACCTCCAGCACGCGCGTCAGCAGCGCCACGTGCGTCTCGTGGTCGCCGTAGTGGCGCGCCGCCTCCGCCTGACGCACGTCCTCGCGCACCTGGTCGATGAGCGTGTACGCGTGCAGCGCCTCCGTGTTGTCCGGGTCCCGCCGCAGCTGGCGGCGAGGGCAGAGATTAGCAGGAGGGGCTGGGGTCGCACGCGAGGATCATGACGTCATGACATGACATGACATCAGGCATGCCGGGTGTTGGTCGGTCGATGTAAATGCCACAATGTGCCTGCTTTCGAAACTCACGAGTGCAGAGCAAACAAATAAAAACCGATGGCTCACATATCAGATAATTTACGCAGACTGAAGAGCGAGGCGGTGCTACCAAACACCAAGCTAGACATGCCTGCTTACCACATCCTCAAAGTCGATATGCGCCTCGTCCAGATTTCCTAGCTTCAAATGGACATTGCCCCTCTGCAGCCTTGCCTGAAAGTACAGGAAACAAAGTGTTCTTCAATGTTATGTAGCATAGGTATTACAAAATACAAGCAATGCACTTACAACATGCTTATGTGTGATGAAGACAAGGTCGCATTAATCCTGCTATAATTGGACACATCATTAACCCCTGCATCACATTGTCATGTCCCCATCTTGTTGCAATCTTAGGCAAGGTACATTAAAATATCTGAAAAAGCAATCAACCAGCCAAAACATTTTGCACTGGCTGGCAGAAATGGAAATGTTACTTTAAAATTGGCACAATCCATGCATGGACAATATACCTTTACAATCATGGATATGCATGGAAACAGGGATAAAGGACTATGCCATTCCCCACTTTAGTAAAGATCCAACATATGCCTAATGTTGACATATCAAAAGTACGGCCCCATCCAAACTCACCGCCAAGAAGTCCGGTTTCTTCTTCAACACCTGCTGCAGATCAGGTAAGGCATGCTTTGCCTTTCCCAATGCCAGGTACACAGTCGCTCTCCGGTAATATGTCAGGTAGTTCTGTGGATCAGCATCTGCAGAACCAAAGAAACACTGGATCAAAACATGGTTCAAGGTCACTTCTAAAGCCAAGCAGTCACCCTGTTCACATCTATCATGAAAATGAAACATTACATAACAGGCTAACATGAGCACACAAATGCCATTAGAAGCTCTCCCATGTAATGATTTCTTGGAAGCCAAAAATACCTAAGAGATGCAACATGCATGCAGCTTAACCTCTTGTAGGCCTTACAGACACACAGTCTTGAGTGTTATAGGGTACAGCTTGAATGTTGAATATATTTGCATCTTTTGATGCTTTTGAAATGCCACCATTTAATGTAATGCTGCTTTCCTATCTGATTTAAAGACCCAATAATGATTATATCAGCTACCTGCATTACCAGCACAATGTTGAAGAAATGTGATATTTCTTCCAAATTGGTAGTTCATGGTCAGCAGGTCAGGGATGCTTCCAAGTGTCTTGTTTATATGCAAGGAAATGCACAATCAAATGCATGCAAATGCACAATCAAATGCATTCAACACATATACATATATATATATATATATATATATATATATATATATATATATATATATGTATAATCATTATATATATATATATATATATATACATATAATCAAGCAAAAGCCTCTTTTATAGTTGGTTTCTGATAAAGACTTCTGACTATGCACACTTTAAGAGGCACTCATCTGGGGCTCTGTTGCCAACCTTTTGGTCACAAACATAAAAATAATTGGCTGTGGTAAGAAATCATATTAATATTCTAACCTAGGACCAACCATTTTGTTTAAAAGGATGCCTGGGTTCAGATTATTGGATTGTGGACCTTGACCCATGCCATCCAGTTATGAAACTCCACAAAATTGTCCAATGGCAGAATTTTGTGCCAAAAACTTAATGTGCCACAGCATATGGGATGGTCCATCCTGCCTTCTGGCCTCATCTGCCTTGATTGAGCAGCCACTGCCAACACTTGCAGGACATTACATTCAGGGGCAAACAGAGCACTCAAACAACTCAGATCTACCCACCAAGCCACAAAAAGATGGGAGAGAGGTGTTCTAACTGATTCAGCAACAGGGGCATACCTTATGTGCAGAATGTTGCAAAATGTTGGAGGCCACCCCAATACACTTTTTCAAGCAGATTTCATGCAGTTTTTGCTTTTGCAGATTTTCTTCATATGTGCTATAATAATTATGTGAGGCTTAGCCTCAGCATGATTCCAATCAGTGGAAGGTGCATATTACATAGTGATGGTAGTTTAACTGTGACAATATTTTAGTCCAATGTTATGCTGGAACTGCAGAGTTGCTTTTGGAATCAAAATTTCTTGCCTATATGAGGAACAATGAAATGAGACCTTTTTGACAGGTCCTACATCCTTGAAGTTGTGGATATTGCCAGCTGCATCATGAGTTTCCAGCTGTAATAAGCATGCCAGATTGGTAGGACCTATGTCAAGATGCAATATATGCTATATATCTGCTATATCTAGTTAGGGCATTGATCACTAGTCAGATGAGTGTACAAAACAGCATTGCAGAGCCTGAGCAACAAATCAAAAATTAAGTTCATAACATAAAATTCAGATTTAAATATAAAAATGATGCACAGTGCTCTCACTGCATTTGCCCACATGCATAGCAGTGATGCAGAAATATTCCATTATCATAGCAAGTTTAGATTTTTCTGGCACTACATATCAACCGTCTCAATACCTAATATACATGTCATTGGCCCAAAGCCAACTTTTGGTGAGCCTGTGGAGGTCCATCCCCTCAAACTCCCAGAGCATCCATCCCTATATCTTGAATATTTAGCCTTGTTTCACATACCAATGGCTGCATGAAAGTGAGACAATGCATCTTGTAGCTGTCCTTGGCCCAGCAGTCTAAGGCCCATCTCCAGGTGCTGATCAACATCCGATGTTGACAGGGATGATGTATCTGTAACGCAAGTTAGCACAATAATTAGAAACACCAATTTTAAGTTCATCATTGTAAGCACCACTAAATATGTCACCAGAGCACCTATAGGTAATCACGTTTTCTTTCAACTAAATTTATAAGTGATAAGCCTTGTTTCCATGAATAAAGCACATAAAGACAACTTACCTTGGATATTCATTTCTATGGCCAAATAAAATAGCCATAGTGATGCCAGATAACACTGCAAATTTGCTATTTCCGCCATGGTTTGCGACCAGCACCTGTCCGTCTTCCAATACAGGGTCCCTCTTGCTACGTTAAATGTGGCAGTAAAACTTGAGTATCTAAACTTGCAGGGATATTCCAGCAAAAGTAGTCAAGCCATGATATCAAGATACAAGCATCCTGCGCAAATATTCAGAAAACTGTCACAGCACGGACCCCAACCACACGCACCAACTCCTCCCGACTACGTCAGCTCCTACTAGTCTTCGTGGACAATTCACATGTGTTCATCATCCCTAACGCAAGACCCAGCGCATTACGGTCGTGGGACTATGTCATTGGTCAATATGTCTCGAAACCGTAGCTCATTCGCTGTACTTAAGTACGGTTCATATTCAGGAAGATGGATACATGTAGCCATCGCGTAAGTGCATGTATTTGATCAAGTAAATCAGCTGATTTTCTATGCTTTCAGCCAATCATATTCTACTTGCGCATATTTCAGCGACTACTCGAACCAATTGTAGAAGGCGTGTCATAGATCCTTGTGCTGATACTCGTCTTTGAACAGGAGGAAGGCCGTGAGAAGTTCAGTGTCGTGCTGTGTTTTGTTGCCCTGATCCACCTTGGAACGTCTTGGAGAGGGGGGTCCTGCTCCCGGTGGTGCAACTATGAAATTACTTTTATGCAAGCTTTAGGGACCACTTTTCTGGCCACCTGTCTGGGGTACGCTGGGGTGAAGCGGGGCCGACAAGAGGGAATCCTCAAACATTGAGAGCAGGTACGATGCATAGCAATGAAAACATGGGCGTGGGAACAGGGGGGCCTGGGGGGCCAGCAGTGCTAACTGCCCCCCCCCCCCACACTTTTCAGATTAAGGTTGTGTTTAGTTTAAGTTTCCACCACATTTAAATGGACATGCCGATTTGCTCAGTTCACCAGCCATCTTCCTCAATATGCGTCATCTTTTTCGTTCGCCTATTGGCTATCACGTAGTGTCACAGCCACAGGCCGACTCCACGCGGCGGATGGGGACTGCCACGCCGGGCGTCCGGGCTGTTGTTGCTATGACTTGCGAGCGCGTCGTTCAAAACCATATAACATGGTTGTTTATCAGTCATCAATTCTGACTGAATCTTGAACATTTTAAGACGAACACCGATTAGCCATGTTAAGACAAGCTTGGGACTCATTTCATCTACAATCTACATTCAGGATTGCTCAATATCTCTGGGCAACACAGAAAAACACGGAACTGGAGCGTATGTGGCAATTATTGGACCACCTTTGGCGATCAGGGATGTTGCTGCGTCAATGAGGGTTCCTGTGCTGGTCTGGGGCCAACTGCGCGGGTCAGAGGGCCTCCCGTGTCAGGGAGGGGAACAATGTGATATGTTGTATTCTTGCAATAGCCTCCGGATCGACCAGGTCGCTAGAATGACAGAAGACACTTCGCGATGGGACGGAGTGGCCCATCAGCCCTTGGCCTGAACCGGTAATGTGCCCCTGGTGTTCTACTCAAGGGGCCCCTTGCTCGGAAGGAAATAAGGGGTCTCATTATTGATGAGTAGAGCGGGTTCCCATTATTGTTGAATAGAGTGGGTCCACATTAATTTAAAAAAGCGAACAAAGCCATCCCATGTTTGGCTAAGCACGATCATTTTTTCAGAGTGGATAAGTGAAAAAAATACGTCAAAAGGATTGAGCATGCCCGCTCGCAGCCTATGCACCCAGACTGTATTGTAGATGTAAGATTTGATGTCCTGAAGCGTTCAAATGTACTTCTGTCAGAAGCGTCATCATTTTCGTCCACTCGCTGGCCACGGCTCACTATTAGCTATTGGGCCGACGATGCGCGACCTACGGAGACTGCAACGCCGTGCGTCGAGGTTTTTGTTGATAGGATTTGCGAACGCGCATGTTAAAAACCACGTTATATAAATTGTGTCACTGATCGATTCTGACTAAATGTTTAACATTTTCAGACAAACATGTTGACCACTCGATCTACAATCAATATTTTCACCCTCAAATTTCGATCAAACATATCGATCTACAGTCTACCTTCGCGATGTCCTCAATGTCTAGCACGCATATGAAACGGTATGAAAAAGTTTCTGAATTCTGTCGGTTTAGAAAGAGTTCACTAAACCATTGTAAATTAAAGACATATGCGATTTATTCCATGTAGTCGTTAAACGCCTGACCTCTATGGTTCATTGACCTTAAAAATGTAAGCAGAATTGATCTCACTGTTGCTTCTGGTTTCTGTTCTGGTTGCGACGCAAAACTAACGATGAAACGACGAAAACCGTATCCATTGGTAACAAGTAAAATATATCAGAGGATTTTTTGGGAGGGGGGAGGTGGATCACCATAAGAGGGGCTTCTGTCAACTCTGCGTTCCTCTCAGCAAGACTGGCTACCCCCTGCCTGCACGCGAAAGCAAATCAAGGCATCTACGTTGAGTGGCGGGCAATGCAATTTACGTTGGGCCAATTCATACCTAAGGTAAGCAGCTTCCCAGAGCCATTTTTCTGGGTTCGTGTAGTGTAAGGGAAGATAATGCGGTAAAAACGCAGTGTTGCAGGTGTCCAACACATGTTTTACATCCCAAATAGTAGCAATGCCGATCCGGAAATGTGCAACAAAGCAGCCATACCAACATTCTGCTGTCAGTCATTCGGAGATAGCCGGGCCAGGACAGTGGCCACCCAAGGCGGACGGGAGCAGAGCTCAGACAAGGAATATATGACAGAAGGACCTGCATTGTTTGGCTTGGTTCTCAAAGGCGAATCTCCAGTTTTGTGACTTTTGTCACATGGTTTTTGGCACTTTCAAGCTTCCGAATTAGTTTCCGCCTAAAATGCCGCGACAAGTCTTATCTCTTGAAAAGCAGCCAGCAAAATGAAGGCGAATACAAAATCTGTTGTACTGTGAGCCATCGTTTCACCTTCACAATCCCACCAGCCTTTGCTTAGGCCATATTTCGGAATCTACCCTGTGGAGACAGATAACTCCTTAATGACCCAAAATGCCTGACCCCTTTTCGATTTTCGCGTCCCTAGGAAATGCAATGTTGAATGGGCGAATAATCTTGGGAAGTGGATAGTGTTATTTGCCGAATGACATAGATAAGTTGGATAGGCAAGAGTGTGCACCAGTGAGAAACGGCTCGAGATGCATATCCAGAATATCAGTCATTACATTTGAATAAACAGCGATGACCTCCATATCTAGCCCCCCCCCCCCCCGGTCATTGTTTTCCAGAAAGTTTCTGAAGTACGCCCTGAGCTTGGCCCCTCACTTTTTGAAACGTTCCTACGCCTGTGAATGAAAGTACCCAAAATGAGACCGTGGAACGTCCCTGTGGCCCGTGAGGCCCAGGTCCCTCCTTGGCCTTTTCGGGGGACCCTAGTCCTGAACCGGGAACCCTCCGACCCGTTCTAGCCAGGGTCCTGATAAACTGTACTGGGCTCTTATGGCAGTTACCGCACTACTCCAGTAAGGGCTCCTTGCGTTAGCGAGGGCCTCTGCGTCAGTCCCGGACTAACTCCCCCGATCAGAGGGCTCCGGCGTCAGTAAAATGACCGCTGTTTGATGCATCCCAATATGAGTCTCCGAATTCGTCAGGGGATCCGGCAATCATGTCGCCAGAATGACAACCAGTGGATACCCCTGGACGGAACAGGGCCCATAAGCCCCAGACTCCCAGACTGGGAAGGGTAATATGCTCTCTAGTGTTTTACCCATCCACTCTCCTGCCCAGGAAAGGTAATGTCTCTCCCTATAATGTTCAACAGGGCGGATTGAAATAGGGTCAAAAACTTACATTGACATGACCGACATATGTTGGTCTGAGAAAGCCCATAATTTTCAGAACGGATTGGTAAAAATGGCTTTGAGCATGAGCATCGCAACCTTTGGGAACAAAAACACCGATGACTGTCGTGTCATGGTCAAATCCAGCGGTCATGACCGCCGCATCGAACGCCAGGCGGCGGCCAACAGGGCGTGCAAGAACGACCGATCTATCTGGAAGTAATGGTTTTTGGAATGTGAAATAAATCGGTGTAAGAAACATGAAGGAAAAATTAGAATTTCGTATTACCTTCTCCCTCCTTTTACTTCCTTTGAAAACCGATGGCAGTCGAACATGTTCATAAGTTACGAATCGCAATCGAATCGTAGCCATGTACGAACCATAACAGGGCCAATAAAGAATATGTAGGTGTGGGTAAAGTGTGGGTCAAATGACTCGCGCACGAACGGTCACGCGTACGTAGCCTAACCGAATTATTTCAAAAGGCACAATACAGATGGTTCGTTCCGCTGGAGCGGAACGAAAAAAAGCTAAGGGTTATGTTAAACAAATCATTTGGTTTTGCATCTTATTGATCTGCAGATGAAAATCGGGAGGAATATTCCACGTGTAAGCGTCATTGGTAATAAATGAGCTGTGCCACCTTTGCTGGATACACTAAACGATGTGCATGATAAAACACCGAATGGCCCGAACAAAACTATGGCACAATTGGTATACTCGTGTTTGCGGTTATTGAGTTTGCAGTTATTGCAGTTAAGAGCCTTAGACGTTTACACAGCATTTTTAATTTTCTTCATATAAGACCCACAACATTTGATGACGACCAGACGTCCCGCGTTGCTTATGCGGCTGTTTTACTACATGCTCAAAATGTTTGCCCGACGGCATAAGCACACCTGAGTGCGCTCGGTGAACTGTTCACAGCGTTTGCGCACTGAGCGATGGGGAATCAACAGTTCTTCCGTTGGTCTGAGCTCGGCGGCCGTCTCAGGTACCTGCATAGGTGTGGTCCTTCAGCGCCCCCCCCCCACCACCAACCCCACCACCAAATGAGAGATGACAGGTCAAGGGAATGAGCCACCCACTCCACATGGAGTCGCCGACCGCCAGTTTATGACCAAAGTGATTCTGGAGCCACTTTCGTGGGATCAGTGAAGCGTGGTCCCGTGCTCTCATAGCCTCTGAATCCTTGTAACGCTTGTGTAACTATTGTAACCCCTGTGTAACCTTGTAACCCCGTCGCGCCTGTCGCGCAGGATGATGCTCCCAGCACTTCTCCCAAGACCTCGATGCATCGCGCTTTTTTACTGCAGCCGCGAGGTGGTCGTCTTCCTCGAACCAGAATAGTGCTCGATACTACCATGCTTGGACATCGCCAGCCATGCGACACAATTCGCCGCGTGTACGATATCGGTCACCACAATACAATACCGGGCTTGGTTTCCTCCCCCCCCCCCCCCCCCCCCCTAGTGCGCATTGTTCGTTGAGTCGATATTACCACGGAGCATAAAATGTGCCTCATCACTGAACTACAGACCGTTAGGGAAGTCTCTGTCACGCATGAGTCTAGTGGGGAATTTTGACAGTGAATCACTGACATATCGTCACCCATTTCCCCATGACCTGGGGTTTGAGTTCAGGAAACACGCTTTTGTAGGGTGTGGGTGTAGTTCGAAGTCCTTTCCAGACTTGCGACGCATTTCAATTCTGATGTGAAATTCCTGCCCATCTTCAAACTACGTCCGTTATTCATAAGTGTTACGTTTTGTGATGATTGGAATTGCTCTTCTCCACAACAAAACTGTGCGTGCCACCTATATTTGTTAGACCGTCAGCCCGACTGAATGACTGAACTACGATCCTGATACAAGTGCAAAAGGCCCGACATTTTTCATAAAAAATAATGATCGTTCTTTCCGGCTTTGCCGTATATTGCAGCCGCCGCATATGTCGATGCTTTCAACGTCTAAACACCTCATATAATTGAATGCACCGGCGGTGCGATGCGTTTAACTCCCATCGGCAATTTTGTCATATATATATATATATATATATATATATATATATATATATGTATATATATATATACTGACTACTGGCTATTACTGACTATTACTGACCTATCTTTTGGTCAAACGCCATCACTAGCGCGCAGTCGGCTCCGTGGTGGCATGGCCTAAGGGTCCATTTCCCAAGCAGGGACAAAGCCGGAGCCAGCGGCTTACATTGTTCGGGGCCCGACAGGGCCTAACAGGGACCTTTTGTTCTCAGGGGGCCCCGAGTCGGCCAGAGGCCGTGTTCGAGGAGGCCCGAAGAGCCTAAAGGGCCCACCCGGTCCAACGATCAAGGGCCCGGTTAGAGAGTCTCAGGGCATAAAGGGCTGATCGGAGTCTTATTCAGGGACCGGACCTGCGAAGACGGCCCTCAAATAACGGTTAAGGGGTCCTTTGCGCCGATCAGAGACCCGCTGAGTCCGTATGGGCTTATATGCCGGTCAGGTACCACCGATACGTACCATGTAGTCGGCTACGTATTGGTATGGGCCTGAGGACTCACTTCCCAATCGGCTACAAAGCCGGGGCCGAGTCATTTAAACTGGCCAGGAGCCTTGTATCCGCCAGGGGCCACAGCGTCTAACAGAGGGCCCTGTACTCGCAAGAGCCCCGAGCCAACCAAGTTACGTTTTTGATGAGGCCTGGAGAGGGGCCCGGTCGGCTCACCGGAACCGACTAACAAAGGCCCGGTTGGAGGGCATAAGGACCCGAAGCACCGGCTGTAGCTCCCATAAAGAATCGCAGGCTCTTAGGGTCGTGGCCTGAAATATCAGTCCTAGGCCCTCTTGCACCGTTTTAGGAACCCCTGAGACAATGCGGGCGTCTAAGTCTGTCAGAGACCACGAATACCGAACAGTCGGCTCCATGTCCGTCCGAGCCCTTTAGACCCATTTCCTAAATAAAACGCGGTTGGGGTCCGCACTTTGCAGTGTTCGGGGTCCTTGACACAATGAGGGGCTGCTGTGTCGTTTAAGCGGACACAGTGTCGAACAGGATCCTGTGGCGGCAAGTGGCTCCGAGAAGGAGCGGTGTTTGAGGGGACTCGAAGAGGGACCGAAGGGTCTTTCGAGACCAAAGACCGAGGGCTAGATAGGATGGGTGGAGCGTCCGAAGCGTTGGTCCGAAGCGTCCGAAACGTTGGTCCGAAGCGTCCGAAGTGTTGGTATGGGCCTGAGGACTCACTTCCCAATCGGCTACAAAGCCGGGGCCAGTCATTTATCCTGGTCAGGAACCTTGTATCTGTCAGGGGTCCACAGCGTCTAACAGAGGGCCCTGTACTCGCAAGAGCCCCGAGCCAACCAAGTGTAGGTCACATTTAGATTACGGCCCATAGGGCCGTAATCTCAAATGGCATTAAGATGATCCCTTGCACCGGCAGGGACCCCTGAGCCATAGCGTTTCTCTATTTCGGCCAAAGGTCACGAACGACGGACAGTCAGCTCCGTGTTGGTCTGAGCTCTGGGGGCCTATTTCCCAAGCAGAGACAAGGCCAGGCCCGCGATTTGCATCGGTCGGGCTCCTGTATCGGTCAGGGGCCCGCGGTACATAACAAGACATTCTGTGTCATCGAGGGGCCTTGCATCGGTCAGGGGACGATTTGTTTGACAGGGACGGGGACGGGAGCCCGAATGGCAGGGGGTCTCCTGCGTTGGTCGAGACCCTCTAACAATTGAAGGGAACAGGAACTTGTGGTGAGTGCTCACATTGAGGTATTACAAAAGTTCTGTACCAGTCCGGGCCCCCACTAACAGAACGGTGGGCCCTCGAACCCTTTTCCTGCATGGTCCCGTTAAGCCCAAGTGGAGTCTACTGTGCAAATTATTTGACCACCTGCGGTGAGCAGGGATGTTGTCGCGTCAAGGACGGTTCGTGCAACGATACGGGGTTAACTGTGCGGGTCAGAAGGCCTCCGTGTCGGGGAGCGGTTCAATGTGATATGATGTATCCCTCTAAGGGCTCCGGATCGGCCAGGGGATGCTGTCTCGTGTCGCCAGAGTGACGGCCGAAAAACACACCGCGGGGGACAAGATGGCCCTTCAGCTCTTTACCGGGAACAGCAATGTGTCCCATAGCGTTGCACTCAAAGGGGCCCCTTTCCCGGAAATGAGGGATCTCGTGAGTGCTGAATGGTGTGTGTCGAAATGGGCTCAAAACGCACAAGGCCACCCCATGTTTCCCTGAGAACGTCCATTGTTTGCAGAATCCAATAGCGAAACAATAACGATTGAAATGTTTGAACCTGTTTGCCGGGTGCCGACAGCGTTGTGGTTCATGTGCCTGCGCTAACCACCACGCGCCTGGGAAATCGACGCTGCGCGGCCTAGGGAGACTGCAACCCTGGCGTCGAGTGTTTTGCGTGTAAGATGTGCGAGCGCGCATGCTCAAACCTACGTTACATAATTTGTGTCATTAATCAATTCTGGCTGAATGTTGAATATATCGAGACAAACATGGCCTGGCCATGTTAATGCAGTGTTGTCCCATTTTGATATTCAACATTTATTTACGGAATCCTTGCTATCTCTGTACGGCCCAGATAAAAAGTCTGACAAAGTTTCTGAGTTCTATCGGTTTTGAAAAGAGTCCATTGGTCTATTGGAAAATGAAGACTGCCGACGATTTATCTCATGCAGTCACCTAACGCGTGATTTTGTTAGTTTGTTCACTAAAGAAAACTGATCTCTTGGTAGCGCTTGGCCTATATTCCAATTAAGGAAGGTAAACGTGTGTAATTGGTATAACATATATATATATATATATATATATATATATATATATATATACATGGGTGGGGGTGTGGGTGTGGGTGGGTGTGGGTGTGGGTGGGTGGGGGTGGGGGTGTGGGTGTGGGTGTGTGTGGGTGGGGGTGGGGGTGTGGGTGTGGGTGTGTGGGTGTGGGTGTGGGTGTGGGTGTGGGTGTGAGTGTGGGGGTGGGGGTGTGTGAGATAAACATGTCCCCAACAACAAATGGGTAATATCCGGCGATTTGGTAGGGTAAGGGCCTTCCGCTGTCAGAGGGCCTTTTGTAAACCCCGTGCCCCCTCCCTTCCAAGGCCCTGCGTAATTGCGCCAAGGCAACAAAGCATTCCAGACTGCTTTGCTAAAGGACTTGTGGGCGCATTCTCAACACTCATCACCCCACAAGCTTTACACGGCACAGTCAAGAGTGAACAGGTAAATGCTCTTACCCAGTGATGTCTTGAGCTCCCTGAGCTGCTCGCTGAAGCACTTATGGGAGTCTGCAATTGAAAGCTCAGAGGGTCATAACTCCCCTACGGGGTGTCAATTACGTGACACCTCACATGGTGGTCGTTGTAACATTCCGACATCCGAAAGTGACTCCTGCCTCCGGCATACACCCCCTAACGTAGATGGCAGGGCACAGTGTGCAGTTGGCTTCATAAACCACGTTGATTGTTGCGCAGGCCAGACGTGTTAGGGAATGTGTATGCCTCGCTTCATGAGGACAGGCTGCGCCCCGCAGATCAGCATAAACAGCATGCTGCTATAATCAATTTGGACTCATACATGTTATTTGCATGGTAAGTCGCCGCTTCTCACCAACCGCTCCATCTTGCCGGACAGTTCGCCGTCAAGAAACGACAGACATACGCTCACAGTGCATGTGATCTCTTTTGTTTTCGTCCCTGTACCGTGCTTCCTTGAAAGCAGTGCCAGAGTAGTGTCCCGGGGTGTGCTGTCCCCGAGCATGCTGTCCCCCTGATTTATCAAACTGTGCTGAAGATTAATTGCGATTGGTAGCCGTTGTTTTGAAATGTGTGTATGACGTAGTTGATACTGCGTGTGACTGCTTCGCGGTGTGGCTGAGAGGCGAATGGCACGGCGAAGTTCGCTTTCGGTGTTTGTTTTGTAAGGCTGGCGGAAAGTGCAATGATATCTCAGGGAGCATGTTGACGTACAGTCCTGTACTGTACGTTCTCTACAGTTCTCTGTACTCTGAACTCTACAGTTCTGTCTGTTTTGTGGGTGATGTCCTGAGAAGGAATGGAGCCATTGTCATCTTCCGTGTAGTGGTAAACTTGAAAGATGGGTTTAGTGAGTTGATGTGGTACTGTAACTGTGTGAACTTCTCTTCTCTTGTGCCGCTACCCCGAAAATATCAATGTAATGTGTAAACAAATCCGGTCTAAGATAATACTCCAAGCCTGTGCATGAATAGAGCGGCTACCGGCGGGCCCATTTTGTTTCTCATGGCTACACCCGAATTTTATTGGGAAATGATTTGAGTCAAGTCCAAGGAAGTCATCACGCAGGCACGGCTCCATCAGCTGTGGTCGATCTCGTGCATGGTGAGCCGAATGTATGAATTTCACAGATATGGTATCGGGACATGTTAGGGATGGCCGCAATATGGCTTCGTCAATGAAATATTTGTATATAGCCAAGCGGCATCCATGGTGTACGAAAAAGGGTTGGTCAGCAGCCCAGCAGGGTGCCCGGCCACCAGCTCCTCTCGAAAACATGTGGAACTGAGCAGGTGCCGTCGTGATCGCACCGTTATAAGATGTTGAAGATGCCGTTGATGCTCTGTGTGACTAAATTCACTGAAAGGAAAAGATGAAGGAAAACAAGAGCAGCAGAGCCTAGCTTTGAATTTTGTCATGTCAAATTTCAACTCTCAACAACCGAATCTCACTTTTTCTAATCGGTTTGGGGTCTCGGCCGGTGAGGTTTACCTACCTCAGAACTGAACTACCTAATCTTCTCTCAAAACCTGAGCTGTTCCCGGATCTCTGCCAGTCATATTTGTGTCCTGGATGCTAAGAATAATGTGTTGTCTTTTAGTCGACTTGCGGCACGCCGGTTTTGTTTGTGAGTTGCGCTCTCCCCTCCCCCTTCCCCGCTGTAAAATCCTGCGTACACCCCTATTTAACACTGCATCAGGTTTGCGGAAACATAGGAGAAAGGTGGAACAGAGTGCCCAAGCGTGAAACTCCCGTTGATACATTACACGCCGGGCGAAGGTGGATATGACCAACTACCATTTATTGAGAAGTCGCCACATGCTGCTCGGCACCTTTTGTCCCACTTCGGGTGTTATTGCGTGAAACACCTTACAATTGCTGCAGACGGACCTAGCATACTATTTCTGTGCATATGAGCTCACATCTGATTACACCAAGCTGAAGTGAGCGCGGCACATCCGGTGCGGTGGTGGTGACGTCACAGTGGTCGACTGGTGTAGATGGCGCTGCGGGCGGCGTGAACGGCACGAGCCAGACGCGCGGTCGCCAGTCGAGTCGCGTGCCAGGTCGGAGGAGGTGTGGGATCGGCCGGTGCGGAGGTCCCCGTGAGGTGTCTGTCTTTGGGTTCGGTACAGATCATCGAGACAAGCGCTCAGTTTGTGGAAGACATCATGCCGAGCAGCGAAAGGCCATCTGAGAACAGAAGGGTGAGTCATGCGCTGCAGAACACGCCCGCGCACTTGCATTCTCCTTCGAAAGACATGACAGCATCGCTGACCCACCGTTGTCATTTCTGGTTGTTCAGCTTATAGATAAGCAGGCTCAGACGCAGCAGCTGGCCAACGGTTGACTGGCTAGCGTTTGACTTTGACAATTGTTACGCTGTTCTTCGAGCCTGTGCGGGCTCCACTGACAGTTAGAATAGGTTCCTCCATGACTAGACTCATCAACGTTGCAGTGTGGATTGTAAAATGTGATTGTTGTGATGCGAATGTTCAGTGCTGAGCCTGCTAGGAGTGCAGGCATACGTGGAAATTTATCCGTTAATTCACACGTCGCGTGGCAGTCTTGACATAGTCATGGGCGTAGCTCCACAAGATGGGTTGTCTTCGCGGTGGAAAAGGCAAACCTGGTCCCAAAAATAGGACCAGCGGATTTTTCCTATCTTCTTCCCAAAGCCGTGGGGAGCCCAAGTTGGTGGAGGGGTCTGCCCCCCCCCTTCCCAACAGTTTGGGAAACTACATCCCTGCCAATAGTATTACCGCGCAGGCATAATGCTCACGCAACGTTGTCTCCTCTCCAGATGAACAAACCAATCATGGAGAAGCGCCGGCGGGCCCGCATCAATGACTGCCTTAACGAGCTGAAGAGCCTGGTGCTGGAGGGGCTGAAAAAGGACCCGGCGCGTCATTCGAAGCTGGAGAAGGCCGACATCCTGGAGATGGCCGTCAAACACCTGCGCTCGTTGCAGACGAGGCCGGGCGCCACGCAGGCGCGCTTCCAGCAGGGCTACGCCGACTGCGCGAGGGAGGTGGCCTCCTACCTCGAGTCTAGAGAGGGCCTCGACCAAGAGGCCAAGCAGCGGCTGATGGTGCACCTGGCCAGCTCGTGCCGGCCCCTGAGCACATCCGCGGCGCCGGCACCGACGTCGGCGTCGGCGGCCGTGCCGACCCTGCTCGGAGGCCTGCAGCTGGTGGCGGCCGTGCTGCCCGGCGGCGAGCTTGGTTACATCGTGCAAACGCGTCAGCCGCCCGCCGCGGCCGCCGTCAGCGCTGCCGCCGCCGCTGGCTCCAGCGTGGGCTCGCTGAGTCCGCCGCCCTCCTGGGAGCCGACCGACGCCGGCTCGCCCGCCAGCCCCGCCTCGTCCTGCGGCTCGTTCGGCTCGTCCGAGGGCCGGCCGACCAGCCCCCGGCCGCTCGACCTCGTGGCGCACAACCGGGGACCAGAGGATGAGGCCCACTGGCGGCCCTGGTGACGGCAGGACGGACGAGGCCCAGCGGCGGCGCTCCGGGAAAAAGGGTCACCTAAATGGGATGTGGCGAAGGAAGATTGTCAGGTCACAGGTTAGGCCAGAAGTTTGCGTGAGCAGCCATAATCTATCGATCGCTCATAGTGTGCAGCCGCTATTGGCGAGGTGCATTCCACACTGCGCACATTCCACTGAAGTGTGGCCTTGTGATTTCGTCGGCCTTTTAGCCTTCTGCTTCTGTGATTTGCGCTGTGTAAGTGTGATGTTTGGATAGGTGCTCACGCCGGGTCCTTTGAGTGCCAATGCCGCCGGCGGCCGCTTCTGAAGTGTGCTGACGTTGCGAGCGGTGGCATGTTTTGCAAGGCACTTAGGCCTCGGTCGTCGACTCGTGCGGTGCGGTGACTTGGATTATCGCTCACGACTCTCACGGAGATCGGTCGACCTGGCAATGTGTCCGGAATTGTGAGAGCCATTTTACGTACAATACAGCGACGGGTGTCGTACCTTCTTTTTTCGGTTCTTGTTACTACAAGTAACCATGAAGAGTCTGAACTCAGTTTTAAGAGACATGGACGCCGTGCGGCATGTGCTGTGTCTTGGTAACATCTTTATTATCAGCAAGCCATGTCCGTTTCGAGTAATTTGGTTCACTTCTGTCAACAAAAACTCGTCTCGGCTTCGGACAAGTTTTTTAATGACTCCGTGAAGATGGCTGGTGGCTGGGGTCGGCTGGCCTGTGCGGCCATTCCTGGTTCCCGGTCAGAAGGTGAGGTGAGGCCGTTGACATACGATAAGGGCCACAATAGCGCAAACAAGCACGATCTGATTTTGGGACGCAACTGGACAAAAAAAAAAGAACGCCGCGGTCAGTTTTTGCGGCTTTGTCTATCTTCAAAACGGCTTGAGTGATGTTAAATTTCACCTGGAAGTCCGTTACCGCGGCTTTGACATCATCGCTGTCTCGGCCACATAGAGTTGCGAGCTCGTTATCGAATCGAGCATGGTTGGGATGAATGAGGGGTCCGAAGCCCGGCCCCTCTGTTCCTATAAACATGTATACTGATGAAATAGCGAACATAGCGAGTGAGTACTATGTTTTTCGACAATGTTCAAATACTTGTGGAGGACAGGTTTTTTGTTTCATACAAAAATTATCGGAAAAAACGAAAGGCTATGAGGATCGCGATGCGATCAGTGTTGCTGAGCTGTAATTCCGACTTTGTCCGCTAGGCGCACGTGCACGCCACCTTCGGCATGATCCGGCGCGCCACCACCGGGTTTAGTTCGCGGATGCTCTGCGTATCCTGACCTTTAACTGCTTGCCCGATCGTGCTTGCCAGCCTCCGGCATGCATTGCCTGCTTGATCAGACCCCACCTGTACGTGTTCGTCGGAGCTGGACGGGGCATGTTGGGTTCATGTCTTGATGCACGGGGCGCGTTCGGCTGAGGGAAAATTATTCAACGAATAATTATCTCTCCGATAATCATCTACTGTTATTCTCCACTTACGCTCGGTTGGTCCCGAAATTACCCTCCCGATTCATCTTTCATGCGCCATGCATACCTAACAGTTAAAGCAATGCATTGCGAAAAAAAGATACTCCATCTTGACCATGCTCTGAAAATTTTGCGGGAGTCTCCCTTGGTACGGATTATTATCTGCCACAATTCTCCGTGTTGGCAGTGCCAAACGCCACTCAGGCATGCATGCATGGAGTGTTAAATCCAGCATCCCGAATAATTTTCCGAGATTATCTGCCGGCCGAACGCGCCCGCGCCCTGCACGCCGGTCTCTTCAAGTAGCTGTAGTATCTCACGTGCGTAACGTGTGCTGACGAGATCTGACTAGCAAATGCACTAGTCTTTCCCGTAGCAGGTTCTTCGAAAAAAGATGGTCAAATACCTCATCTATGCACTTCTGATGACACGTTGGTCCACCCATATTCGTTCTGCCGGGCTCGATCACCGGACATTCGATCTGGCGGTCACGTGACCGGCGGGGGCGTGACGGGGTGCGGCCGCCGCAGCAGATGGTGTTGGCGCTGAACGGCGCTATCGGGCCGAGCAAAGCGCCGATCAGCGCCCAGATGCCTATCTCCAGCCGACGGCGGCCCTTCGGCCGGCCCTATCTGCCGCCCGATCTGGCGATAACAGACCGCGCCGCCCCCTGCGCAGGCACGCTCCGCCGCCGGCCCCGGTCTTGCGCGTCTTGAGCGTGTGCATGTGTCGTCGAGACTGGGCTCGCTGCGCCCACGCGGCCGAAGGACCTGGCGTTTTCGGCTCCGGCGCTGATGCTGGTTCAGGTTGGGTTTGTCTGCCGCGTGATTCGTCACCCTTGTAGCCTATTCACAAGCTACGCCTACCTCTCCGAGACGCTGGCACATTTTCTTTGCGCTATGCATAATTGATGAGCAAACTCCCAAATATGCAAAAGACGAACGAGCGATATCAACCCCTCGCTGACGCCCAACAAGCATGAGACAGCGCCTACTGCATTTCCTCACAACTACTTCACTCCCTGCGGGGCGCAGCTGGGCTGCACGTTAGCGTTCGCGTGCGAACTGAGGGAACCATGTGGACTGAGGGAACCCCTCCCCCTCTCGGGAGGAGAGTGGCGCGGAGGGACATGCCCTCCCATTAACAAAGCTCAAATCCCGCCTCCGACAAGTGCTATGAAATGCACACAATTAGAACAGAGCCCCATTTGCTGGGATGAATTGCGCTCTTATGTCGCGTATACTAATCAGGTCCACTTGGTGATAATTTGTCTGGTTGATAGCGGCAATCCTTTCCGACAGTGGCGGCTTTATTTCGGCTAATCGCGGCGTACAAAGTGTGCCGCCGTCAGCCCGCGCCTGATGGCTCGGCGTGGGCCGACCAATCAGGGTCGGGCGCGGTTCGCCGCTGATGCATGTTTGTTCTTAGCGGCCGGGAAAGGCCGCCACGGGCGCCGGGCCGTGGAAGCGCAGCGCCTCTGCTCCAGGAGAGGTGCAGGGACGATATTCAGGCCGCAAAAAGGACGATATATTTGGGCTGGGGTAAGCGGTCGAGGAACGGTCCCTTGCGAGATCAAAGCGAGTTCCGCCTGGATAAGCGCGTCTTACGCATGAAAGACGGGGGTCGTATCTAAGGGGACACTATTATAACGTAGACACGATTGCACTGCACTTTGCGTCTTCGGACTAGTTTGCGCGGTTGAATAAGTGGCCTAGTAACTGAACCTCCGGGATTGACGTAAGAAGTCACTTCCATGAAGATACAAACATTCAAAAATACGCCTAAAACGAGCACTTTTGTTGATGCAGAAAAAATGAGTCCAGGAATGGATCGCAAACCCTGGAGCAAGTATCCGTAATCTTATCCACACTGTAGTTTTAATTCGAATGTTTTGTGGGTCCATGTACTGTACTATAAAGGAACGCTAGCCGGAATTCGCACTGCTGTAATCCGTTCCTTCCCACCCATAACCTTCTCTCTAATCTTGGTTTGGGCGCATTCTCATCCGCCGGCAAGGATTGGCCGCATACATGTCCATCGCAGGTCGTGTGTTCCGATTATCGAATATGAAACTTGGTATGGCATATTCAGTTGGGGCTATACGTTGATCGGGGCCCCTCTTTTTCGAAGTTACAGACAAGTTATTTTCACCACACAGCGCGGCGAAATTCCGCCGGATGAGTTCGTCTTTGTTCGTTCGCCAAAAACGCAGCATTGCAAAAGGTACTACCAACTGAACCTAAGCATACGTGAATATGTATTTATGCAGGGTGCAAAACATTGTGTGTTAAATGTAGACTGTTGAATTGCTTTTCGGAAGGATTCGGTTAGGTTAAATAGTGAGTATCTAAACTTGGCGAGCAGCAATCTTGCACTAAAGCAGGCCCCCCAAAGCACCAATAATGTATGTTCCTCTCCTCCTTCACTTCTTTCTTCCTTCCGTCTCCGCCTACCACTTTGTCTCTCATCATGTTTCTCTTCTCTTCATCTCGTTCCATTCCTGCTTCCATCTCTATCCCAATCTCCATCTCTTTCACCCTCTCCATCTTCGCTTCCATTCCCATCTCCATCTCCGTTTCCATCTCCACCTCCGCGTCCATCTTCATCTCCATCTCCGCCTCCCCCTCCCTCTTCCACTCCTCCATCTTTCTCTCTGTCCCTCCGCCATCTCTCCCCGCTCGCTCTCTCCCCGTCTTCATTACTCCCCGCCGTGGTCGTTATCCTCGCCATTCGCCGCCGGCCGCGGCCTGACCATGAGGCTGGGAGCGAAAGGGTGATCAGTGATTATCCCCGGCCGTTTGATTAATGTCCGGGAGCAGGTGAGCCGATTGAATACCGCCTGATTTATGCCCGGGCGGCGGGTAAGGCCGCCGGATTGTTCCGCGACCCCGACAGCCAACTCGGCGGGGTGAGGTGTTCATCCCTTTTCTTATCGGCACCGGGTTGTACGGAGGATCTGTCGCATGCTATAACCAGACGCAAAAGACTAAACTGAGGGGATGATTTGCGCTGTTCGGTTATGCGGTCTCTACTTTTCTGTTAGGGCAATCAATAAGCGCAAGTCATCTTCGAAATGCAGGAAGCGTCTTTTTCCAAGTGGTGTTACCCGTTGATCAAGCGTGCGACAGCTACGTATTAACGGCGACGTTAAGGTTATGCCCGCCGTGGGTCTTCTTCATCGCGCCAGTTATAACTTGAACATAGGCAATGGTGCGGTATGCATGGCTCCATGGAAACGTTCCACGCTTGAGGATATTGAAGCAAACATCAGATATAAGATTGCTTATAACTATTGATATGATTTTTAGTGGAAAAGGCTGCTCTGGACAATACAATTTATGTGCTTACTAAATATGTCCCCAATACGTCACTGTTTAATCACGTCATCGTGAAATTCATATTATTGATTGAAAGCTCATTGACCGCATCGATATCTGAAAATCGTGCTCACAAACGCCAGATATGAATGATCCGACAATTTTTTGCTTCTCGGTCTTGATCGCCTTACAGCCAATGAAATGACAGCATTTGAATGGCATTATGATATCATGGATGCCTGGGTGGCCTTGGCCTAGTCTCCGAAACAGTGCGCATCTTCGCGGGCGTATAGCTCAGAAACTAGAAGAGTTAAGTCTCAGGAAAGGCAGAGCTGTGAATTACACCGAATGATCTTCAGTGTGGCAATTTCAGTTTAAATCTCCGTACGAATGTGAAACACTCCCTATCTGTAGTCTCTCGCGTGCGACATGCTAAGAGATGTGAAGTTCGTTGATATTTTATGTGTTAGCCATGGATCAGTGTTGGGTTTGAATTTGGACGACTGTTCATACTCTTCATAGGTTTCGGTGGGATTCTAAAAATACATTTAGGTCATGAGAGTAAAGACGCGAGTAGACACCCGCGGGTGTCACCGAACCACGGGGTATCTTCTTTTTTTGAAAGAGGGTAAAGCAACAGTCGCCTACCTGTCCTGGACAGTGCTGCACAGACTTGCAGCTGGATCACATTAATTATTACCTCAGCATAGATGGTAGACGCATACTAGGAGACAGAACGTCATCCCGCACGCATACCAACGCCCTGCGTACCTGGCTTTGGCCGCTTCTTTTGAGAAGGGCTACTACTGAATAACCATATTCATCATGCTGGTTTAATTATTAGCCGCGCTGGCTTTTGGGCAGCTACTGACAATTCCTCCGCAATGCATCCGACTTAACACTTTCATCATCTCAGTGAGATACAGTTTCCGGCTATCACATTGCTCCCAGCCCTGAATGCACGCTCCAGGAGCCGACATCGCCAGCAAGCTCATATGGCTGCTGGAACGGAAACATACCAGCCTTCGCCACTCCCATATGCAAGATGCAACGGCTGGGGAATGTCAAGGGGCTGGCCTAAATCCACACCTGGCGGTTGATTCCACACATCCAGGCGTATCCCCAGTGCTCCCAGCGCTTAAGTTGTGGAGCTTAGGCCCGCCCTGATCTGGTTCAACGACAGAGCATAGGCATGCGAGCAGTTCATCAGGTTTGGTGGCATGTCAGCACCGTCACCTTGTAATGGCTGACCGCACCAACAGCCACGAAGCCATCAGCAGCAGATCGCTAGCAAGTACGAAGCGATCAGCAGCAGGTTGTCATCACCGGACATGGTGCTGTCAGCAGCCAATTGTCACCACCAGACATGGTGCCGTCAGCAGCCAATCATCACCACCAGACGTGGCGTTGTCAGCAGCCAATTGTCACCACCAGACATGGTGCTGTCAGCAGCCAATTGTCACCACCAGACATGGTGCCGGCAGCAGCCAATCATCACCACCAGACGTGGTGCCGTCAGCAGCCAATTGTCACCACCAGACATGGTGCCGTCAACAGCCAATCATCACCACCAGACATGGTGCCGTCAGCAGCCGATTGTCATCACCAGACATAGTGCCGTCAGCAGCCGATTGTCACCACCAGGCATAGTGCCGTCAGCAGCCGATTGTCACCACCAGGCATAGTGCCGTCAGCAGCCGATTGTCACCACCAGGCATAGTGCCGTCAGCAGCTGATTGTCACCACCAGGTATAGTGCCGTCAGCAGCTGATTGTCACCACCAGGCATAGTGCCGTCAGCAGCCGATTGTCACCACCAGGCATAGTGCCGTCAGCAGCTGATTGTCACCACCAGACATAGTGCCGTCAGCAGCCGATTGTCACCACCAGACGTGATGCTATGAGCAACAGATTTCTACCACCGGACAAATCACCACCAGCAGAACGTCTTCAACATCTAGCCGTTTTCACCTTAAGGTGCCATCGCAACGCTGTGCCGGGTTGGGGGGGGGGGGGGAGGGCGCGTGACCGCTCCCCCTCCTCCGCGTTGCTGAGCCCGTGGCGTAAAGGACACAAATGTGTTTCAACCTAACCTATCCTTTTTTAGCGGTTTATCGCCGGGCGTGGGACAGAGAAGCCCTTTACGAGAGCCTTCAGGCACTAGAAGCATATCCTGCCTTTTCTCCACGGATAGATAGGTCACTGACCGGCGAGCCGCCCAGGAACCCAATCTTCCGGATTCCTTCGATTCTTTACACTGTCCTAGTTCGGCCACCTTTTTAGGCTTCCCCGTCATGAGCGGGCTTCTTTTGTGCGCCCGGAGCTGGCCATTGTAACGCGGCTGTGTTTTTTGTTCGGGAACAGGCTCCCCTTCGCACGCCTCTGCGTCGGCACACCGGCCGTCGCCGGCCGCCGGCGCGCGCCGATCGGACCTCCGGCCCACCGGCGAGCCGCGACGGAGGTCGCCGTGGCACCGCGGCCGGTCTGCGGCGGGGTTCGGCACGCGCACGTGGAACGACTCCCCCTCCCCCCCCCCCTCCTCGGCCACCCTCTGTGCCTGGATGTGGGCTCCATAGCGAGGAGGGATAGGACACACTGTGGATGACGGAGAGCAGGGCCCAAACAGTTCAAGCATCCGCTGTTTTAACGCACAGTTTTGACAAGCAAAAACGGTGTGTTTGTCATTGTTATAAGTTGGTGTGAGTGATGCGTCTGCATAAATCTCCTGTGACGTCAGCCCATGACGTCACACTATAGGACGAGCCTCTGTCGGCAAGCAACCGGCACGCAACTTGTGAGGTCCATGACAAGCTTCGACGTATAAAAGATATTGATGTTTCTTGATTAAAATGACAAGAAATGCATTTTGGAATAGGTGCCATTTGAATCCGGGTGGTAAAGCTGAGCTTACGCATTCAAAATGCCTCATCAAATGCTGAAATATGGCAAATATTTGAGTGCCAAAATCAGTGTTTAAGTGCTCAAAAGCAATGGCATACCTGAAAACTGGAAAAAGCATCAAATAAACATTCACGATAGCGACAACAACAAGAGAGAAATAGCCAACAGCCGTATTCAGGATGGATTCTTGCCTTCGCCAGGGTAGAATTAAAAAGCATTTTACCGTCCGAGACCCATGAATAGGGTTGGTTGTTCTGCATTGCCCAGCTGGACTGTATGCCTGGATTTTGCTGGATTTTCGAATTTCAGTCACAAGCTGGCTGCAGGTTAGACTGCGACAAACACTTCCTTTGACTGGGAGTGGCCTGCCCTTTTCATGTGCACTGCAACGAATCAGAAATGATCAAGGTCGTGATTAAGGGCCTATGGAAGAGTTATGAAACGCTCGCAGAGGTATTGCTGAATGTGCCACGACTTTCGTTTGAACGAAAGACCCGGGTGATTAGGAGATCTCAAATATGTTTGGGCTTCCGGACATTTAAGCAGTCGCCGGTGTTCCCGAGGTCCGTTGGTGCTCTGGAAGTCTCAAAATCCCATGGATGCCCCTGATGCTTCTAGGATTCCATATGTTTCTGGAGGGTGAGCGAGGGCCAAGTGGAAATGAATAAAACTATCCTATTCTCACTCGAATCTCATTTTGTCATGGATGCAGCCCACCATCCCTTCGAATTCAGGGGGACAGCGGCAAAATTTGTGCAACACCTCCAACTGATTGCGAAGCTTCACCCCAGCCCCAAGAACTGCGTTTCGTTTCGGCAGCCATCACGCACTGCACCGTCTTATTCTGCGTCGCGGTAACATTTACGCTGCTCGTCTATGCATGTCATTCGCTACCATTTGTCATCGCTGTCTCGCTGACGTCATCGGTTGGCTGCGCCATTGTTGTTGCATAAGATACGAACGGCTGCTCAGATCTAAAGGCCCTCTTCTTCTGGACGACAGCACGCTTAGCTGTGAATTAAGTACTTCTGAGAAGAAGATTCAGGAAAGAAATTTAAGTGTGTGCGTTTACATTATTTAGTGATTTCAAGCCGGCGCATTCGCCTACAACATGTAAATGGCTTCACGTCTTCGTGCTGTCTTCATTACGCAGACTCCACATCGATTCCTACAAAAACCTGAAAACCGACTGATCGAGGGAAAGTTGGTGCTCCTGTGCCCGCAACTGGCCGTGAAGTTAGGCCCTTATTTTCGCCATTCCTAATGCCCATTTTCTCTCCCATCGAACATCATTAGTCTGGTGTCGCGGTGACACCGGGTCGCCAAGGCTGAGCCAGGCTTTGACACCTGTTACGCAGATCTTTTTCGCAGGACAAATCAGTTTTTTTCCAATGCGCAAATTCTACTTCGACGTTTCACATATCCTCAGGGAATGATAAGTTTGGAATTCGAGCGTGGTAATGCTACGCGAAACCACTGCAGATCAAACAACTGGCACGGATTTAAACCAGATATAGCCGACCGTGGCTTGCCTTGAGCATGCCTCTGAAGCGGCAAAATTTCCGGTTAATTGATGCTAAGGCAGGTTTTGCCAGCAGGCTTGCTCCCCGAACGCCCGGCTCTAATGGAGACCAAAGTGCTTGTTAATTATATTCCTGAGGTCCAGCCGTAATGCAGTCACGGCGAAGCGGTCGGGCCGGGCCTGACACAGCCCAGACGGGGCCCAATCCGGCCAGCTGACCAAACAGCCACCAAAGCGGCCTCATATGTTGCCATGACAGCCGCTCAGCGCTGAAAACACGACGCCGGGGCGGCGCGTCAGAGCTCGTCCCCCCGCCAGCATCGCCAGACCCTTCTAATCGGTGCCGCAGCCTCGCGCTGTCAGGCCGTCACCAACGGCTGGTCAGCGAAACACGCGGCGGCACGCTATGCTCACGCCCGTCGCAGGGATGCCGGTAATCTGTGATGATTCAGAGCCCGCTGTCCAGAATGTTCATATCCTGCTGAAAGTTACATATCCGCAATGTTAGATAATTAATTTACTACCTTTACGTCGCGAAGAGTACTGGTGTGAGGGAGCGAGTGTTTCAGTGTGCTGCGACTGTTCAGGTCCACAGACTAAGGAGGAAGCTGGTCACGACATTCACTCACAGAAACACACCCACAAACAACCACACACACACACACACACACACACACACACACACACACACACGTCAAAGCGGAGGGCCGGGACGAGAAGCCGCCGCGGTTTTCCCGCGATCGCTGCAGGCGCCGGGAGCGGACGGGCCTCCGCCGCCGCGTCTCGCCCCGGGAACCCCGCGGCTGCTGCCGGGAGAGGCCGGCGCGGGGCCCGCTGCCGGCCGGATATACCTATCTGCGGTGCTGATCGGCCGCGGCCGGCCCTCTCACCGGAAACGGCCGGGCACGCGCCTGCGGTCGGCCGGTGGGCCTCCGCAGGACGTCGCCCGGCGCCGCGGGGCCCGGCCACTCGGCGCCGGGCCGCGCCGCTCCGGACGTGCCGCGCGTCGGGCGGCCGCGCGGGACGCGCAGGTGACTCAGGCTGACCCAGTGCCGCCACGCCTCGGTCGCCTCCCCCGCCTGACCGGTAATCAGGGGGCGTTTGAGAGCCGGGGGAGCATGGTTCGGCTGAAGCTGGAACGTTGGGCAACAGCGGGCACGTGGTAGGGAGGCGTGGATGGGTGACCTTATTCATGGGTCATTTCCGACCGGCTTTGTTCCGCGCCGATCTGTCTCATATCATTGCCAGCGCGTTTCTACGAATAACTGGATAGTTGAAATCCCCGGATCGTCACACTGATGTTAGGCATTGTATTTGTGTCCAGCGCCGGAAGCGGCGGGTGTAGGGTAGTCTGTTGGGCAGTATTTTTCTTTTTTTCTTTTCCATCCATCTAACTGATAATGGTGAGCGTCAAAAATCCTTCCCCCAACAATTAATTTTCCAATCTTCCTAAATCTGCCAATCTTCCTATCTTAAAGACCACTAATCTTCCAATCTTACTAAAACTTATTAATATTTACTCATCCACTGCCGTACAGTTCTCAGCAACAAGTAGGCCAGCTACTTAAAGACCTTAATTTCATCTATCCACTCACTTGGGTATATGGAGTTTTGGTACCTAAAAGGGCTTCTCCGAAGAACATGTCATCAACAAGCATAAGGGAGGACGCGAGCCGGAGCCTTTACTTCACGCTCACAGCTTAACAGACACGAACATGTACATGTCACGAAGGACGTTTCGGCCACCTCGTGCGGGGTCATCAGACGCTATCGATATGACGGGTGTGCCCGTAGGTAATGTTTCAGGTCTATGAAGAGAAGTTTGTCGTAACCACGCAACGGAGGCTAATTACATTAAATTTTCACCTCACATTCCGATGTTTACTGCGATCATGAACAATATCAGAAAACAATTATTGGGACCTTTAGGAGTTATTGCGCGTCAGTTGAGAGTCAACCGACACAAGCCTAATGAGCCCATAAATCTTGATGCATACCTTAAAGTTGAGCCTGCAGTAGCATGAAGTGCAAAAATCTGGATATATAGAATATCCAAATAGCCAGATTGACGAGCACGCATACTGTTTTGCGCTGAGGAGGGATGATGATGATATTCATGATGATGATGCGCTGATGGCGACGAAAAGTCACCCTTTGAATCCACGTAAAATAACGGCACTTTTTCATTATGACTAACATATGCATGATTCCGTTCATAAGAAACAGTCATTTGATCACTGCATCCTCAAAGGAAGCCAAAAGTTAAGCTCATATTTTGACGTCATGTCCTTGGCAGTGCTTATCCAAATCAAATATAGTATAATTAGACGCATCTTCAGAAAACGGGCGTTTTCATTGGAACGCCTTCGTGAAAAAAAAATCCGAAAGGGATCACTCAATAGCATATACATCCTCCAAAACACATAAGGCACCATACAAGCAATAAAAGTACAAGAGCAAAAGACGTTTTGAGTTCATGGCGAACGTATCTGGATATGCTTAATGTAGCACAGGACGAATTATAAAAGCAGGCATAGAAGCTGGCATTCTGTTTCAGAGCCCTCCAGTTAGGATAATTGTTTTGTGTGCCTAAGAACGACATGCCGTGACGGCGTCTATGCCAGGAACTGGTTTAATCATCATTTTCTAGGATCCCATCTTGATAAGCCAAAACGGCACTGTTCTTAAGGAGGCGCAACAGCTTTATGGGTCCTCCAGATTTATTCGCCCTCCAGATTCGTCCTCTAGATTTGTTCGTCCTCCAAAAGGACTGGTTTGTCACTCAACTCGTTTTTAGTGAGATTCGAGTCGAAACCGCACTTTGACATTCCTGTTGGTCATCTATTGTAAGCGACCTCCTTCGTTTTCCCCCTGTGCATCTGATACCCGTCTTACTTTAAGTAAAGGTGAGTAGAAACTAATGTGAACATAAGGTAATGTGAGTGTGAGTAACAAGAGCGGTTCAAGGCACTAGGGCTTCCAGTGACGTACCAAAACATATCGCCACGGGGTAAATGTCATCCAATGATTC
This sequence comes from Pollicipes pollicipes, assembly GCF_011947565.3. Taxonomy (NCBI): domain Eukaryota; kingdom Metazoa; phylum Arthropoda; class Thecostraca; order Pollicipedomorpha; family Pollicipedidae; genus Pollicipes; species Pollicipes pollicipes. The sequence continues at coordinate 29,343,362 of NW_023597034.1, read as the reverse complement.
ACACCGGTCGCTGGCTCGTGATTCGCTCAAGATGTTGCAAAATCCTCTTTGAACCGATTCTCGGCGTGCAAAATTGTGTTTCGATGCTTGATGTGAAGTTCCAGAAAACTGCGGCTTATCAGCCATGCCGGCTGATGGGCCGCAGCCATACCGGCTGATGGGCCGCGGCCACACCGGCTGATGGGCTGCAGCCACACCGGCTGATGGGCCACGGCCACACCGGCTGATGGGCCGCAGCCATACCAGTTGATGGGCCGCAGCCATACCAGCTGATGGGCCGCAGCCATACCGGCTGATGGGCCGCAGCCACACCGGCTGATGGGCTGCAGCCATACCGGCTAATGGGCCGCAGCCATACCGACTGATGGGCCGCGGCCACATGGGCTGATGGGCCGCGGACATACCGGCTGATGGGCCGCAGCCATACCGGCTGATAGGCCACAGCCATACCAGCTGATGGGCCGCAACCATACCGGCTGATAAGCCGCAGCCATACCGGCTGATGGGCCGCAGCCACACCGGCTGATGGGCCGCAGTCAAACCGGCTGATGGGCGATGTTGATGAAGCGGGTCGTTAATACGGTCCAGATGGCCATAATCGCCCAATATAGTTATCGGAGAATGAATTCGTCTTAGTGGCAAGAACCGCACTTGACAGTGATTCAGGGGTCCCGAACAGTAATTAAGGAGCACAGGCACACTTATTGGGGGTCCGGGGCCCCAAAAACTGTGTAAAATACTACCATTGTTTGGCGGCTCCGATTGTATTTTTAAATCACGGGCCATTGCATTTGACGGCATCTTTGTCACGGTGCTCGTTCAGAATAACTTTCTGTCTTGACCTAACCCGAAACGTTTTCGCTGTTACGATTTGACATCTCGATCATCCCGGAGATGCGCAAAGTTTGGTTGCAGCCCGGGAAGTGGCATGCCAGCCAACAACTAATTCAAGCTAGATCACAAATATACTCCACTATGCAACATTAGTTTGTACCCCACCCAAACGTTACCTTGACCCCCCATTTCTTTGGCCGAAATGCTTTGAGTGTTATGTGATGTCCGTGTCTCCTGTGCTGCTCAAATAGCCGACTACTTCATAGGTGATGCCAAAAATACAAAATGTTGTTCGTCGAAACAAAGTGCGCTTAATCCGTTGAGAATGTATGTTTAAGGGAGGTACAACTATCGGGCCCTCGACCTCGAACTCTCTTTTCACCCTCCGCCAGGGGTGCTCAGTTTCAGGGGTGCTTTCCCCTTTGTCCCCTCTGTCAGGGGTGCTCAGCCATCTGCGTCCTCTCCGCCAGGGGTGCTCAGCTCCCTTCGTCCTCTCCGTCAGTGGCGCTCAGCGATCTGCAACCCCACCGGCAGGCTGGCGTCCGTTCCGCCAGGGTTACTCAGCCCTCTGCGACTTCTCCGCCAGAGGTCCTCAGCCCTCGATGTCCGCTCTGCCAGGGGTGTCCAGCCCCCTGCGCCCTCCGCCAGGGGTGCTCAACCCTCTGCTTCCCATCCGTCAGGGGTGCTCAGCCTTATGCGTTCCCTCCGCCAGGGGTGCTCAGCCCCCCATGGTAATACGCAGCGAAGCGGCGACCTCATCTACAAACATACACATATCTTTAAGAGGGACCTACAAACCCAGCTTCTGTTAATAGGACGAGGCGTTCTCCCCTTTATCTGGGCTTGGAGCACCCCTGTAAATGAGGAGGCCCTCTGCCTGGGCGCCCTACCTGGGCTTGCGGACACTAATCAAACTGTGCAAAAGCACCTCTCTTTCTGGGCTTAAAACGCTGCTGCAGTTGGACGTCCCACGACGCCCCTTCATGCGCGTTATGCTCAGTTCTTAATTTTGTGGGCGTCGCTGTCCCATGGCGTTGGCCCCCACACACCTCTGTTTGTGGCACCCCTTTTCCTATTCATGTCTGCAATACTCTTCATAGACATGGGGACATTCCCTTTCGGGGCTTAGGGAGCAGCTGAACTGGGGCGTGATAGCTCGGTCTTCCTTGGCATGGGGCGCACTTAGTTTTAGATGTGGGCATCCCTGTGCTTGCACTTGGATAACATAGGCTTGGGGGCTCTATCTGGGCTTAATCGCGTCCCTCCATTCCAAGGGCTCGGGCACTCCTCTCTTTGTGCTTGAGTGTCCCTCTATTTTGCTTTGTACTGCATCCTTAACTACGCTTAGTGGTGTCTTTCTGTGTGGGCTTGGAACACCTCTCCCCCCCCCCCCCCCCCGCCTCCAGCTAGGCACAGGACCTCTCTGCTTAACTTCACCCTTCACCTGAGTTTAAGTAACCGTTCTACTTAGCCCTGATTGCGACATTCTTTGGTTTCCTGCATGGGAGCGCTACCCCAGGCCGAAGGAGTGCTCACATTTGGCGCGTTGAGGGGAGAGGTCACGAACCTTAACACCATCCCGCTGGTGGGAGGGGGGGGACACGGACCTTAACACCATCCCGCTGAAGGGGACACAGACCCTAGCACCACCCTGCTGGAGGGGCAGGTACCTTATAACACCATCCCGCTGAGGGCGATGACACGAGATCTTAACACCATCCCGCTGGGTGACGAGGTGACACGGACCTTAACACCATCCCTGCGTGGGACCTTGACACGGACCTTAACACCCCACCCTCCACCCTGGCCGACTGCGCTGGGGACACGGACCTTAACACCCATCCGCTGGGGGTGACACGACACCGACCTTAACAACACACCATGCCGCTGGGGTGACACGGACCTTAACACCATGCCGCTGGGGGGTGACACGGACTTACCCATGCGCTGACCGGCCGTACACATGCCGCTGGGGGTGACACGGACTAACCATCGCTGGGGGGACACGGACCTACCATGCCTGCCGGACCCTACACCACCCCGCTGGAGGTGACACGGACCTTAAAACATCCCGCTGGGGGTGACACAGGCACTCAACCCATGCCGCTGGCGCGACTGGAACCGGAGCAAAGGAACGATAAATGTCTGCTAGTAGCCCTGGGAACGGCCGATATATGCGCCGATAACAGTGACCTGTAAAATGTCAAATTGACCAATGTCATACGGGCCAAACGGGTCACACGGACGCATAGTCTGCGTGACACGTCGCGAAGTAAACATGAGGCGACGAGGACATCAACGACGATGACTAGTATGCATGTCAACCTGCATCGATCATCTGTTCATGCAACCTGGGAGGTTGAAAGTGGGCCATGAAAGGCAAAAAAGTTTTTTTCCGTGCAGAATTCTTATTTGGCGCATTTGACATGTATTAGCTCTGAATGACTGCATTCATCTACTTTTTATGTGATGGTTTTATCCTGCATTATAACAATATTTGGCCAGCTGGCGCACAACAGCACAACACTAAAATTTGAATGATATGGCAAACGTACGCTATCCGATGTTTGAATGATAGATCCGACTGACACGATCTGGACAAGGAGAATACCACTCGTGTTATATAGAAGCGTCCTAAGATTTTCAGGGGATGTAGATATATCACAAAAAATATGAGGTCATCCGCAGATATTTTTATCACCACGCTTGCTCATCAAAAATGCGTTTCAGAAAAAAATAAAGGCACCCTTCTGTTGACGACAGCTCAAGTGAGACCGAGTGATTGCCAACCAATGTATTCCCTGGCTAGAATAATGGTATGCTCGTACTGATAACCGCAAAAACTTGATGCGCTTGACAATAGTTTGTTTTTATATCCGTTTCTTAACAGTTTATAACTTAGCTTGCGCAAGGTGCTTGCGCGACGTACTTATCATTGCCAAGCAGCTGATGTGATATAAAAATATGTTTTCTACAACTTGGCATTGTAATTTCAGACTGTATTTCCATATGCCCAGATGGCTCTGTCTGCCTATCCTCTACATCCACTTTCGCAGACACGCAAGATGCATTAGGAGCTTGTTTTCTGATCCGTGCCCCACATTCCAGGCCAGCTCACTGCGGCCACCGGAGGCACTGCTCTGCGGAAGGTGCGCTTCACAACAACTGAAACGGCTCGGAGCCGGCGAACGCCCCGTCGGCCACTGGGGTGGACGGCGGGGTGTCAGAGGTCAAACGCCCCATTGAACCCGATCAATGAGCATGCCATGCAACGGTGGCAAAGCTCTTCACTGCATACGAATCAGGTTAAGTGGTTAGCATAAGTGTTAGATGTCTGGTTTCTGCTGTGTGGTGTACTCGCATTGAAGATACTTGCCGACTGCTGCTGGCTGCAGTGTTTTTACAAACCGGTCGACCGGCTGTTCTGTGTTGTGCGGTGTGCGGCGTGCGGTGTGCGGTGTGCGGGCGTGCCGCCTGCGGGCCCCCGCGTTGCGCTCGCGGTCCGGCGTGTGCGACGCTTGCGGCCGCATCAGACGCCGCGCACCCACCTTGCGTCTGTGGGCGGCGGCTTGTTTATGCCGGATTTCCGGCCTTGGACGCCTGCAAGCCGATCCACGCGGAGGCTGGTGTCAATCTGCAGCCAGTGCCTGCCGCACGGTAAACAAGCCGCCCCCGGCCACCACGGCACGGGTCGCGGCGCGCGGCCGCCCGGCCACCAAAGCACGGGCGCGGCGCGCGGCCGCCACAGCCAGGAGCGCGGCTGTCTCCAGACTGCGCAGGGCGCTGTCTCCAGAGCGCGCCGCCAGAGCACAAAGAGCTCTGGCGGCTGTCAGAGCACGGAGAATATGCCCGTCAGAACACAGAGAACACGCCCGATAGCGCAGAGAACACAGCCGCCAGAGCACTGAGAACCTGGCCGTGAGGGCGCGGCACAAGGACACTGGAGCGTGGAGGATGCGACAGTCCCATAAAGCACAATGTTGCAATATGTATCACGCACAAAAACCTTGAACTCAGACTCATATAAGCGTAACAACTGGTAAATGAGCCAAAATAATGGTACGCTATTTCGGATGGCAATCCTTCTTCGGCTGACTAACAGCGGTGCATTTATCGTATGATATGTGCACACATGATATTTGGCATGTGCTTGACATGTGCACATATGACATGCGACGTGATCATTTTTTAAACGAATTTAAGTGGTTTACTTCACATACGTATGGCATTTGCTTCATTATGGTACAATCTCACCGTGTGATAAGTGCACTATAAGACGCACCTGATAACTCCTCCTTCGCCTTTGATCTCGTCTGGAGCCGGGTGGTATCGTTACCCGCGGCCATGCGTCTCAGCCACCCGCTCAGCCACGGCAGCCAATGTTCAGCGGGCCAGCCAGGCGGGCCGAGCCGGCCGGGCCGTGGCTGGACAGCCTTATGGGGAGCGCTCAGCTGAGCGGGCAGGGAATGGGCCGACGCGGGGCCGATCTCGTACATCTCGGGTTAAAGTGCTTCTGGTCCAGGGGGCATGCTGTCTGTCGAATTCGTTGCATGCATGAAAATTCAGGCAACTGTTGCTTCATGGACTGTGCGTCAATAGCTCACGAAGATCCCAGGTGCACAGCCGGGGCTGCACCCAGCGCAGCCCCGGCTGCTGCAATGGGCTTAAGATGTCTGACACTGCTCATATATTGCGGTTTGGTGCTCGCCAGGTTATGTGCCAAATGGCCCCATGACCTGCCAAGCCATGGTGTTTGCTCATTTTGCTACGTTAAATGCCTTTTCGTTACGCGACGTTACGATGTAATCTCCCTGTAATTTTATGGTGTTAATCGATTTTTAAGATTCTGCAAGCAGGATGAATTCAAGCGCAAGCAGCTCTGCACGCAAAAAAAAATCACCAGGAGTGCAACGCATCGCTGCCAATGTTCGGTATATATCATATTGTAACCTGTCTGTTTAAAATAGAGGTCACTCGATAGGTCGTGATATTGTATTTGTTGACGTTAGACGCATATTTTTTACTCTGAGAGCATGTACTTGATGTTTTATTGCTTGGAACTTTTGTTAACAGTGGGAAGTTTGTTTATATAGCGCGCGAGGATTGTCGCTACGTATTCCACCTGGAGGTGAAAGACGTTGCGCGCACACAGCTCAAGCTCAATGCAAACGCGTTGGCAGTTGATAATGGTGGCACGTTAAACAACCCTCTTACGTCTGTTGACAAAACCCTGTCAAACACTTCAGCACTTTCCTAGATCCCACCGCACGCACTCGAGTAGGGGGTCAATCTGACCCCGAAGGTTTTTCCCAGAATTATTCCCGAACAGCGTGGCGTAGCCGCGGCAAACTTTGTTTGACCGTAGGCAATGGAATAGCAAACCATTTGGTGTAACAATTAGATGTACGTTGTAAGGTCGTTGAGTCATGGAAGGCCATAGTCAGACCTTGGCTGTCAGCGAAGGTCATTTCTGAGGATTCGTTCAATCTAACGTAACAACGGGGCGTCGGACGAAGTCACACGCCTCTCAGATAGTGTCTCAGGCAAGACACCAACTGAATTGGGAATTACAATAAAGTCCATTGACTTAGGTTCAGGTATGAGGGTCAGATCGAAGTCAAAACCAATGCGCTTTTTTACTGAAAAGTTTGCTTTACGGTGCAGTTGTTTGTGCCCATTTCGAATTTTTTGATGACAGGACCATAACAAACATGTTTCATGAATTATGAAAGGTCAGATTAGGTCGCTGACCTAAAATGATACAGGTCAGCATCTTGTTTTTAGAAATATACCATACAGCGTGATTCTTGACGCTTATTTGAATGAAAGAATAACAGCGATGTCGTATCTTTTTGGTTACGCTGACCATTTAAAGGTTAAACAAGGTAGCTGACCTTGAATAAACACCATTGACCTTTTGCTCAGAACAGGCATCTAAATTCACGGCGGTTGTGTGAGGTCTGGTGGCCCTTTGGACGCCAGTTTGTAGTTTGACCTTGCTTGACCTTATTTGAACCCAAGGTCATGACCTAGGAACCTTAGATTTTGATCTCAGTGAGTTCACATACAGCCCATCCCCCTGTGAATTTGGTGTTTTAAGCTGTCTTATTTTCCGAGATCTCAGGGTGTCAAACTGACACCCACCCGAGCAAAGGGTACTCAACCAGCCACCCGGATGCGTGTTTAGAATATCCTTTTTCAAAACATAAAAAAATGAGGAACGTCTGTAACTTGAAACTGGTAGCTCCAACCGCTCTAAGTATCTGTAAATCGTGTTGAGTGCAAAACAAAACCCTGTTTACAAAACTTCGTTCAAAGCCAGGGTGGTTGGGTATTTAAACTGGCTCTTAGTTGGTTGATTTGACCCATCTTTCAATAGCTGGCAAAAATGTCCTCAGATGGGTGCGCTCCTGTCTCATGACACACATATAATTAACCATGAAAAACACAATAAAAGCCAAAGTCATGGTGTTACCTGTGCTGCAAGGTTTAAATCGAACAGACTGGCTTTTGCTCCTTAATCAGCTCTTAGAACCCAGCCCACACTGTTCCCAAGGCTTGGCTACAACACCAAGTAAATCAGCCATGCTTCGGAACGCCCCTTTTTCTGCTGCCACCGGGCCTATATTTTTGGCGAGCAGTGAAAGATTTCATCATTGATCACTTGTATCACGACAAAAAAGGCTTTTGACCTCTTGAGTTGGCCGCTGTCTGGTCTGGACGCAGGCGGGTTGTAAATCTGGTTGATTTCGGTCGTGCCCAGCGCTGGGAAATATCAGGACCGGGTCACCCTCGTGATGAAGGGGCATGCGCCGACCGATGACAGACACACATTTCTCACGAATTTCTACATCAGCCCACAAAGCGAGGCAAGGCATCTCCCGTTTTTCTGCACCTGTAATCCGCCGTGGCGCATTCGCCCTTACAGCGTGCGGCGTGACCGTCGCTTTTTGTCCCAAATGAGCCGCGCCGATTAGACGGGGCGCAGCCGAGGCGAAATTAATTACCACCCGGTCGGCGGGCCGCCGAATGGTGGCCAGCAGAGGCGGCGTGCGCCGGCGAGGGGTGCCGCGACAGGCGACGGGCCGCGCCGCCATAAAAACCGCCCCGCCGGCCCGGTCCCGGCGCCGCTTTTTACCGGATTACGGCCGGCGCGGCGTTATTTACTCGCGACGCGCGTTTTTGCCGGCCGGTGTCTGTACGGGACGGCGCGTTTGGTGTGGAGAAGCGCGCGCGCGCGCGCGCGGCCGGCGCCAGCAGCCCCTGCCGAGCTCGGGGTGGACTGTGACCGGCGTCCGACGCCCGGCCGACCGGACTGTGACCGGTCAGGCAGGCGCCGGCCGGCCGACCGCTGACTCAGCGCGGCCGCGGCCAGCGCCAGGCGACGCGGCGCCGCGGCCGGGGCAAGTTTTTCGTACGCTGGTTCGAAGTTGTCTGATGTAAACGAAGTGGATCGGCGCGGGGCGTTCCGCTCGACTGATGGCGCCCAGACGCTGGATCGGCTGCTGCGGACTGCGGCAGGCGGGGTTCAGGGTATAGCTGGTGCAGCGGACATATCGGTTGCATTGCGCTCAAACACTGAGGTTCTGTGGGAGGCCAGTAAAGCGTTGTGCATTAAACCTAGCCACCTTCCTCGTTTCGCCACCTTTTATCACACGGGCGTTGGTGAGCACGAACATTTGCTCATTTCACATCTGTTGTGCAAGAACCAAATTAAAAGACGTCACGGGCGCGCTCTTGCAACTTGCAATGAGACGTTGGTTTCTAGTTATCCAGAAGGCTTTTAGTTGGCATCAGCTACGGTTGACATGCCCTGTCTAACGAAGCAAAATCACGCTATTCCGTTCCTCTCCGCATTTGCTATGAGGACAGAGTAAAGCGCATGCAAGTCCAACGCGTGCCGTCATTTATTTTCAGTGAGTAAAGTAAGCGGAGGTGAAGCTTCCTATTCAATTAGGAGGAGGTAGTTTCTCCAAAACTGTCCTACATCCCCCAACTTTGGGAGAAAAGTGGGCGAAGTCAGCAGAGAACCCCGTTTTTTGTCGAATTATGGGGCAGATTTTGTCATTTTTACGGCTCAACCCCCTAACTCAACTCGCGATGCTATGCCCCTAAGTGTGAGGTCACCTAAGGTCATTTCACCACGTGAACTTGACCTTGGATCGCCTTGCGCTCAAGATATGCATACAAGATGATGTTTTTGGTAACTATACACAGTCCGCTAATATTGCTTTGAAGGTTTTTCAAGGTTAGACCTGATATGACATTTGCCTTGAACCATGCTTACCTCTTGACTGTCGCATGCCGGTCATTTCGGCTCATGATGCACCGGTTTTTCTTTAAAGAGTGTGATCATGAATTTCACGACCAACGGGTTAGTAGCATATCGCCGATCACTTCATCCCGACTATCTCTCCTGACAGAAGGCTTAGCTGAGAGTCTAGGCGCCGTCCCACATGTTGTCGCTCGTCTGGGTCGGAAAACAACATCACTGCGAGAATTGAATGGTGGCTTTTAATCAAATGAGGACTGGCACCGGCTTTCTCGCCCTAGTCGGCTTCTGTGGGCTAGTTTGGCGTGACGTTTATAGTGATTTGACGCCGTTCCGTCCTTGAATGATGCCTGCAAATGTCATGGACACAGGAATGTCCATTATACCAGCACTTCCACCACATAATCGTGTCCAAAGATCGGCTCCGTGCTGTAGCTTGAGGAAAGTTGACAAACGAGATGTATGCACGGAAACTTGCTTCATGCTCTTCTAGCCTGAAGTCGGGACACTCATTTTTTTCTCTCCAAATTACTACAGGACAGGTCCCTTGCGTGCCGTCTCTACAGTGACGCAGGGGTGTAGTTTCGCGAAGTTATTTCACGGGATGGGAGCTAGACAGTGAAAAATTGCGGAACCTCACCCTAAATTTATGCCAACAAGCAACTTTCTCCCCGAATTTGGCACCCTTTTCTCAAAGTTTAAGTGCTGCAGGCCAAGTTGGGCGTTAAAGCTCTCTTTCCCTTCCAACTGAGTAGGAAACAACACTTCTGTCTATTGACAATGCACACGAAGTCTTGCACGCACTGCACCCATTCTTCATCACCACACTAACGCCGAATGCGTGGTGGGGTTCTCCTCAATAGTAGCGTCACCAGTCGCCTCAATCCTGACAGTGCCAGGGGTCCGCTCGCTGCTCCCGCACGCCTCAGGCTAACCATCATCTCCAGACCGGCGCTGCCGCCCAGGCTAACCATCATCTCCAGACCGGCGCTGCTGCCCAGGCTGACCATCATCTCCAACCGGCTCTGCTGCCCAGGCTAACCATCATCTCCAGACCGGCGCTGCTGCCCAGGCTCACCATCATCTCCAGACCGGCGCTGCTGCCCAGGCTAACCACCATCTCCAGACCGGCGCTGCTGCCCAGGCTAACCACCATCTCCAGACCGGCGCTGCTGCCCAGGCTCCCCATCATCTCCAGACCGGCACTGCTGACCAGGCTCACCATCATCTTCATATCGGCGCTGCTGCTCAGGCTGACCATTATCTCCAGACCGGCGCTGCTGCCCAGGCTCACCATCATCTCCATATCGGCGCTGCTGCCAGGGCTAACCACCATCTCCAAACCGGCGCTGCTGCCCAGGCTCACCATCATCTCCAAACCGGCGCTGCTGCCCAGGCTCACCATCATCTCCATATCGGCGCTGCTGCCAGGGCTAACCACCATCTCCAAACCGGCGCTGCTGCCCAGGCTCACCATCATCTCCAGACCGGCGCTGCTGCTCAGGCTGACCATCATCTCCAGACCGGCGCTGCTGCTCAGGCTGACCATTATCTCCAGACCGGCGCCGCCGCCTGTCTGGTACAGCCCCGATCACCAGCATACGCTGGCTCCGCAGCGAGCCGGCTCTGCAGTTCTTCACGGCACCAAAGCAGGCCGCCCTTATCAAACCACTACAGCCAGTTCACACTGCAGCGGCGCATTAACGGCCGACTGTTTGGCGAGGTTTTGACAGCGCCGCGCCAGCCGGCCGCCGGCGACGGGGCACAGATGGCCGCGGGCGCGCGACCCGCCGGCGGCGCAGACGCGCGAGCCTCGGCCCAGCTCTTCGGGGAGCAGGCAGCTCTCGAGTTCGGCACGATCTTGTCAGAGATTCGAAGTGAGGCGCTCGCTTGGTGTCGTTGGCTCCCAACGGGCGTGGACTCATGCGTGACCACACGTGGTGTCGTTGGCTCCCAACGGGCGACTCATGCGTGATCACACGTGGTGTCGTTGGCTCCCAACGGGCGTGGACTCATGCGTGACCACACGTGGTGTCGTTGGCTCCCAACGGGTGACTCATGCGTGACCACACGTGGTGGCGTTGGCTCCCAACGGGCGACTCATGCGTGATCACACGTGGTGTGTTTGGCACCGATGGGGTACACAGCTGGGACTTCGTCGTTGACAGTGGGACAGTTAAATGCACAGTGATAGAGGCTCGAGCACGATACGCGGCGTAGCCAGAGGCTAGTGGGGCGGCCTGGGCATAGAAAGCTTTACTGGAGTGCAAGGAGTGAGATTGTGTAAAGCGAACTACGCCCGGATATGAAGCGCGGAACCCGCAGCGTGCAAGGCCGGCACTGGGACGCGGTTTGTGGGTCTGGTACACGGATGGCGGCAGTTGGCCCCTGACGCAAAGGATGAGACTCGGCTATAAAGGGTCAAATTTGGACCGATAAGGTTGGACGGTAAAGCTGCTATCTTTTTGTGTTAAGAATACCCGCATCCACCGCGCACCCAAATTTGAAAGTCCGCACCTGCCACGCAAGGCAGGTGCCGCCCCCCCCCAAAAAAAAAAAAAAACCGTATGGGCCCGCCAGGCTGACTTTTAATCCAGGTGCTTAAACTCAACTTCATGTCCTCATTTCTGCCAACATAAGAGGCTTCAAGAAATCTTAGGGTATATTCATCCCTTCTTTTATGTTTTCATCGTGGCTAACATCAAGAGACTTTCTATCAATTTTAGGTACGCATACCAATCCTGATCATACTATCAGTCACCACAGTAATTTTAATCTATAAACATTCATTCTTTCACCTGTTATTTGTGAACTAACACTAGGTGACGCTATTGAATTTAGTTCATTTCAAGATCATAAATCTTCTTTGTCCTAAACACCGGGCCCTACAGGGACCCTGGGACCAGGACCCACAGGGTTGGTCTCGTGCTCAATGCATGGGATCTGGCCATAGAGAGTGAGTCTTGAAAACAAGGCGGGGAGACTTGAACACAGGGGAGCACCAAAGCACTGAACCCGAACCAAGGAATGGATCTCTGACACTGAAGGTGAGGCCTGGACACAGGGGACGTGTTTAGACACAGGGAGCGGAACCCTTCTTATTGCAGTGGCGTCCGGATCCAGCGGTCGGGTCTTGGGCAAAAAAGGTGTGGACCCGGACTTAAGTTAGCCAGGGGTCAGGCTGAGGCACAGTGGGCTGAAAGTGGCCGCGTGCATGCTGGATTTAAACAGAGGAAACCGACAGACCGGCCTGAACCCGGAACGAGGAAACCAGCCTGAACCCGGAGGCTGGGAATAAGAAACGGAGGAGGAGAGTTGGGACATGGACCTCTAGGTGAGGCCCGGGTCCGGAGGCTACCACTCGGAGCCAGGACGATGAGAGACGAGCCCGATGTGGGAAGGCTATCACGCGATAGACTAACCGGGCAAAACTAATGAACACAGAGGGTTGTAATCGAGCACAAAGGGTCGAGAAAGCGCAATGAGGGCGAGACTCTGACATTGGCCCGTCACTAGGAGGACAAGCCCATGGCTGCAACGAACCAAGTGCTCAAAAATCCGAGGAGACCCACGTGCTTTGATATGACCCACGGCCAAGTCCCTGAACTTCGCCGCAGACGGCTGAAATTAGCCGCAGAGGGAGAGCTCGGATACAGCTGGTGGGAGCCGGGCACGGAGACAGATAATCGCACACGTAGAGGAGCGCCCAACAGCTGGCGACCGGCAGACTCTCCGGCATTTCGCCATCTCGCCGGAGCGCTTCACGCTGATTATGGCGCCCGGTGGGCCGGGAAGCGTCCTCAAGGTCATTAAAGCGCTCCGGCGCCGGCGGCAGACCTGCCCGGCTCGACCAGGTGGTAATGGTGATAAATGCGACAGAGGCGGCCTCTGAAACACGCCGTTCCTCTTATCCGCTGCTCTCCGGGGAAATCACGCAGTTCTAGTTCATTATAGCTGCTGTACCACCAGGCGCCTGATGCGCATCTTGGTGTCTATTCATCGGGTGGCATTGCCTGTTTCAGGCACGTTATTTATCTAAGACATCATCATTTTTGATCTTGCCGTTCTTTTAGTAAAAAGCAGTAATTGCTTTTCTCAAACGTTTCTATATGGCATCATTACCGTCTGGGTTCCTCACCGGAGGCCGGGCTAACAATACCGGCACCCACCCACCCACACCCACACCCACACCACACCCACACCCACACCCACACCCACACCCACCACCCCCCCCCCCACACCACACGTTACATCCTTACGTCTGACATCACATTCTTGGCTGACGCGAAACATGTGTTCCAGCCACACAGTACAAATCGCTAGTGCTTTCAAATTTTCTGTGAGGTCTTGAACTCCGCTGGATGCACGGAAAGTTGAAATATTCCATCTAAGCTCACCTTATCCGGATCTTTGGGCCTCGATACAGGCGTAATTATGGGTTCGGTCCTCTTCACGCATCGTCATTACCGGGTGCAACAGTTACCCCCTCCCTCCTCAAATTTGTTTGTGGATGTCGGCAGGGGAAGCAAAATCTGGGCAGATATTCTGAACCTTGATTGTTATGCATCCTCTTCAAATTTGGAATCATTTGTTCAAGCCTTACGTCGTCAGATCTTTCCAGTGAAGGCGTTTGGACTAAAAACTGTCCGTGGTCAGAAACACAAACTGTATGCTTAAAACTTCCGAGTTTATAAACAGAGAGGTAGCTGTGCGTTTTAGTTATTTCTTAACCAATTCCTTAGCTCGCTTCATCCGATTTGGTGCAAGCAAGATAATGCGTGCATGGATCAACACAGAAACGGTTGTAAACAACTGTAGGTTTATTCAATCAAAATGCGAAATTCAAATGGCCTTTGTTATGTTTGATGTCATGTTTAATGTTATGTTAAGACACCTATTGATAAATGTATGTATATTGCAGATATATAAACATCTCCACACTTTTATTTTTCATGATCGACGCTGATCTGTCTAGCAAAACTTTCCACTGCAGTCCCCAAAACGTGAACGTACTTCTCTTAATTCAATAATGACCACATCTGATGCCTCGTAAGAAGCGTGTCTAGCCGCTGAGCGCGGGGACGGAGGCCTGCATCTCTAGCTCCCAGACCACAACGATTGTGTGAAAGACACTAGTCTAAATTCCTTCAGCTTTTCACCAAAACTCGCCAGATAGCGCGTGCTTAGCGTGTTTTTTTAGTATTTATACAAACGCTTTCAGAATTGACTTTTATGATGAAACTCCCTATTATGATGAAAATATTACTGAAAAAAATTGTTCGAAAGAAACCGAATATGCTAAAAGCCAAACATTCAACGGTGTTCTGGTATATATGTGTATATATATATATATATATATATATATATATATATACATATATATATATATACATATATATATATATATACATATATGTATATATGGCTCTGAACGTACACCCAATTGCAAAGTTTGTCGATATCATCTCACAGAATATATCCGGCAAGACGCCAATGAATGGACAAAAAATTGGCATACCTTGTCTTTCCCAAAATCCTTTGATGACGGTCAACCTAAACGAACGATTTAAGTTTCTAAGGGAACTCAAATGAAATTGCCGCTGAAGAGAAAAATATATTTCTCAACATTCTGTCCCGAATTGTTGTGAAACCGCAGGCAAAACAGCCACATGACGCCCCTGTGCCGGAGTACAATATTTACCCGCAGTGGGCGCAGGGAAATGGAAACACGCGCTGTTACTGTAGACAGTCTCTATTTTCACTACCAACAACATTGGAGCCAGATGAGCTTTAGCGCCGCAAGGGAAATTTCAAATTTTAACACCGCACTCGAGTAAAGCAATCAGAAAACGGAAAGCTGGCACCCTCGCCACATCCGAAATGCACTGTGACGGGCCGCTGCGGCGGCCGCATCTGGCCCGAGCGGCCTCCAGCGCCGGCCGCTCACTCGCCGGCCCCCGCTGTGACGCTCACAACGGTCGGGCGCGCCGGCCGGCGTCCGGCGAGCCGTCCGGCGCCAGGCTCGGCGACCGGCGGCGAAGCGGCAGCGCAGGCGCGCCGCCTCCCCAGGGAGTAAACAGCATTCTGGTGCAGATTAAAGGCGGCCGGGGATAATGGCGCAGCGCGACCGACAGAGAGACGGATATTGGCCTCGTGTGCCGCCTCTCCCGCCGTATTGTCACGCGGACAGCGGGGAGAGGGAGAGAGGAGGAGGGAGAGGAAGAGGGGGAGAGACGGAGGCAGGACATGGCCGCAGCCAGCGGGCGTCCCTTCTTCATTACCCCACAGTATATCATTCAGAGGCGACTATAAAACCGGTGACGGACGTTTAGGGCAGGCGGACGGTCTTCCTGGGTTCGCTTCGCTCTCGGGAACGTCATGAATTATGCGCAGTGCACTCGAACCCAGAATAAACGCTATTCCTGGGAGCATACCTGAGTGAAAAGGAGTAACACTGGAATAGGCAGTTGTGTCGGGAGCAATTTTCATGGCTGCTCAAAGTGGAGAAGCGTACTATTAGACATTCTCTCCGTTCAGAATCAGAATATGGTTGCTTTTGACCGCTTACCAATCAAAATCATTGATATAAACCGTAAATGCCATTCAAAACGAACACATACTCAGCACAGACTGCTCCCAAGCGGGCTCATTTGGGGAGGCGTGGTTTCGTTGTTGAACAGCGTTGCTTGGCCTCACACCGTCTGGGCCTTTCCTTCACCCAAACAAAGCGTCAGTGCCGGCTGATCCCGGCGAGCGCATGATTGACAGCCTCAGAGGGCCAACGGCGCAGACCGAGGCAGACAAAGTGCGGCACATCGGCGGCGATAGATAATCCTTGATGGGGTTCCTTGGTGGGAGACTGGTGTGACAGAGGGGCTGCCAACGAACGCTCAGTAAGCACAGGCAAGCTGGTGACGTACACCTGGAGAGGACAGACAGGTTGATTACTGCGCGCGCCTTGTGTGGACGGACAGGGTGGCGGTGGACGCCTGGAGTGGACAGGCAGTGTGACGATGTATGCCTGCTGTGGACAGACTGCGAGACGTCCGCCCGGTATGGACAGACAGATCAGGGAGGTATGTAGTCGCGCTAAGTTAGTTAGGGGGAGGGGGGCTGAGCAGTGAAAATAGTAGCTTAACCTACCCTCAGAATGCCCCAAAAGCGGCTTTCTTCCGGATTTAGCCCCTTTTTATTAAGCTGAGGAGCTGAAGCTCGACCGCACCAACGGAGCAGGGAAACCACACCCTTAAACAGAGTGACTGCTTAGAGCGCACAAACATGGACTACACGGTTGTGGAGCTTAAGATGTGATCACAATCACCCGTGACACATATCGTGACACCCTGCATCGCACAGCACTATCGGGCAATGAGTATGACCTAAGTGCTCTCATAAACAGACTTTCTTAACACCAGCAGGCATGCAGTGTGACAAGGAAAAACTGCTCGTGGGCAGCCTTAGTGCAGGTGCTAAGTATGGTGCGAGCTGCGAGGCGTCTGCGACTTCGCACTGCAGTTTACTGCCACCAAACAGCGTCAAAGATCACGGATGTCATAAATGCTCGGCCTGCCGTCCCCGTCAGGCGTGTTAGTATATACACGCACATCATAACACACCAGACGAGCACAGTAGTCCGAACAATCAGTCATATGTGGTACTAATACCTCGTCATTCTGTGAAATTTCAAATGCATAACTGAGGTATGGATTTAGACAGGGTACGGGTGCAGCTAGAAGTCTTTTAAAGGAGTGGTGGGGCACATGCTTGGACAAAAGGCCCCCTGGTAGTTAAGTCCCCCCTCTCCCCCAAAAATCACCTGACATGGCTCACTCGACTGCGGGATCGACTTCGGGCACTGGATTTGGGGCATGATTTGATTCACATTTTTATTTTTACCTTCTTTAATTGGAGCAGAAGCCAAAAGCTACCGGTAGCTTCTGGCTTCTACTCCAGTGTCTAAGCAGTCTGATCTTTGAACGGTACGAATTAATTCTGAAAGACTTTTTGAAGTAGTTGCATGACGGCCGTTCTCGCACCAGGCGCCCGCCGCCTGATCCTATTTGCGGTGGCCGACGCCGTTCGATTTTACGAAAACTGTCATTCCAGCCATCGATGTTCCTGCTTCTAAGGCTGAGAGCGGACGGATTCACAGCCTTTTGGTGCACTTCGTCGCAATAGCCGATTCTACAAAATAATCGTCATTCTCATGCAAGCATGGGTTTGCCTTTTTCACTTCAAATCTCATTTCGATCCACTCTGTAGAGCATTGACAGGTCCCTAGCCATTTTCTGGGCAAGGGGCTATGTGGATAGAACAATAGGGAGCACGCTTTCGTTCCCGGTCAAGGGCTGAAGGCCCATCTTCCAGCGCAGGATATCCAACAGCTGCCATTCTGGCGGCAGGGGGCGGGTCCCCTGGTCGATCTGGAGGCCCTGAGAGCGATACATCATACACTGATCCCCTTCCTGGCGTAGGAGGTCATCTGACCGGGCCGTTCAGAGGCCCTCTGGAATTCGGTGTCCCGTCCCTGTTTCTGTTCAGTAATGTTCCCCTGGCTGACTCGGACTCTATTGCCGACGCACGACCACCTGTTAGGCACTGTGAGACATGCCAGACATAGAGTTCACATGAAGTTCGCTCATTACTTCAGGAGCCCTACCAGTTCACATCGTGGGCCATGGCCTCATCCCTCCTTGGAAAATGGACTATCAGGATCAGGACTCAGACCGTCACCGAGCCAGCTTTTCGGTGTTGGTGGTCCGTGACCGAAATGAAGACCAAATTTGTCCCAGGGGTCGCCAGTCAGTGCAAGAGACCCTCTGACTGGCATTTGAGGTCACTGTCTTACGTGCCAGAGTCCTTTAACCGACCTACAGTCAGCCCCTGAGACTTTCCGGGCCCTTCAGCCCTCCAATCGGATCTGGTCGTCATTCCCAAGGACCCTTCGGACCCCTTAACGGGACCCTCGAGCACTGCCTCTGGCCGACTCTGGGTCCCTTGCCAGCACAGGACCCCCTGGCCCTGTAGGTAAGGTCATGCGGGTCCCTGGCCGACACAGGAGGCCTGCCAAGGGCTCAGGGACTCCGACCATTGTAAACAGCGGGTACCGGCGGCCTTGTCCCTGCTTGGGAAAACGAGCCCTCAGGCCCATACCGACACGAAACCGACTGTTCAGGGCCGTGGTGCCTGACCGGCATGGAGGGCCGTGCCTTTCAACCCAGGGGTCCCAATCGGCGCAAAGGGTCTACTGACTGTCATTTGAGGGCTCGGCCCTGCGGGCCGAGGGCTCTTAATACGACCTCTGGCCAGACCTTCGGGCCCGTCAGGACCTGACGGGGAGAGGAGCATGCCCCCTACGGCCCCCCGCCTGCGCCACTGAATACAGGAGCAAAGATAATCATATTCTTCAATGTTCTCCGTACATACACTCGCAGAGTCTTTGGAACTTCGTTAAGTTTCACATGGGCAGGGTCTACTGACATATATTTTTATTCGGCCATTCAAACTAAAATCACCTGCCAACACCGTACATTCGTGGTACGATGACTGAATTACGGTTGGGAATCTCCCATATCACGATGCAACAGGAAGGGCCCACGCCTCCAGTCATGATGCATGCGTTCGTGCTTACATGGTGCAAATGGAGCCGTACATTTTCATGTCTTACATTTTCCTTTCATGCGAGGTGCCAATGTGACTGGCAGCTTTTACAATCTCTGTCGAGCCAATTCTTGTAAAGAACGAACCACTGCTCAGGACGGCCGGCCGCGCTGCCGTGCTCGAGCCCGCCTCCGCCTCGGCCGGCGCGGAGGCGGCCTCGTGCCTCTTCCGGCGCGGCTCGGCGCGCCGGCGCGCCCGGCCGTCTCGCGGGCGCGCCGGCCGCCCGACACGCGCCACCACCGGCTTCCGGCGCCGCCGTGACGTCACCACCGGCCCAGGGGGCGCCGTCGCGTGGCCGGAGCCGAAGCCGCCCGCGCGCGCGCGCGCCGCCGGCCGGCCGCCAGTCGCGTGCCGGCCGGTACGCCGAGGGGTGGTGCGGGAAGCGGGGAAGACCGGTACCAGACGCCGTTGTCGGGCGCGATTGTTTGGCAAGTTGAGGCTGGGTTTTGCACGACCGCCAGCAAGATGCCGAGCGATGACAAATCTGCAGACCATAGGCGGGTGAGCTGAATGAACACTTGTGTTTGCAATCGCCGTCCGGCCGATTTTGAAAATGCATTTTTGGTGTGAAGGGGATGCTAAGCCGTTTCTATCTCTCGTTTAACATCCCGCGCATTGCTGACGTCTTGGAGTGCACGTCTGTTCTCGTAGTCAGGCGTGGTGGTGTCATAGTGCAGTTACCTACTAAATCAAACTCGTATACACATCAGTTCTGTAAAATAATTACGATTAGTTGTTAGAGCAAGCTTGCATGCACATTCGCTGCTCATTAAAAGTAGCTCGGGAGTCGAAATGCTTCACGGCCTAACCTAAACATGCCTGCGTGGTAGTTACAAGTGGCTGGTGGCAGAGCCTTTATCACGGGTGAGGAGATGTGGGAAGGGTCATACGGTCTTCTAAGACACGTCATATCTCTACATGCAACGCCAATGGCGTTAAGCTTTAGGCAAAGTTGTTGGCGGGAGGTACTTGCGTCCTTGGTCCCCTGTTGGGGAGCCGTATAACAGGTGCAGCGTGCCGGCGCGGAGGACGGGCGGCGCCTCTCGGACGTTGCTCCAGAGCAAGCGAGTGAGAAGTATCTTCTCACGGGCCGCGAGGGATTCGGTGATTAAAATGGTTTTACGGGGACGAGGAATTCTGTGATTAAATGATTTTCAAGTTTCTCCACCAACCTGCATATTTCATTCTTTCGAAAAGAATGAGTTTTGCCGGTATCGATGGAGCATTAAAATTAGAGACATGCACGTGAGCTCGGCCGACGAGAGGCTCTT
Source organism: Pollicipes pollicipes (assembly GCF_011947565.3). Classification (NCBI taxonomy): domain Eukaryota; kingdom Metazoa; phylum Arthropoda; class Thecostraca; order Pollicipedomorpha; family Pollicipedidae; genus Pollicipes; species Pollicipes pollicipes. The sequence continues at coordinate 29,323,325 of NW_023597034.1, read as the reverse complement.
AGACCCGATGGTGGTCACTGGCCATGACTAAAGACACCAGACACTAGCGTGGTCACCACGTGCTCCGCCCATACCCCCGAGCTCGAGCGTGATCTGCGTGCCCTAAACAGCTCATCGGTGTTGTGGCGGAGACATGACCACATCGTGCCCACGGCTGGTACCGGACGTAACTCGCTTGATGGTGATCGCCGCCGGTCATTCCCACACACGAACCGGCCGCACGGAACATGACTGACACTCTTCAGAACGTGGTGCACCGTGGGGTCGGAACTGGAGCTGGGTTACTGGGCGTTTTCACCTAGATGCTGTTCGTTTCCTATGAATACTTATGTACCACCGGTTCATAGACGTGATTTAAGTACACTTATAATTTGTTGGATCAGCAGTGCACTGTATCAAAATTGAGTCAGAAGGACTAACTTGGACAGGCAACCGATTTAGCAGAAGGGAGACGGAGAGGCCGTTGATGGAAGGTGTGTGGTCGTTGGGTGGGGGGGGGGGGGGGGGGGAGGAACACGCCTGTTGGGGCGAGTGAACTTAAGAAGCTTGGAGCTACCGAGCCGACCACTGTCGAACAGCGCAGGAGGCAAGGGCGCTTTGTGATGCGGCATACGTGCCACCCGAAATTTTCGAATGCGCTACTGCCATTAACATATTTGATGACATACAAATTTCCAGCCAAGTTTATCTTCATCATCGCGCGCTGTTTCTTTATTCGACGCAAACGCCACCTAAATCTTACCGTCTCTTTTTCTCAGATCAACAAGCCGATCATGGAGAAGCGTCGACGCGCGCGCATCAACGACAGTTTGACGCAGCTGAAGAGCCTGGTGCTGGAGGGGCTGAAGAAGGACCCGGCGCGCCACTCGAAGTTGGAAAAAGCCGACATCCTGGAGATGGCCGTCAAGCACCTGCGTTCGCTACAGACAAGGCCGGGCACCACGCAGGCGCTCTACCGGGAGGGCTACGCCGAGTGTGGCCGCGCCGTGGCTGAGTTCCTCAGCCGCGAGCGCGGCCTGGACGGCCAGCAGGCGCTGGGCCAACGGCTGCTGGCGCACCTGGGCTCGCCGGCGGCCGTGCCGACGCTCAGCGCCGGGCTGGGCCGGCTGCAGCTGGTCACCGGCCCTCTGGCGGCTGGTCAGGTGGCTCTGCTGCTGCCGGCGCCGCCGAGCGGCCCCGCACCGCCCACCGCCGCCGCCGCCTCCTCCACCATCCGCCGCCACTGTCGCCACCGCCACTGGCTCCAGCGTGGGCTCGCTGAGTCCGCCGCCCTCCTGGGAGCCGACCGACGCCGGCTCGCCCGCCAGCCCCGCCTCGTCCTGCGGCTCGTTCGGCTCGTCCGAGGGCCGGCCGCCCAGCCCGCGGCCGCTCGACCTCGTGGCGCACAACCGGGGACCGGAGGATGAGGCCCACTGGCGGCCCTGGTGACTTGCGGAGAGCCGGGGCGGAGCTCCACGAGCAGTGGCGGGCCCATTGACCTGTCGCACGTGACACATTGGTCGCCACACCTGAACTTAGCGCTGTGATATGTGCCGAAAGGAACGCCTGGCTGGCCCGGAGAGCGGTGCTGACAGGACGTCTGCCGTGTCGGCCAAGAACCATGCCAGAACTGCCATGATAAATTGTTTTGTATTGCATAACGTTAGCGGTGTAAGGTGCGTTCCAGGGCATTTCGCCCTCCTGGCGATGTTGCCGCAATCCGTGCGCTGTGTTCGACGACGTTCCGAGGTTTACATTCCGCCTTGTTGGATGCTTACTGTTGTAGCGGCGTAGTTGGGTGTATTGAGACAAGATCGGACGTCCGAAATCACGTTGCATTGCAACGGTTTCATTGTTAACGTATAAGTCGCAAGTTAACGCGTAAGTTGTACCCGTCGGCTGCCGGCTGAAATAGCCCAGGTTAGCCTACGACTGGAGTCAGGTGTTTGTGACCGCTATCCCCTATGTGCCAAGCAGCCGTTTCGGAGGTGTTTACAAGATAGCGTCGCATGTAGACTATTCTGTGAGGCTACAGAATAAACCTGTTTGGAGAAACCCCTCAGTCCGGCTCCAGCTGCAGCTGCAACTGCGAGCGGGGAGGGCCTGACATCACCGGACGCGTCCGCCTCCGAACACGACGACTTTGACGGAACACTGGAGCAGGCGGACGGCCCGCCGCCAGGTGCCGCTGACGGCGCGGAGACCCGTATCCAGACAGCATCTCAGCCCTGCGCCGCGTGGGACCAGCACCGCGCCGGCCGAACAGCGCAGGGCTTCGGCTGCCGCAGAGGACCGTGCGCGGAGAGAGGCAATGGGCGAGGAATGCGCACGGTGCCTCTAGTTCGCTTGTCGTTCTAACGACGCCGTCAGCGCGGGCTCACCTCAGGCGGCGTCCGGCAGGCGGGGCCACGTGACCCGCCCGGGGCGACCGACACCGGTGGTCAACCCGGAGCCGGGGCGGCGTGTCGAGATGAATAGCACTTCGATTTCCACGGAATGCATTCTTGTAATGAATTTGACACGTTTCACTTCCTGCCATGCAGGCAAACAAAGGGGATCACGTTAAAAGGTTCAATGTTCGTGAGACACTCATTCTAAAAAGGCTATGAATCAGATCCATAATTCGTAGACATATATGTCACAAGCTTCATGGTCTTCTTTGCGACTATTTTTTTCGCAGTGGAGGACATGCCTTATAAAAGGATTTGGTCGTGCGATCGCGTAAAATAAAAAATGTGATATTAAAAATGGGATAATAAGGAGCTTTACCTCAAAGCCGATCTCTTTCATGAAAATATAGGGACGGCTGCCCCCCTCCAGAAAAATACAGCTGAAAGCCTTTTTTAGCTTACAATGAACATTCCTGTGCCATGACTGCCACATCCGAAGCTTGCCATCACAAGTTAGAGCACGCATGTCAATAGCCTTTGCTAACCGAGGCGCACGGCGGAGAGCCAAAGGGGTTCCAAGCAACGCCAGTGTCAGTGTCTTATAGTACTTTTGTCGACAAGAAATGTACAACGATAAAACCAACTAACAGCTGCCTAACAACAAACTATCTGCGTGGCACTGGATGTTTCGCTGAAATTAGTATTCAAGAAGTATCTTTGCGCAGCAAAATCGGCATACTTCAAGTATAATCAGTCAAGATCGATAATCACACTACATTGAAAAATGCATTTTGAGAACAATAGGGGGGCTTAAAGACAATGTCCACTCTGTGTTTCAGAAAGTGAAATGATCACGCTTTGGTTTTGGAAACGTCCAAGTTTAAATGTTTAAACAGCATACCAACGCTGAATTGCGCAAAATTGATTACCGACAAATCAAGAACTACAATAAGGTTCAAAGTCGCATTCTTTTCCACAAGGTTTGGCGCCCATACAGGTTCTCGTGATAATCATGGCCAAAGAACCAAACCAACAGTCACTCACCTAAAAAATCGATGCCACTGAACTAGAGCTAAAAACCGCTAGAGCTTGGCTTGCAGTTCAACGCTGGTTATTCGGGATGAAATAGATCTGTTAAAATGATATGCATCACTTGATTTTGTAATGCTTGGAGGCAAAGAGGTAATTACACAGATCAAAATGCAGACACAAAGCACACAAACAAAGCAGACACCACGTTTACGCACATAAGACAACTCATACGCTCGCAAAGGTTCGCTGCCGCCCTCAAGTTAGCGTGGTAAAATTCAAGGTTGCAGGCCAGTTGCGCAGATTTTTGCGGGAAGCTATGTGTCTGAAAAAGCGTATTTGATTTGAGTAGATGTTCTTTCCCTGAAATAAACTTGTCCTTGAACGGAAACAAGACAAAAAAATTGTTTTTGCTTATTTTGAAGACGCTTTAAGCATTTTTCCTGTTCAACCTCAGCTTATTTTCCAAAACAAAGCCTAGTGCACACACTTTGACGCCAGCAGGAACAAACCAAATCACTGGATCACTTCGCACCGCTGACGACCAACGACAACGACAAGGGGCACTTCAACAGCCTCGCAGCTTCAGCCATCAGCGCCTCTTTCACAGACGGCCGCCACTGGGTTTTCCGTGCGACACGTAATCGGCTTCCGGGCTCCCACGCGTCGTGGTGATCTCGTCGTGATGATCTCGTTGTGGTGATCTCGTCGCGGTGATCTCCTTGGGTTCGGAGATGACATCATGATCACCCTCCGCCTCCCACGTGACGTGACCGCTTCCTGTGTCCTGTGCCGCCCCTGAACCGTTTCTATCGCGGCGACGCGGCGCTGGCAGCCGCCGCCGCCCACCGTGCAAGGCTATACCCTGCTCTCAGCGGCGCCTTTGTGCGCCCGATTATCGAGTCAGACGCCATACCAGTGCCTGATTACCGAGTTCGGCGGCTCCCGGCCGTCGACTATCGAACGGTAGGCCGTTTCATGAAAACGGCGACGTTGTAAAGGCGTGGATCTGGCTGAGCCGGTGTTATCGAGAACACCTAACCGATTTATACTTCTTCAGTGCATATGACCGTGATAGCTGAAGAGAGTGCAGTATAGATAGAATACTGGTTTTGAACAATGCTGTAGGAGTGTGCAGTCTGGCTCCGAGTTATGATCGCTCTCGCTGGTACCAGATATTCCATTAAATCACGCCAACAAAAAGGCACTGTAAGCCAAGTCTGGAACAAGTTGCCTTGAGAGAGGCTTCAATAATGTCAATGTCAGCGAAAACAATTCAAAACCTTAGTATGAAATATTTTTCAGCTTCAATTTGAACCTTAGGAATGGGTGGATTTCTGGTATGAAAGCTCACGCGAAGCAGTGCTTGTTATGCGAGCCCTGACCCCACCATCCGATTGCGCAATTCCATGTCAACCGCTTAATATGGCAGCGAAATTTTAACGCGCTGTAATGTTCGGCACGGTCCGTCCTGCCCTCTGACGTCACCTGACCTTTATCACGGCCGCTGTCAGCGGCCGCCGGCCGTACCTGTCCAGGCCATACCTTTGACCCGATGTCCGGGTTATTTTGTCCGAGTCAAGGTAATTTCTTCACTTTGAGGCAAGTCAATTGACCCGCATCGATTGAAAAATTGGCATTTGTCAATGATGATTTTGTTCCCATGAGAGGGGAGATCATGTATCATCATGTGAGCTGAAGGGAATAGAATCTCTGTTCCGCCAATTTTACACATTTTCTTAGGATGCTTGGTCCGATCACTTTCACGCCATAGTTACCAAATCCGTAAGTGCTCACAAAAATAGTGTTTTAAGCTTATAGGATGCTCCATAAACTTTTCCATGCAGATCAACGGAGAAGTCTGCAGGCGCTCAACAAAAACGCAATAGAAAAGCAGCATTTGCCTTTTTTATAGCTTTCATCTAATTCAATAAATTGATATCTTATTAAAGTAAATATCGGAAATGTGTTTTCGGCATGCGTATATCCGTACTCTTTGGCATGTGTACCGTTGCTGATAGAAAATAACTCGCCCTTTCTGAACTCAAGCTCGGTAAGAGCTTTTCTGAACAGCACGTTTTTCACGTCGGTTCTGGCGGTCTGCTTATCTGCGTTTGCCGCCAGTGTTTTCCTTTCTGGAAATTTTGGACTACGCCACAAGCCAGGAATGGTAGGGCGTTTATCACTGGCTTGTGTACGGGGACATGCCGCGCGCTGCGTCTCCATCTGCAATCCCTCTTCGCGGTCATAGGCCCAGGATGAACAATGGCGTCTTAAACCCAGGTATGTCGGCAAAGTTTCTGCGAGATGCCTGCAGATAGAGCACCTAGCCCGTAAACCATACTTTGCATTAGAGTAAATCAACGTGCATGCGGATGCATGCATGCCTGACCGTCTAACGCGCATTTGAAATGCTACGCTTTTTTCTCGAGCACGATATGTTGACGAAGTTGGGGCCTCTCCTGATCCATAAGATATGTTCGTTTCTGCCAGTCATCTTCTTTTTAGCCTGGAATATTCTGCGAAGTTTTGATTTTTGATGCCGACCCAATACGATACCGGTACCACTATCACACACTATCATTGCAAGGCAGAATTTGTTGCACGGCACCATGGTGAGAGCTAAGAATTCGGATTCGCATAATTCGAATACATTCGAATACATTCAAATATCGGAAACATTGTTATCCTAAAAAGAAGCATCTCAGCCTCGAAACTAGTATTCGAAATAGGTAGATCACAACAAATCCTTTACCAGCATTTATATGCGCATTTACAGTTGCTGAAAATAATGTGGGTTAAAAGTCCTTCAGGTAAGCCGATCTTAGTACGTGGCAGTTCTGCAATGAAACATTTGCCCTCGCTCATTTCATTAAATTGCACTAGTTTGATACTCCAATTAAATAATTCCCATCCATTCAAATCTATTCGGATTTCGAGCATGAATATGGTTCCACCTACTCTAGGATTCGAATCCACAAATGCTGTGTATCCCCAGCTCTAATCACAGTACAGTGGGCCGAAGCAGCCCGGTGCAAAAAACAAAAACAAAAAACAGGAACAATAAAGCCGCCGTTATTCGTTTTTGTTGAAAACTTTTTCGTGGAATAATGACGAGATGTGACAACGGGTGCTGGAAACGCGAACTGGCGGCTTTTCTTTGCCAACCCCGCGCTCATTAAACCGCAGTCGAGGTGTGACGAAAGCTCACCAAATGTAATAGGTCTTATATTGGGGCTCCCACAATGGAAACTTAACGCCAGTGCGAGCCAGGATACGGATGATGCATAATTAGAATGCATGCCATGAACTTAGAGGGGGGAGGGGGGGTGAAGCACATCACAATCCAAGCCACTTACGCGTAGAAATAGCTTCCAAAATTACTTTTTTTACTTTATTCTGGCAGCAAAAGTATCATCTTCACAGGAAGCGTATGAAAAGGAATCAGAACGAGGATAAAAGCGAAAAAGTAGCTACCCACTAAAAGCGACTAACGCTTGTAACCGATATTTAAGATTTACGTTGAAATTTGAGGTAGTGGGACTGCTTCATCATGTTATCATGTCGCACGATATATTTTGTAATGAAATTGATCTGCGTCAGTTCCGCATTTCATCATATTTTAACGGGTACCGCGATCCACCGTTGCTAGGAAAGTATTTCTGCAGAACGCTAAGCCACGGCCTGCACCATCGCTGCGCTGGCAGGCCGTACCAACCCGCACGCGTGTGGTGGGCACGTGCCGCCGCCGCCGGCGGCCGGGACGGCGGCCCTGGCCGGGCGCTGCGGCTGGCCGCGTCAGCCGGTGCCGGCGTGCCCCGCGGTCCGGCTGCCTGGCGCGGGTGGTCGTCTGGTGACGGCCTCCAGGCTGCTGGCGGCCCGGTCCGGCCAGGGTCCCCCCCCCCCCGCGCCAAGAGCGGCCGGTCGCCACCCGAACCGGCCGCAGACGCCTCTGTGACGTCAGGTCACACGTGCTGCGCCGCCGCGCTGCCAGACGGAGCCGGCAGCCCCAGCCGATACCATCTCTCGGACACGGCCACACAGGATCGATGCGGCCCGTGACGTCACAGGCGCGGCGGCGCATCTGACGCCTGCGTGACTTGGCCGGGCGCGCGGCCGCGCAGCCGCGGGCAGGTGTTTCACGTGCGCCATCTGGGTCCACGCGGCGCTGGCAGGCGAGACGAGGAATGCGGCGGCTATTAACGCGGCGGCGGTTCCGCCGGCCACCGGCAGCCTGACGCCGGATGACGCGGCCAGCTCGCGCTCCTGCGTAAACACGGCGTGCCGCCACAGCTCGTGAAATGTCGATATGCGACGGCGCATTGCGTGCCAGACGCGGTTTGTGTGTGACTGGCGTGCGCACGCATGTAAATAGAACGGTGCGCCTTATCTGTACCGAAGCAAACCGCAGCAAGCTGCCTGGATCCGTGTGGGTGTTTCGGTGAGGACGTCGAAGTAATCACATGCCACAGAGCTGAGGCCGTTAAAAGACGCATTTCATGGTGAGGTGTGACCTGTTTTCCTCTCGTCCCGGGCGTGAATTGCTGCTGGCTAGGACCCGATAAATGGATCCGAAGGTTTTCCATCAACGCGTTTGCGTGAATGAAATCGAAATACATCATGTTTTTCTGTTGGCGTCAACAAATTTTTTTTCTATAACGCTGCGCAGCGGAGATTCTAATTTTTTCCTTTGAGATTTACCACTCGGTCTTTGAGTTTGTGAAAAGCTTCTCCTCTGGTTCCATTCTCTCACGCTTGTCATATCGCGGAGAGCTAAGAAATGCGCGGCAGTCGAGAAACGAGCCACAGAACTGCCATGCATACTCAAACGATTCTTCACAGTTCAATACAAGAAACAAACATCCTGGTTGTTGATGCCCGCCGTCTTCAGTATAAGTGCGTCACGCTTTGGAATTAACACGAGGAGCATGAATTTGACAGTTACGCTTTAACAGCAAATGAGCACAGAAACTACGCGAAATATCGATGACACAATATTGCTGCACTCCACACGGGTCCCTGAAACAGTTCGATCGCTACGAATTCATATAAATACCGAAAACTTTGTAACTGGAACTGAACCAGACGACTGCCGCGACTGCAGGAACCGTTACTCGCAGCACAGGCCACGTGCACGGACTGAGTCTGCCAGGCGCCCCAGGCGCAGACGCCCATCTGAACAGGCCGACGCTCCCCAGGGGCCTGCCGCGGAAACACCCACTCACTTGGGATTCGCTGGCGGCAATCGTTCGTAATTTGCGGCAAAAAGTTCATGGGGAGGGAGGGCATCGATAGCTCGTTTTACCTCGCATGCAGTTGATAATGAATGGGGACTTGTGGACAGGTGCTGAAATCGCCGTTCTGCACATGCTCAGATTTTATGGGTCCGGGATGTTTTGGCTGCTGGACATTGACCTTGTTTTGTTTAGGTTAGCTGCAGGGTGCATAAATGCCATTTCAAAATTTGCTTTAAGCGACGCCGAAAAAGTCACGGGCTGGTGACTTGACAAAAGTCAACCAATTTAGACTGCAATTTAGCCAGCTGTGGCAGTTCGGCATCTGCTGTAGGTGTGCACACAGCGCATACATGCCCATAGATGGCGTGACGTCGGCTGGAGCTCACGGAGCGGCGCCACAGCGTCGCCGTGACGGCGCCCGGCGTGTGCCGGATGGCCGCCCCAGCCAGCCAGGCTGACAGCCAGCCAGCCAGCCAGCCCGCCCGCCGGGCCGGGCCGGCGGCCGCCAATAAACAGCTGTGCGGCGCGGCCGGTCGGGCGGCGCGGCCAGCCGATCAGATCAGACGCCGCCTGGGGCGGTGCGTCCACCGGCGGCCGACACGCGGCTGCAGAAGCCTGCACGGCTGTTAATCAGACGGCGCTGTCAGGGCGCGGAGGCCAGCGGCCGCCGGCGGCGCCCCGCCCGGCCGGCCGGACCGCCGCCGTCACGCCACCTGGCCCGCCGCCGCTCCGGCTGTCGCACGTGTCCCGCGCCGCCCGGCCGCGGCACGTGCCGCCCGGTCGCGGCACGTGCCGGCGTCGCGGCGGCGGGTCGGCGCGCGGCCGCGGCTTTGTTCAGTTTCCCGTGCCAGGACGGCAGCGCTGCCGTTATTTTTTGGGCGTAATTACCGCTCAGGTGTGCCCCGGGACGCCGGTGCTATTTTTCCTATTATTATGCTGATAAGGTGAGATAATCCCAGTGGGAGGTGGGCAGGGGTAGACGACGACGGCGGCGGTGGCGGCGGCGACGCTGGCCGATTTCGGCCCAGATCCCCTAATCTGCGAGCGGAGCCGGCGGCCGGGCCGCTCAGCTGGTGACCTCAGCGCGCACAAAGGAGCGCGCTGAGCGTCGGCATCCAGCGGCGTCCCGGGCCGCCACGCCGTCGGCCGGAATCATCCGCCAGCTGGCGGCACCTGTTGCCCAATGCTGCGGTCCGGGACGGTGCCGCTCGGCCGGTGGCCGGCACGTGCTGCGGACGCCCCGGGTATGCCAGCCGCCCACGCCTGCTCCGATCTCTCCGGTCGCCCTGCAGTTATCCTGTGCTGGGGCCTCTGCATATTTATAGCTTGCTGACCTCACGACCTGCAAGCATTCGAGGCGTCGCACGGCCTTGGCCGTCAAGCAAACTCGAGCATCACAGGCGGCTGCGGGATTGTTTTCCAAGCGGGCAGAGGCTCGTCCCCGGAGGCCGCCCGCCCACTGACGCCCACCGGTACCCTCCCTGCTCCGCACGGGGCCGGCGATGCAGCGGCACGCGCCGCCGCGCCGCCGCCGCCAGCCATCGGCTGCGGCGCGCGGCCGCGCGCGGGCGGTGGCCGGCCGGCCGGGGCCGCCCCTAGCGCCGCGGAGCCGGCGCCGGGGCGTGCCGCGGCGGCGCGGCACGACCGCCGTCCCCGCGCGCGGCGCCGCCGCTGTTTGCTCCGCGGACGGCCGCGCTCGCGCCTGGAGCCGGTCGTGACAAGACTGGGCGTGGGCGGCCCCGGCCGGCGGAGGGGCAGGGTCCAGAGGCGCGCGATGCCGCCTGGGCTTCACGTGCAGGCTGTGACGCGTCAGCACAAGGCGGCTCGAGTCCAAGCGTGACAGGTTTGTCCAGGTTGCGTTCAGGTACGCGTGTCAGAGGTGGTGTTTAGGGGCTTTTTAGTTTGGAGGCTCGTGACCGGCTTTAATGCTATTCTGTATCATTACGTTCCGCGCATTTTTACAATGATTTATAGCATTGCAGCCATGAACATGAGATGCAAATCTGGGCACTATTATGATCCCTGGAGGGGCCCAGGTCCTCAAAGTCCGGTTTCCTGAATCCGTCCCCTTCGCCCCTGTATCTGTGTCCTGTGTATGCATGTGGGCTCCAGAGGAACAGCTGCAGACACTTATCTCAGTGCTTGCCATGAGTTCAACGTGCAATTACTTCGCGCTGTTATGATCCAGGTTAATGCCTAAAATCTGGCTTCATAACGTTCTTGAACAACGTACTCTAGGTACGAAAGCGCCATGGCGTCAGCCTCAGACGGCGCACTAAACATCAGCGACCTTAACCATAAACATGACTTAGGACTTGAGCAAGCGACGTAAGCACAAGGATCCACCTTGCGTCACCAGCCACGCCTCTGACCCCGTCTGGTGCCGTTTCGTCAGTGGCAGCGGGACCGCGCGCAGTCCCACCAGCCGGTCACCAGCCACGCCTCTGACCCTGTCTGGTGCCGTTTCGTCAGTGGCAGCGGGACCGCGCGCAGTCCCACCAGCCGGTCACCAGCCACGCCTCTGACCCTGTCTGGTGCCGTTTCGTCAGTGGCAGCGGGAGCGCGCGCGGTCCCACCGGCCGGGGGAGCGGAGCGGCCGGTCGCCGCGGCCGGGTGACGCAGTGGCCGCTGTCGGCTGGCCGGTCGGCTGACCGCCGTTTCGGGGAACGGCCCACTGAGTCCACCGTCGGACGGCGGCCAGACCAGGCCGAGTAAACAAACAGCGCCGGCGGCCTGGCCGGCGCGGCAGACACGGCGGCGCTGCTGCCGGTACACAGCGGCCGGCTGCGGTTTCATGCAGAGATCATCGGCGCGGACGGGGAGGCGCGGTGTGCTTTGGGGGAGCACATGCGGCCCCCCCACCCTTTTACGCTAGCTCCACGCTTTTTTCACCATGTCCTTCCCGTCCGTTCATTCGAGTACTTTTGTTTCAAGTAGTCAGCTGAAAAAGTGGGATTTGGCCGTGAGAAGATCTGCTGTAACGTATGCCTTATCTTTTGTTAGATCCCTTTATTGCACCTTTGTATTGCTCAAACCGGTCTTTGTTTCTCATAAAAACGCACGCAGCCGTCTTTGAGATTCAAACGAAAACATGCCCACAGCGGTACTGGTCGAGTATCATCGGTCAACACAGCAGTGGCAGGAGCGTATACGGCCGCATTCTCGACACGACAGACGAAGTTTGCTGCAGTGGCATCAGAGCCGTCGTATGCGGCATGGCTGATGTCTGCCTGCGGTCTATCCCTGGTGTTTTCCTAACCAAACTGTCCTTATCGTTTCAATGCTGTCGTTCACAAACCCATCACACTGCCATATCCCAGCGACATTATCAAAGCGCCCTAAAATATTAGCTTGCACAGGGGATGGACGTTATCTGCCAGCGTACATACGGGACGGGCGGCGCGTGTCATCTTTTCGGTTCCGGGTTTGTGCGCAGCTGACGGGACTTCTCACACCGCTATCAGTGTTTTATGGCGTTTTTACGCGGGTAGCGACACATTAGCCATAAATAAGACAAGGCGCGTGCAACATATGAACACCATGAAGCAGTTTTAGTGGCCTCGTCAGTAACATTTCGAGGACTTGATTTAAAACCCGTCTTCAGCGACGTTTCATGAAGGCTTGGTGTCCTCAGCTTGACACTGGGATTATTCGTGTCGAGACAGGGACGCCGCAGGAACGGCGACACGGCGGATTTCGTAGCCACTGGTCGGCCGGGCGTCGTAAGGGGGATGGTAGGCAGGAGGAATCCGGCCAACCATTCCTGAATTGGGAAGTGCTCAGCTCATCTGCAGCAAGAAATAATCTGCAGACTACCAGTCATGCTTCGAGATGAGACTTCTATCCACACATTCAGCTCCCATATGAAACCGAACCGAAACCGACTAAGGTCGTACCTGACATTTGGTTGACTTTTGTTTGCGGTGCTCTGGAACAGAGCAGGTGTTAAATCCTACCAAATAATACAGTTGATATGTAGACAACAAACCGGAGCAGAACATCTTCTGGCCGGAACTTAGATGGGTGAGGTGGAGTATTTCTTTTCAAAGCCCACACGTCGTTTGTGGCAGTGGGGTTGTTACGCAAAAACACGGCTTTAGCAGTGCCCATGACAGCGCTCACGTATTCTAACAATTGCACAGAATGCATCTGGCACAGAGCATGGCTGACAGACATCTGCGCAGTGAGAGACCGCGTTATCTCAGCCAATGGCGGATCCAGCATCCGGTCTTAGTGGGGATTACCCTGAATGTTTCGCCCGCGCCTGTGGTGAACCCAGACTGACGTTATTTTTGCCGTCTCGTCTGGGGAGTAGCGAGCATGATCCGCTGATTTGCCCCTCCTGGACCCGCTACAGCGTCAGCGAGACTTCGCTGCGCTCGGGGCGCCTCTGACCGGTCCCCTGCGCACCCAGCCGCGACGGCCACCGGCGCTGACGCCGGCCGGCGCACCTGGCTGGCGCTGCAGAGGAGCCGCCGGCCGTGGCGACTGCTGCCGCCTGCAGCTCCACCGACCACCGGACGTGCGTGCTCCACAGTCGGCTTTCGGGGAACGCTCCTCCTCTCACCAGCACTTAAACGGCACGCGATTATCTCGGCGCTATCTTCCGCCTCGTACTCTGTAATGCCCTGCCACATTCTCCACTCTGATTGTGCATGAAGACGCTTCTTGCCCACGCCCTCATGATTCGTGCGAGGAATTTTTCCCATCACTCGTCGGCTGTGCTCGTGCTTGTGTCCAGCTGCGCTCTGCTTAGCTTCCGCGAAGGGGCATTAACCGTTCGAAGAATGCCAGGAACGTCGGGTTCTGAAGTATTCGTCATCGAAAGGGCCCGCAACATTCGCCAACGGTGGAAGTGTAAAGAAGCGCCGAATCAGTCGCACCTGTGACTGTGAAAATGTCATGTACCGTGGCCTGACAATCATGTTACGTAGACACATGTTACACGAAGACACATGTTACACGAATAAATGCTGTTTTAGACCAAAGATAACGCTCGCTGTACAACAAGTTAGTGCTTGTATCCAGGGGCGTCTATTTGTCTTTTTGTGAGGGCTCCAGTTCTCCCAATGTTGACCCCCTCCCTCCCAATGTTGGTTTGGGCCCCTAAGTTTCCTGGAATGTTATACAACTTGGGAACAAATTCAAATTCACATAAAACTTAGCTTCTTTGGCAACCATGGAATTACATGAATTACAAACGAGGAAAATGCAGCTTGCCATTCGCTACCAAGCAACTGAATAAATGCGTTGATAAACACACACTCGGAAGCTTAAATAGTCGTTCCGAGGGATCGATACGTGGTTGATTAAAAAAATGGACGCCTCTGCTTGTGTCTCAATAACGAGAGAAACGTATAGGGTAAGCCCAACTGACAGCATTGACAGCGCCATGTTGTTTGCCGCAAAGCACTGTCGAAGATTACCCGAACCGTGGGCAGATTATCACGATACCACAAACGCCACCACCATTGCGCAGCAATGTGCTCTTTCCACTGATAAATCACATTAATCATACCAATGGTGGATCTATGTGAAGGCACGGTACATCACAGACTTGTGTTCTTACTTGCTTGTGTTCGTACTCACTGACGGAAGGTACAGTGGAATGCGTAGGTGTGCGGTGTTGTAGTGGAAAAGGTGAAGTGTCATGCAGTTGCGAAGGTGAGTGTGCTTTCGTCACGTGTAAATGCCGGCATTTCCGTTCAAACGGCTCAATTCCTGCATTGTTTCAGGACGTGGTGAACGCACGTACTCATTAGACCGAACCACAACCCCGCAAATTACCTGCAGTTACAACGCGAACAGTGCAACTGAGCACAAGGAAATGGTCTCGGGCTTCTGTACCTCCAGAGAACCGAGCCCCACCGCGCCGCGCCGTGGGGGAAGTGACCTCAACTTTCACAAATCCCTGACCCCCGCGCTGTCGTATGTCCGGTGACCGCGCGGGCTGGAACGGCGCGATGATGCCAGCGGCACGCCCCCTCCCCTCCCACTGAGCCACTGAGTCAGCGGTGGGCGCCGTCCGCGGCCGCTCCTGACCTTGCCGGCCCGGCTCGGTGGCTCGCGCGGCCCAGGTGTGCGGCGGATCGGAAGTGCCCGGCGTCCGAGTCGGGCGCCGGGGGGAACCGCGCCCGCCCCGCCGCTGAGTCAGCGCTGGCCATCCGAGCCGCCGGCCGCGGCACGGCACGGCCGGGCCGCCGGGGCGGCTCCGGTGCTCCCACCGCCCGCCGGCTGCCGGGGCGAGAGTACCACGCCACTGATGACGCCGGCCTCGCGGAACGTGACGTGAGGCGGGACGCCGGTGAGTCACCGACGGGGGACGTGCAGCAACCTGCAATGCTTCCTAAGGACCGTAAATGAGCACAGGGTGGATCTGATGTCGCTCCTTGTCCTGTGGCCCAGGGGAACGTGCTATTCAAGAAGAATCGGCACTGTTGGCCGTCAGAGTTGACTGCTGTCTTGGTGCATGGTACCGGGGGATCTGATGTTGGGTAAGG
The DNA here is from genome assembly GCF_011947565.3 of Pollicipes pollicipes. Taxonomy (NCBI): domain Eukaryota; kingdom Metazoa; phylum Arthropoda; class Thecostraca; order Pollicipedomorpha; family Pollicipedidae; genus Pollicipes; species Pollicipes pollicipes. The sequence continues at coordinate 29,308,190 of NW_023597034.1, read as the reverse complement.
AGTTTGGTGTCAGAACCTTGTTCACGGTTGTAAGGTGGATAAGGCGGGCGCCCAAGCATTTTGTACACAGAAAGACCCTATCGCCCCGATAGGGTCAGGAATTTGAGGAAATGAATCACTTGGCACAACAGCAACAATGTAACCACTGCGACACAGTACCAAATATAGCAGTCGCTCAAGCAACCCCAGAAGACGGAACCACAACGGCGTCATTGTCCAATCTTCTGTGGGTTTCGAAGGATGCCGCGCGAAGCCGTCGGCGGCGTTGATCGAGTAGCACCCAGCACGGCCCTGAAGACGCGCCGGCGGCGAAGGCACGCATTCAGCGACGCCTGTTCACGCCGCCCCATTTGCTGCAGACAGCCGGGCGTTATCCATTGAAGCACCGCCGGCGGGTCCATTGTGGGCCGCTCACGAGGCGCGCGGCCGCTCGCGCCCGCGCGCCGCGCCGATGCTATCTGACCGTTTGTGCGGCTGAGGGGTGTGTATCGGTCAGGCGCGCCTGTTCAGGCGGCGCACGGCCATCGCGCCTGATCGGCCGGCGAGCGGGCCTCAGCGCGGGGAGGCCCCGAAGGCCCGGCGCCGGGACAGGGGTGGCTGAGGGGCGGGGCAGCGCCCGCGCAGTTCACGCGGGGTCCACGCAAATCCCGGGCTGCCGCTGAAGGGGAAAACACCGCATGATCGCCAGGCGTTTGAGCTGGGTCTGGCGACGACCTCAGTTCACCCGCTCCGCGAGAACATGACGTCGTGTGAGCTAGGGTCTGGCGGCTCCCTCGGTTCACCCGCTCCGTGAGAACGTGACATCGCTTGAGTAGGATCTGGCTCTGGCAACTCCCTCGGTCCACCCGCTCCGTGAGAACGTGACGCCGTTTGAGCTGGGTCTGGCAATTCCCTCGGTCCACCCGCCCCGTACAGACATGACGTCGTAAGGTGTGATGTCGGACATCGCGCGGTGTGATGTCGTCCATCGTGTGCGCATCGAATGTCAGCCCATCGCGATTTTCTACAATGCTTGTTTATCCAAGAGTTGAGCATCGGCCGGCCAGCGAACCCATGGGGATGCGCTATAGCATGGTGCAGTCTCCACGCTCCGCGCAAATGTCGTGACAGCAAGGTGCAATCTCCATGCAGATACATGGCGTAGCTGACAGCCTCGTACGGTTCACGCACCATGCAGCTTGTCATCACATGACATGGGTCCCGCTCCATGCAATCATGTCATGACACGTTTCGGCACATCATGCCTCGGTTCCTCCCTCGTGCGGATACGTCATCGCTGTCGCGGTTTCTGATCCGTTCAAATGCCATCGCATACGACAGGTCCTGCCTCAGACCGTTATGCCATGACATTCCAGGGCTGGTGTTCCATGCAGGCATGTAATCACGCGCACGGTCTTTGCTCACTGCGACATGCGTCGTGACACTGCGAACACGATGGAGGATGATAAGCTCGCATTATCTGGTCTGCCATGTTCAATACCACGAACTTGCACGAGTCCTCACCATCTTGACAGCATCACGCTTATTACACAGCGGACAAGTATGGGTGCATGATCTGAGCAGGGGCACACTGGATAATTTCCATTTCAGGGTGGGTATCTAAGCCAGCAAGAGGCAACACGCTTATCACATAGCGCAAGCACGGGCGCATGCACTGCGGCGTGGGATATAACGGCCCATTTTCATTTTAATGTGGATAGGTAGGCCAGCGAGTGATAGTAACCATCTTCAGCTACTATTTGGGAGGAATCCCGGAGTGCAATTCATTCCTCAGTTTTAAAGCAACTTATCATGCAAGTTATTCTATATATATATATATATATATATATATATATATATATATATATATATGTGTGTGTGTGTGTGTGTGTGTGTGTGTGTGTGTGTGTATGTGTGTGTGTGTGTGTGTGTGTGTGTGTGTGTGTGTGTGTGTGTGTGTGTGTGTGTGTGTGTGTGTGTGTGTGTGTGTGTGTGTGTGTGTGTGTGTGTGTGTGTGTGTGTGTGTGCTGCGCTGCTTGCCTTATCTGCGTGTGCGCCAGGCGCCTCATACCAGGTGCAGCTCACACAGGTGGAATGGTGGGTGCCGCGCCGGCCGGCCCCTCTGCGGGCCGAGGTAGGCCTGGCCAGGGGTCGGTCTTCACAAAGCAGGGGTGCCCTGGCCCGGCGGGCTAGAACGCATTGTTACTGACCCAATTCAGTCCGACTGAATAATGACGGGGTCCAGCGTCGGGCACCGGCCATCGGTTACCGCCGGTACCTGTTCGCCTCATTTCGGCGCCGACGGAGGCCTATTTGGGTGATGGGTGCGGCTCATCGGTTAGCCACCTCCCTCTGGTCGGAGGTTGGGGCTGTGCGCCACCCGTGCTGGGCATTCCCAGCACGGGGCTCCTACCGCTACCGTTGTGATCAGCGCGATGTTACGAGGCAGGCGCTGAAAACACAGGGGTGCACAGGGAGTGCATGATCTAACGATGCAATTTTGAGGACCCCTCCGGTTAGGCTGTCGGGAGGATATACAATCGTCCTTTTAGATAGAAAACGGGGACATGCTCCTGTTGTAGATGGAATGACTGCGATATCAGCTTGACGTGTACAAATGCTGCCCCCGGTTTGTTCCAATTTGGGGAACGAAGATTGGTGGGCTCTTAAATTTTCAACGCTTTATCGCAACGACCCTTGAAAACTGCGACCACGCGCTGGAAGTAGTCAGGAGCAGATGCGAGCCGAAATATTTTGGACGGCATGTTCCCGCTTGGCTCTCTAAGTAATTAACAGCGGTTTCTTTCGTAGTCAGTTCGTGGGTACTTCAAGTAGAGTCTTTTGCGGCTCTACGCGAGTGGCATCACGATAGGGCTGCTGCAGCAAGGCTGCCACCTGATGTCAAATTCAGAACAATCTAGATTTGCCTGGTTTCTGAGCTATCGGATTGGGAGGTGAGGGACGAACAGGATCAGCGTGTCCACAGTCTCACTGGAGCTAGCCTGCACAGGGTCGACACAGCCCTCGAGACCCGCCAGACGCGGTCGGTGACGCTGGGATCAGGTCTGAGCAGTGTTTGCTGTTTAGGCAGTGACTCAACCGGCCAAACAGTGTGGGGATGTCGCCGCCCCGCTCGGATTGCTCGCGTGCTCCCAGAGACAGTGAGGTGCATGGTTGTTGCTGGGGTGTGAATTGGGTGCGCGCTTTTTCATGGGCATCGCCGGTGGCTTACACAATGTTTGGTTGCGGGCTTTATTTCGCCAAGGCAAGGGTACTAAAGATCAGGCTCTCCTATAGATGGTTGTTCCGCCGCAGTTCAGAAATCGAAATGTTTGGAGAAAGGAATGTCTTTTATTATTCTCTCCTCTACATGCAGGGCAATGGCTATATTGTTCAATGTCATAAAACTTACGGGACGCCTAGCTCCCTTCCCTCGTCACATGTGTTGCAGTCCATGCTTCTGCGCGCTGCCTCAGATTGATGTCTCAGATAGGCAGCCTCGGTGTTCGCTGCGTGCACGTGGGACACGTGCCCACGCCTGCTCACCACCTGCTCTCTGCCGTGTTGGCCTTGGGCGCGGCCACATTTGCATTTAAACACAGCCGGTGTTTGGCGCCAATTTTCACGGCCCGCGGGGCCTTCTGGCGGGGTTCAGCGGCCTCACGGGACGACCTAATCAGCGGGAGCCGACTGGCTGGCCGGAGAGCGGGCGCTGCCAGACGACCAGACGGGGCGGGCCAGGCCGTTGGGCGTGGACCGGCCGGTGGGCGTGGACCGGCCGGTGGGCGTGTGCCAGGCTGGTGGGCCTGGGCCGGCCGGTGAGCTGGACCGGGCCGGTGGGCGTGGGTCGAGCCTGTGGGCCTGGGCCGGTCCAGCAGAGCTGATACGCCCACGCCCGTACTGCGGCACCGGAATGGCATGCGTACAGTGCGTGTGCGCGAAAGTGCTTGTTGCAATACTTAACGAATGATCCCTTCACAGACGAAATGTTATCACGTCCATGCTTTTCCTTTCGAGAGATATTCCATCTTCTGGAGGCTTGCTTACCTTTGATACGTGAAAAGCAAGTACATTTTTGGCGCACAAGCTCGCAATCGACCGGCTTCGACAGCTTACCTGACATGGGTGTACCGGTGATAGCTTCCGATGCATAGATGCAGGTGCCGCTGTCTTCATTTTCAGGGTTTGGCGCGGTCGTAAAAAGATCAAATTACACCGTTACCGTGATTTTGCAGGCGGTGTTGATCGGAAGCAGCTCTCGTTTTGTTTTGGGCAAAATGCCCGCGCGATCACCTACATACACATTTACCTGATAGCACAACTATGGGCGTCCGATATTGCGTCATACCACGCTCAAGACAGAATGGTTCTTCCCCAGGTGATCCCCTGCTTCTTTCCAGCCCGAAATGTTATCTTCTGCTTCGACTCACTTTTAATAAGCTCGCTTATCGCATGCTGTGGGTCAGACTGGGGGCATCAGAGCTCACACGGCACGGATGAGGGGTGAACGAATATTCGGCCCTCCAGTATATAACATTAAATCCTCCAGTTTCACGCATTCAAAATAATTCAAAACCATGTATTTCGTCCCCCATGGCGTGTGCTCCGACGAGCAGTGCCAGCACCAAATGATGACGACGTCTGTCTTTGGACGCATAATATAATCTACTTATGACTACGTCAGACTAAATATAGATCAGAACTGCTCAAAATCGATCTGCAAATATTTACATTTGCAAATGAAAGTAATTGGGCATGCTTGCACGTTAAGCCACAAATCTTTCGACCCACCGAGGTCTGCGAGCACACCATGTTAACATCCGAGGATCTAAAAAACCCTGAGGTTTCAAGCACTTCTATTATGCAAACGGCTTATAAGTATGACTTTTTGAACAGGACTTATGTTCAGATTGTTCCTGTGTCATAGCCCAAAAATGACGCGAGAGCTCAGTTTTACATGAATTTTCACATACAAGTCTATGACCAGCGGCACCAATGGAGATTTATGCCACATGACAGACGTTGCTGGCACGGCGTGGCCTGTCAGCTGTGTCACGTGACAGACGTTGCTGGCACGGCGCGGCGTGTCAGCTATCCCACGTGACAGACAGCACTGGCACAGCGCGGCGAGTCAGCCATGCCACGTGACAGACGGTGCTGGCTTAGCGCGACGTGTCAGCTATGCCACATGACAGACGGTACTGGCACAGCGCAGCGTGTCAGCTATGCCACTCTTTTCGGTCGCGTTTTCGTTAGCTGTTCTTTCAGTTCACGAAATCTTTTGTCGGTCCAAACGTCCAAACTCAAACACTGCTGGACTCAAGTTGACCGAATCCTAGCTCGTTAGCTGTCACCAGGAACATCATTATCATTCACGCACACGACACTGACTAGGCATTTAGTTAGTCACGAGCAATGAGGAGGGGGGGGGGGGGGGGGGAGGGTCGTCCTTTCTGCCTACCTCTGGAAGCGGTTGGCCGATTTTGCAGACTCAAAGTGCATTCGATCGCTTTGAATGCTACATCCTAGATAATACTGAATTTGCGACTCGTTTCAACATAGCCATCTGTTTTTTATGAGTTGAAACGCGGTTTCGTTGTCCCAAATTATTTATGTACCGGAGTGATGGCTATCCATGCCACACCAGCAAACTGCATTAGGAAAACTGACTTCAAATCGCTGGGGCCCTATGGTGGGGTAAATAAAGCAATTCAAGGGGCCAACACATCACTTCTATGTGTTTAACCGTCAAAATCGTACCAGGATGCCAAATCTCAACTGCACAAGCCGTAGCGTTACTCAGATCGCGGACGAGGTAAAGCTTGGGTAGTGGCCACAGAAGGTCGCATTGCGCACCAGAAAAGGGAGTACACTATTATTTTTGGAACGGAATGATGCCCAATGCGGTCCGGCAGTTACGTTTTCAAAAAATTCAACATGACGTGATGGCGACCTCTCCTGACTCCGAAATGGCATCACGCCTTTTACCTGAGCCCGTTCCGATTAGAGGGGAAGTCGCATATTGGGCTTTACTGAGAAGGTAACTGACCTCTAAATTGGGTACCGACGGAAGCCTTAACGACATGTTTTTGACGTGATTTAGTCTAGCGAAGCCAACCGGTTTTTAACGCGAGAAAGCCCTTATGCTCATTGAGATATTTTGTTCATAATGGGGTTCTCGCGTAAATGTCTCAGAAACTATCCCATAAAAACGGAAGGAGGGGAATAACTGCCCGATTAATTTGTTTATTACGCATCCGGTGGGAAACCACATGCTATTTTTGTGGACTATGCTGGACGTAAAACTAACCTTGATGTAATAAAAGCTACGCTTCTAGCAGACCTACGATTAACGGTCCAGTTGTTGGCGTTCAGAATACTTGTATGTTTAGTAATGCAAACTGGACCGAATAAGGATTGCATAGGCTCCTTTGTCTTAGGCCCTTACTATGTCCGTAGGAAAATACATCAGCAAACAGCAACAATAGTAAGGTTTACGCAGGAAAACTGTGTCTGCGGTAACTGTGCACAGAAGTTCCATTAGCAAATTGCTTTGCTCAAATTCCCCCTTGAAAATGCCAAACCTTTTCATCTAATTCTCTCTCTCTCTCTCTCTCTCTCTCTCTCTCTCTCTCTCTCTCTCTCTCTCTCTCTCTCTCTCTCTTCTCTCTCTCTCTCCTCTCTCTTCTCTCTCTCTCTCTCTCTCTCTCTCTCTCTCTCTCTCTCTCTCTCTCTCTCTCTCTCTCTCTCTCTCTCTCTCTCTCCTCTCTCTCCTCCTCTCTCTCTACTCTTCTCTCTCTCTCTCTCTCTCTCTCTCTCTTCTCTCTCTCTCTCTCTCTTCTCTCTCTCTCTCTCTCTCTCTCTCTCTCTCTCTCTCTCTTCTCTCTCTCTCTCTCTCTCTCTCTCTCTCTCTCTCTCTCTCTCTCTCTCTCTCTCTCTCTCTCTCTCTCTCTCTCTCTCTCTCTCTCTCTCTCTCTCTCTCTCTCTCTCTCTCTCTCTCTCTCTCTCTCTCTCTCTCTCTCTCTCTCTCTCTCTCTCTCTCTCTCTCTCTCTCTCTCTCTCTCTCTCTCTCTCTCTCTCTCTCTCTCTCTCTCTCTCTCTCTCTCTCTCTCTCTCTCTCTCTCTCTCTCTCTCTCTCTCTCTCTCTCTCTCTCTCTCTCCTCTCTCTCTCTCTCTCTCTCTCTCTCTCTCTCTCTCTCTCTCTCTCTCTCTCTCTCTCTCTCTCTCTCTCTCTCTCTCTCTCTCTCTCTCTCTCTCCTCTCTCTCTCTCTCTCTCTCTCTCTCTCTCTCTCTCTCTCTCTCTCTCTGACATTTACATTAGTTTCTTAGTTCTAACCCTTCTGAGACGATAACATTTGGTTCCCTTCCTCAGACGGTGAACTCCCCCACCCGCTGTCTTGAACACTAAGCGAACTAGGAGCCAGGGCAAACAGCGTCGGGTGGCTACCTGTAGCTACACCAGATTCGTATAATTTTTTTTTAAAGATGTACATGATCTTTGGTAGATCCAACCAGGTATGCCTACATGGTAACCAAAATAATGGAATTTTTATCAATAAAAGCCGAGGGTACATTCTTCATACTTTTCTATGCATTCTAAGGAATTGCATGTGCATACACAACAAATAAAAGTTATAAAAGGTGGATACAGGAAAGTCGTGCAGAACGCCTGCTGTATAACGCATGTAATCAGGCGTCCGGATACGAAATGTGATTTACATGACCTCGGCCAAGTGTTCATCACTCGGGACATACGCAAAAAAGAATCTTCACACCATCGCAGATGGTATAAGGTTTACCAAAATCCAGTTATGGATAAGGTCAGTGTTATGCGTTTTGAGGTTCAAAGTCATTTTAGGAAAATCTCAAGGTGCCCCAAGACCCTCGCCCAGCGAGAGTCAACAAATGCGACGACAGTCATTGTTCTCTGCAAAAAAACAAACAAAAGGAAAACAAAACAGGCCGACGTGCCGTGCGTACCATTTAACGTCCGGCAGGCAATGTCATGCGTGACCAGTTTGAAGAGTGTGTATGCGGCACAGTTTTCGGACGAAGCAAGGTGTTTGCAACTTGGATCATTTTGAAACATAACCATAATTTTAAAACATTGTTTTCAACGACTGGTGATTGCAAGGAACCGTACCAGCTACAGGTGTTTGGTGGGACCGGATCGCCGATGCAAACAAAAAGTTTCAGTACTATTTGTCAAGTTTCTCGGGAAAGTTCGCGGCCCAAATTATGTAACACACATCCGCGCGCCGTGTCATTGCGTTTTTATGCAGCCATCTTGCACGCGTGCACTAGAACCCCAGGATGTGAAACTGATGCGAATGAGGTGTTTCTTCTACAACAGGTATAAGAGCCATCCTGGTCATTCCAAATCCTTTAAAATGGCGAGACGTGAGCTGGGTTCCGGGGGCGTTGCGCTCAACACTGGTATCCAGGCAGTAAATGGATCATTATTCTCAACAGTCGCCGCAGATGCACGGCTACGGGGTGGGCCCCTCGGGAGACACCTGCTCCTGAGTGGCGTGCACCTCCCACCTCCCGAGGTCTCATGTAAGCCATGGCCCATCTGCGTCTTCACCACACACGCTGGCGTGTACTACTCACGTGATGTCAGCAGGGGTGGCAGGTGGCGGGCGGTTTGACGGCCCCCAATCTCCGCTGCGCAGAGCGGGGCAGTGACCGCTTGCATAAAGCGCAGCGGTCAGTGCCATGTGCTATAGTCTGCTGCAATCAGCGGTATCATGGGTCCGGAGTGTCTTGAAATTCTCTAGTGTACCTTAACCTCAATCATGGCTTAGCGCATTCTGCTTGCGTAGTACGCATGCAAAGATATCGCTATATATATATATATATATATATATATATATATATATATATATATATATATATATATATATATATATATATATATATATATATACAGACACAATGTATGCAATATTACGTGTATTGATATACCGACGCAATATGATGTATACACTTGAGAAAATTAATATCTTTTGTTGGCTTAGGAGGATTGACGCCTTCATTAGCTGAGGTTGATATTTCGTTGCCTTCTGAGGGCTTCAGTAAATTGATGCACAAGAACAACGAGCACATGAGCGATCCTTGATGATCCGCGCAAAAAAATGGATGCTAAAAACTATGGTCCGCATTGCTGTTGATGACCTCCTGCGCTGTCTACTGCAGCTCTACTTGTGCACAAGCAAGTAGAACTGCAGTATGAACACAAAGCGTTCAATCGTGTTCTCGGGTCGTTGACTGAGATGACACCATTTGTATTACTCGCGCCAGTTGTAGTTCTAGAAGTATGATCAATCTGGGATGTCTTTTTGCTTTGTTTATGGCTCAGTAAGCGGTTAAGACAAAACAAAATGTTGAGCCCCGGCCGTATACTACCTCCTGGTTTAGCGTCCATGCTAGCATATTTCACGGACAGGTCAAAATCAGGGTGCAAAATAACAAACGGGGTGCGGCCACACAGAGGTACAACAAGGTACGCCACTTCCACATGGTGCAGCAGTTGAGAGAAAATACGAAGACTAGAATATTGCGTCACATCAACTTTCTTTGAAAATGTTGATGAATATATTTTAACCAAGGCTGAATGCGTGGCAGCCTGTCACCAGCTTTTCAGGCGCGAGTGATGTATTGACCTGCGTACGACCCTTAAGAGAGGATGTTGAATCCCACCTCCGAGGATTCACGCCGAATCAGTGACAAGCCGGCTGTGCATTGAAGGGCGCTGTTATCAAACCGCCACCACTCTGACCCCGCAAGTACCGGCTATCTAAAACGCACAGTTTCAGCTAGATGAGCCGCTGCGCGTCCTTGAGGCTGTGCCCATGCCCACCCGCCTCCCATCTCTTCCGTATCCTCCCATTACCCAACTGTCTGAAGTTTTCTTGCACAGGTCTAAATTGTGGAAAGGTTTAAGGAAAACTCACATCAACCTCTACTATTTGCGTTGATAACTTCAAAAGTACTACAAACGCTTCCACTTGTGACTAAAAGATGCGCAAGCGGTAGCAATGTGCGATATTTCTGGAAAAGGGATCTACCCAAAATTTCGGAATGGTCTTTCCCACACCCGAAACCACACTCGTGATTTCCAAAACTCTGAAACCAGCCCAACCCGTTACCCATTACACATGGGTACCCCTCGGCCTACGCATCCCACGAGGTCCCATAGCCTGTGCGTTAAAGCAACTGTCTCACGCTGCGCTTTATTTTTGTCTCCCCTGTAGTTAAATATAATGGTGCACTCCAGCTAAAAAGCTATCCACTGTTCATTTTGAGTTCATGCACATCTGTATCCGTGCCTGTAGCATTGTGAAAATTTCCGCATTGCACGCGGACGTGTGTCTGATCAGCTGTTCATTGCATGCGGACGTGTGTCCGATCAGCTGTTCATTGCATGCGGACGTGTGTCTGATCAGCTGTTCATTGCATGCGGACATGTGTCTGATCAGCTGTGCATTGCTAATGTACGTTTTGGGTCCTTTGTTGTAAGCTGCACAATATATGTGTTGATGCGCCGTACATTTTAATGCAGTAATGCCCCACATGCCTTAAATCTGGCCATGCATGTGCTTGAAATCATTAATAGAAAGGAAGTCTCATTCTGACAATAATTGACTATCAATGCACCAGGGGGTGCTGGTTAGTCGACGTCATCAGACAGGGCTGCTTGTTATATAATTGATGCCTCCTGGTATAATGAAGGTCGATTTTTGCCAAAATAACGACACTTCAAACTCCTAGAAGCCAAGAGCTCAAGGCGTGTCTTCGTTGCATGAGATACAGCTTCCAAATCTTCCCAGTTCGTGACACATGTGTTGATAAGGACTCTTTCTCTTGAAAGACAGCGCCAGGTGGTAGGACCATGACCGAGGACTTATCCCGTGATCTGATGCATGGCACAGATGTCAGCGGTCATTGCCCCGGCTTGCAAGGGGCGAGAGCGAACGATGTAACGTCACCCACCACCTGCCGCCCCTTGACAACCACGTGTGTAGTACGCACCAGCACACGTGGCCCAGTCGGAGGTCATGAACGCCCCGGAGCCCGCCAGCGGCGAGAGAGGGAAGTGCGCACCTCCCAGGGGGGAGGGGGGGGGGGCAGGTGTCCTCCGGGAGGCCCATCTCGCGGCCAGGCTCCTGCAGGCGCCGTTTAGAATAATGGACTAGTTACTGCTTGCATATCAGCGCCGAGGGCATTGGCCGGACCGTGTGGGCGAGCGTCCGGCGGGTCATTATCGCCAGACCATCCGCTGCGCGCATCAGAAGTTAAACAAAGTTGCGTTCAGTCCCAAGGACGTGGGGAGGGTCGTCAATCATGACAGAGCGGCAGGTACGAAGCGTGCGTGTAACCTCGCCGAAGGCATTCGCTCCTTGCAGGTGGCAGGGTACTCAGGCCGGCGAAGTTGGCGTGGCGCTGCACCATAGCACGGCCGATCCCTCTCCGATGCGGCTCATCGGGAACCAGATTCACGCCACATGGATTCAGATGCCGCCTGCAACCGACATTAGTGGGTATTTCACAGTTACCGAGGGATTTCAGCTGGGGAGAAATGGATCATCGCTGTGCTGTTCCAAAGAAGAAGTAATGTGATACAAAGTCGCAGAGCGTGAGTCAGAAGGGACATAATGAGAGGCGTGCCACGCTAAGCCAAACCAACTCGTGTATCATCGTGTCTGTGAAAGCACAATCTATGGATTCTGAACGAGTTGACTTCGTAAAGGTCGTTTGTTAAGCAAAACCTAACCAAATACAATTCGCCTCTCGGGATATTTGACCATTTGTAGATACAAAAGTAAGCTTGCTCACGATAAAAGTTAAGTCTTAACCTGCCAAGATGTATTTTCTCATCACTTTCCGGAATGGTAGGAGGCGTTACGCGATGTGCCTTGGTCGCTCAGTTAACAAGATGTCGAGTTCTGTTTTTTGGGAGATTTTTGCTCTCTTTGATCTCACCAAAGGCAAAAGCCATCTTCGATGCAATAAATGATGTAATTAACGCGCTAGATTTCATCTACTATGTCAAAATGAAAGAAAATGTCAGTGAATCAAAAAGCTTGATTATGTTATCGAAAAAGGAAAGGTGTATGTATGTAAGAAAGTGAAAGAAAATGCAGTGGAAAGTATAGAAATGACTGAAAAGTCTAGACATGTTATTAAACTTTGAAACGACCCCAGCGCTGCCTTCTGTCGCAAACAGCCACATCCATCATACTCGCCTCAGTCATGTGTCATTATCATCAACGTCATCATCGTCGTCATCGTCATCGTCACCGTCACCGTCATCACCACCACCACCACCACCACCATCATCATATCGTCATCATCACTATCACCATCACCATCACTATCGCCATCACCATCATCTCTACCTCTACCACCACCATCATAATCGCCATCACCATCACCATCACCATCGCCGTGACCATCACCACCACCTCCATCATCATCATCATCAACAGCAGCAGCAGCGGCAGCAACAGCATTGCCATTATTATTACAATTGGCACTATTATCATGATCTTGCACTACCTTCCTTGGGGAACTCAATTATTTCTATCTTAACTACTGTCTTATGAAATCGCGGAACAACTTCTAGAGTGCAATTCATTCTATAGTTATATAGGAGAAGACCGCACAAGTGATCTGCCTGTTGTCATTACTGCTGTAAGAAGATTGCGAAAGGCTTCGGCATGTTTCCTTGATTACTATATTATTCCTTTCATCAGGGGTTGTCTCTGAAAGCCAACATAACTCCGCACATTTTTAGCCATAAGATAGGCAACTGTAAAATGGGTAGGTACCACCCGGTGAACTCTCATCGTTTCTGTTTATCGTTTCAGTTCACAATATTATGATCGAAGACAAAGCACAAGAGTGGTCATGCTTGCATGCTATAATAATGTACTGGGGATGTAAACCTGCTTACCTAAACAATATTTTTTTGTTCACACAAGTCACGAAACTAGGTAAATATTTTGGTGAGCTCGATACACTACAAGAACCCCCACAAAAGCGTCGTTAAAAGTGGCCCCCTTGCGATAAAATCCATCAATGTGGCTAGACGGCTGACCGCTCTGCATAGCTCAGACTGACTTCCCCTCGGGCGCATCATGGCCGGGTCTGTTGTTAGCGACCACTCGTTCCCGTAATCTCCAGGCCACTCAGTCTTGACAACAAAAAAGAAATAACACGAGTTGTTACGAAATGTCAAACAACTTTATCGCATGCATCAAAGTTGTAGGCATGATGTGGTCATCCTAATGTTTACTTTTGTACTGTGATGAGCGACTAACTATTGTGGCACGTGCTCTGGTGGACGTTAGACTATTCTTTCGAATCGTGCTGTATCTTTTTGTAATGTATCATATGATGATGATATGTATGATACGATATATGATGGTGTATATGTTTCAGACAAAAACTGATGTGTAGTGTATAGATGTATAATATATAGTGTAGTGCAATAGCGGCGATGCTCTGGGCGTTTTGATGTCCGAATGCACTTCGACATTCATAAGAACTTCCCGTGAAAGCTTAACCGAAATAATCCGGTGAGAACTACCGGAGAGATAGAATGCCAAGGAGAACAGGGGATAAAAAGATCATGCATTTTGGTGGGTTTAAGAGGTGTTCCTATCCACTTTATGTACCGTATTTGCCTCATTGCAGTTATGCTCTCTGATGCGTAGGCGTTGCACAAAGTACACAAACACATACTTCACGAGTGTTGTTCTTAACTTTTGTCGTCTCTCACTTCATAACTTTGAATCGTGGGAAATGTTGTGTAATTAGAGCGCTTCGCGTGCTATTGCAGCATAGCACGTTTCTGGCTGATGTACGCGCGACTGAAGCTTGGCAGCATGCCGAGTCCACCCCATACCTCACCGTGCATAGCGGCGTTGGCTTCTGACGCGTAGACGGTCGACAGAGCCTTGACCGGCGCGAGCCTTTCCAAGCATTTGGCTACTCTTACCGAGTCACTCGGTAAGAGCAAATATAAAAAATGATAAAAGTTATAAAATGTAATAAAATTACGCTACAGTGTAGCGTAATTTTATCAAAACATTCAGGGACAGTGAAGGGCTGATAGCAAAACGTAGTGATCTGGGAATGAAACCTGGTAAACATAAAAAAGAATCAAATAGCCCATCTAATTGATTGTGGCCCCGCCGTTCCTGGCAAGAAGTACACATGTTTGACGCCGAATATCACCGGAAGACGCGCACGAGAGGAGATCAGTCTTCTTCCGTTGACGAACGCAACGCATTTCTGTCGTTGCCGAACCACACCCACCCACACCACCGGCGTATGAACGGCGAGCATATTGTGAATAACACATTGTGCCAGTGAACAGCTGCCTTAACACGACGATGGCCCACTCGCTGAATGTAGGACCTAAATATGAATGTCCAGATAGTGCGTCGGGGGGGGGGGGGGGACTGAGTTGAAACGGTGCCTGGTCATCAAAGTCTTGAGATGCTTATATGCCCCTGGCAAAAGTGCGTACAGTTGTGCTAACGTGTGTGCTTCCTGACCACTCCCGAAGTTGGCGCACCCCGGCGATAAGGTCAAAGCCGTGAAATTATGGGCGAAGGTTAAATGTAAATACATGAAGCAGGCCTCTGTAGCGTACCACCTGCCAGCTGCCAGCTGCCCTTGGCAACCGTGTGCGTAAGATGCGCATGCCATCACGGTTCACGTGGTGAAGACGGAGGTCATGGAACCCACTGCACCCTCGGGCGGCGCGGGGAAGGGTGCACACCACGCGGGTGACAGGTGTCCTCCGAGGAACCTGCCTTGTAGGCATGCACCTGCAAGGCGATTTGGAAATAATGACCTTTTACAGCATGCATGTGAGTGCCGAGAACATCGAACCCGGAACTCATTGCACGGGTGGTCGTTGTAAAAACCTCAGCTGAGCAGAAAGGCTTCCGCATGACTTGCTGTGAAATTTCCATTTGGAAGAAATCTCATGCATAGTGCTCCGTTCAACAGACGCCAATACTATTCCGAAATGAATAACAGGGTTATGGGTTATTTTTCTATAACTCTTTGTTTTTCATCGCCTGCATGGTAGCGTTTCTCAGTTTCAGGAAGCGCGCCTTTCCCATGCTTTGCCAAGTTTCCAGTGGCCTTTCCGCGACGACAGTTTTACCAAAGCGATTCCTGATCACACATGACATTCTCATGTGCCCTTTAGAAGGCTGTCACCCTCCGGCCGTACGCCCACGTGGCTGCCTTCGCCCTCGCCCCAGAGCGCGCCGTCTTGTACGTCAAGCGGGGGGACTTAAACGGGAGGGGGAGGGGGGCTCGAATGGCTTCCGGCGGCTCAGGTGGCCCCGAGCCACGATCTGTCGGACTAACGGAGCCCGTCGAGGCGCCGTTTGTCACCGCCCACCGCCCAATTAGGGCCCCGAGAGCTGCTCGCGCCGGCTCGAGTTTCTCCAGGCCGTCATCAATGGCGCAAAGCTAACAGCCCGGGCTGACAAGGGAGGCGGTTGTTTGGGTTAGCGGGATCTAGCTCGACACGCCGAAGTTTTTCAAGGCTACAGCGCTGGACACATATGGAGGAAACGGTTCGGAGCGTTCAGCGGCCAGAGCAACACAGAGGATGACATTCATCCAGGGCGGGTGGGCGGGAGTTGCTTGCATTTCCGAGTCAGTCGGTCGCGGTGATTTAGTGCACAGACATCGTGCTGACCTCCTTAAACCTTTAGACGACATGAACCGCCAAACCCTGGTTGAAAAATTGATGTATTTGGTGTCCTGCTGGTCAAAATTCATCGAAAAAATTAGGTGTATTTGCTGCGAGCACACGTTCACTGCCACAAGGTACTGATGCAAAACATCGACTTGTGTGGATTGCTTGCAATTGTTAAAGCACAAAAGTCATGCATCTGTCAGCACGCTAAAATGAGTTTCCCTCTGGACCTAAGTGTGTCAAAATATGTGGGCAGTGTACAGTTTCATTATCCACAAATCAAGGGTGGTGTTTCCGGCCGACTTACCGTGGTACCGGAACATATCGATATCGTCGAAGTATCGCGGCTCGAAGGCAGTATACATGCGGAAATAACTGACGCTGAGGATGCAGGTTATAAAAACAGCAACAAAGATGTCAACACAGCCCACGCCAGGTTCTGTTTCAAGTCGCTGACGTCGCAATTCACGGAGGCCTCTTCTAATTAAACACAAACACTACCATCCATCGAATTCGATCATCTCGTTAAACATTCGCCGCTCCCGAATCCCACGGCCCGACTTCAAAGGCACCTCCGCTGCGGAGATTGCCTGGCGATAGCTGGCCGGGCGTCGGTGGCCGCAGCGGCCGGCATTCCGGGTCGGCGGGCAGGGGCGGCCGCCGCCACTGATCACCACTGCTGGTCCGACGCGGCTCATTAGACGGCGGCGGCCGGGGCGGCGCGCGCCGCCGCCCGCCGGCCTCCGCTAATGAAATCGACGCCGGAATGCGCGCGGCGCCACAGATGGGTCCGCCCACCGCGGCGCCCCGCCCCCGCCCGCGCCCGCGCCGCGGCAGCCGCTCCCACGGCCGCGCCACGGCCGCCGCGGCGTCACGCGGTCCGGGAGGCCGGTCACGGGATGGGACGTCACGCGGCGCGCGGTCAGGGTGGCGTGACACTGCCGGCCGGTGGTGACGTCAGGCGCCCGGCCGTCTGGCCCGGCCGCCAGGCGCCAGGCCCGGCTCGGCCGTGCGCGGCTGATTCATGCGGACAGCTTGGCCAGCGCGCCGCAGCGCTGTCCGGTCACCATGGCGCTAGCTTCAGACGCGTCTCCTGCTTCAGCTGCTGACCGACTGCGCCAGACGGCTTCACTTGAACACAAGTGGCAGGAATCGTCATGCTCTTTGGGTCATGTGCATGGTGAACAGAGCCTCAGCGATGTACTTCGATAATGTGCATCGCGACACGACGTACTCCGGTTGTTTGAATCACCCATCTCTAGCCACGTGCAATCATTATACATTTTAAGCAAAGGACGGCTTGGAGATGCTACAAATTCAACAGCTATCAGAACAGGTTATATGTTTGCCAGCTGAGCGAGAAGCACCTAATCGGAAGTATTTTGGAACTATGCAACGAAACGTTTTAACGGAGCGTTTTTTAATGTTGTGATAATATTATCACAACATTTAGTTCTTCAATGAACTAGGACAAACTTGTTCCCTCGCATCGTGACCAATATTAATCTTCAACGTGGATGACTTGAGAGCTTCGTTCCGTTGTGAGTCACATTCTGTTTATGTCCCTGCCACAGTCAAATGAAACTGTTCCCTCAACCCCTTGTCTCCGGCACTCGTGCGTGCGGCGGCTCAGAGTCACAGCGAGCTTCTATCAGCATCTCCCCACCACAGCAGGGTCACGGCGGACCTCAGAAGGAGGCCGTTCCAATAACAAGGAGGCCGTTCCAATGACAGGCCGCTCCAATGACACGGAGCTCCTGTGCTCGTGCAGTGACCGGGGCGAGCCCCATCCGCGGTTCACACAGCTCCTCCTCGTTCCCACCTCCTGGCCGCCGCGGCCGTCTCACGGGGTCAGACGTCGGCCCCGATTACCACCTGCTGTTGCATTCAGCACCGGTGGCGGGCCCGTCCCGCGCCATTCGCTTGCTAATGCCGCGCCGGGACCGCACACGGCAGGTCGTGAACCGTGCGTGTGTGAATGGCGGCCGGCCGGACGGCAGTCGTTACGACGCGATCGCAGGCTCACGACAGACCGACGAATATGCACCGGCTGCCGAGCGCCAGTCGTAAACGGGAGGAAGGGCGCTTTTCTGCAACTGCTGAAAGCGGCCGCCACATATAAATAAGCGATAAAGTTTGATGCTGGTTAATTTCGGGATGATATACTCGACGATAAAATTACCGAATGGCGTCGGACGCCAGACATTTTACAGTTTTACAGTGGGGCGTGCGTGAAAGGGTGGTGCGTCTTGATGCATGGGGCGCGATTTTCTGTGAAGGCCGTGAGCCCTCGGCTCTGTTCAATCTGCATGTTTCTGTCGAGAAGGGTTGGGAGGGAGAAGGGAACAGTTTACGAAATGGGTGAGGGGACTGACTTAAATGGTTGGCTAATGGTTTGATCCGGCTATAAACTGAATCGTTTGAAAACAAGTTTTCGTGCGGCGTTCGTATCTCGCAGATGTGCTACCGCTACGCAATACACCACTTCAGCTGCAATCACAGCAGTTTTAGTGCGCCGATTTGTCCCATCATCTGTTAGAAGGCAGTAAAATATTTTCAAAGCTCCTATTTATTTCGGTTCGCTTGTTTTGAACGCAACATGCATCGCGTAAAACGCACATTACAATGAAAGGTCCTTCGCGATGCCAGCGTACCGCGCTCGCCGCCCTTTATTGCCCGAGTAGCCAGGGTGCTTTCATAGCGGCAGGACTTGCACCATGAGACGCTGACCTGCGGACTGTGCGCTGGAGGAAGTCCAGCTGTCTGAGGGAAGCTTTGGTCGAGTCTGACCATGACAGTCTCAGGTAACCCTGCATGTGGTGGTGTCGACTTATCCGGAAGGCGGACGTGCACGCCCATAGAAAAATAACGTCCCATCTTTTGTAACAACGCTGGGACCCCACGAATATTCGAAGCACGACGTGACTCTCAACGGACCTCACAATGAGATCAGAGGGTATTCCAGCCTCCCAACCTATTCCCTTAACCTTAACTAACGCACCAATTTTATGTAGTTTTGTTGTCCTTCAGTGGCTCACGTACAACATGGTCAACATCGGGGGCGGACATTGATATTACATGCCAAATGTGCACTGATCCATGCTTTAAGATTTTCTGCACACCAAAATCTGGTGAGCTTTCCAAAATCAAGGCATCAGCACCTCACCCCCATTCCAAACATGGACGGTCGATTGATATGCTTTGCAGATGCATAGCATTAGTTTTGGATGACTACGGCTGGTGTCGGTTAGGGAGAATCCATCGCAAGAGGTGATGTTGGGTTGATTAGATGCTCTTCTGAGGAAGTGTGATGCTACCACATCAGCAGCCAAGGTATTCCTCTTCTTGGTCGGATTCTCGGTTGTCGGCCGGAAGTGGAGCTGAAAAACGCTCCCCGCCCAATCTGACAATCAAACAAACGCCACCATGAATTGCGCTGAGTATCACTCGAGCATGCCACCCAAATCTCGAATCATGCCGCAGACCTTCCCGCTGCCTTCCTCTGGCCTGGTCAGGTGCGGGACCAGGGGCGTCTGGCCCTCGCTGGCCACCACATCACGTGCTCTGACCGGCGCCGGCGCCACGCCGCCTCCCACCGCCGCCGGACGACGGACGTTGGCGTGCTCCGTCGTCACGTCCCCCGGCGGCCCGCACGGGCGTAAAGCGGCTTTACGACGCGGCCGAGGGTGGACGCGGCGGCCCACGCGGTGGCCCGGCACGACCGCCGCTCGCAGGGCGGCCAGACAGCTGAGCGCCGGCTCAAGATAGGACCTGCGGTCGGTGGCGCACGCGCACGCGCCGGCGCCGGAACCGGCCGGGTCGCCGGGCTGCCGCTTGTTCTTTGTTGCGCTGGCTGAGGCGCGGTGCTGGGGGTCAGACGCAGCCCAGAACTGAGAGAGTTAAGCCTGGACCGAAGTCAAGCGCCAGGCGTGCTGCCGGAGCGAGACGCTGCACCGCCGCCGCCGTAGACTCGCTGCGCTCCGCTGACAGCGACAAATCGGCGTCGATTTTTCAGAGTCGGCGACTTTCACGCTCGCCTGCACCGCGGCCCGCGGGCGGAGGTCTGCAGCAGTCCGGTGTCGCCTGCCTCCGCTACCGAACCGCCTATGAAAAATAACCGCTGACTGGCACACACTGCGGCCTCGGTAAAAAGGTATACCCACCGCATTGTGCGTCGCGCTGGCATCGACATCTGCGTACCCTGAATGCGATCGTGCGCATTCCAGCCTACTGAATACTCGGCGATTCTGAATGATCAGCGGCGGGGAGCTGGCTGCGGCGGACACGGCAGCCAGCGCGCTGTGTGGCTGCGGCCGCTCCGGACGCTCGGGGCCGGTCATTTCTCGCCAGGAGCACTACTTGTCATCATCAGCCCCAGCCGGGCGCACCTGGGGGCCCGCCGCCGACGGGGGCATCGGGTTCAAGTCATGACTCCGCAGGGAGGCGCATGCTTTGGATGCGGTTCATGTGTTCTTTTTGATAGTTGGTGGCGGTGATTTTGTTGGCAAGGCGCGTTGGCTCAGATATGCGGTGTTCGTGGCTGGCGCCATAAGCTTTTAAGTAATTCATAAGTGATAAGATGCAAATGCTCATCATAAGTTCTTAGGTCTATGATAAAGCCTGCAGGCCAGCGTGCACTGTTTTTTTTTCACAGCTCGCCACGCACGTTTAGCGTTTTGCTGCAACATATTTCAATGCAACTCCCCCGGCGCCAAATTACGGTGCCTTGGCGTAAGTGCTATTGAAAACTCACCGACAGGAGCGCGACATCAGTTATACGCGGCATAACATCTGCGACAAACGCTTTATTCAGACTTTACCGATACGCGACATTATTCAACTGCAAATATACATGAAGGGCGTGAGTGCTACACGGGAAAATTTATGCTTCAAAACTTATAAACGTTATTTCTCATGCTGAAAAACTTATGCTGCAGTCTTTACATATACGCGTAATTTCTTCTGCTGCAAAAACCCACACACGACTTGAGCGCCGCTACGTAACAAAACTTAAATAGCAAAACTCATAGCCATCATATCTTGTGCAGGGAATACTTGTGCAGTCTTAACTTATATGCGACATAAATTCTACTGCAAAAGCCCATACACGATATGAGTGCTACGTGACAAAACTTATGCTACAGAAACTTAAATCCGCCATTACTTAACCGGAAATACTGTACTGTATGCTCATACGCGGAAATACTTGTGCTGTAGAAACTTATGCGCGGCATAAGTACTACACGACAAAACTCATACTGCAAAAACAGGAACAAGCCATTTCTTCTTGAGCAAAAAGTTGTGCAGTCTTTAACTATGCGCGACGTTACTTCAACTGCAATGAGTCATGCATTATATTTTTGAAGCATAAGTTTTGTAGTGAAGCACAACTGTCGCATACAAGTTTTTGCAGTGGAGGTAATGTCATGTATAAGTTATGACTGTATAGGTGTTCACAGCAGCATAGCAAGTATAGTATAGCAAGTATGATGAGTATAGATATGTGCAGCAGAAGTAATGACGAGCATGAGTTCGTGTAGTAGAAGTTTTGTCGCGCAGCACTAATGTCGCGCATAAGTATTGACACTAGAAGTAATGTCGTAGCACTTCCGCAGGTAGGACCTCTCGTTGCAGCACTTATGTCATGGAGCCACAAATAACAGTTCAATCGGCAGTCATTATGCACATTTTTGCATTTTCATTCAACCACTTTTGATAAAAAACAAAAGCGTCAATGCTATCAAGTCCTGAAAGAAGTTCGGGATCTGGGAGGCGGAGCCGATTCCGTTTAAAAAATCTGAGGTAAGCCGCTCCGACAAGCCAAGTTTGTTATTTGAACAGCAGAAAAAAGGACGGCCGAGCAGTTCATAACGCTCGGCAAGGGGACAACCTATTCCACGCCGTTGGCTCAGTCGGTAATCTGATTTGACATCGATTAGTAACCAGAAATGATCAGACAAAAGTCCGCTTTGCCCCACTACTGCCATTGAGCCACACACCACTGACGTCTTAAGAAATAGCACGGCCCCAATCGCTTGATTTGTCACTCCGACCCCGCACAAGCTCCTCGGCCCGGCTCGCGCACCTGCGCGGCCCGGTCCGGCCATACGACGGCTATTCGGAAAATGTGAGCGCTTGTCGTCTGTCGGTATTCAGCGCACGTATCGGCCGGGCGCCATCTGGGGACGTACCAGCATTGTGGTGTCACGCCATACAAATAAAGGGGTGGGCTAGCCTCCGGAGCCCCCGCTGGTCACTGTCCGATGTTCGGCTGATAAGGCCACGAGCACATTGTCGGCCCGGTAATCTGGCGGGCGCATTCCTCCGCGCGTGGCCCCCGCCCTCCTCCCCTTCCCCGGCGAGCGTGCCTGCCTCGAGTGGAACCCGTCGTCACCAGCCAGCCCCCGGGAGCTCTCCATTGTCCTTCAGAACCCCTTCGCCGCGTGAATCTGAGATGGAGAGAAACACCCAAGGAATGCTTCACCGGGTAGCAAACAATGCGGTGTTTTTCGTCTGAATCTAATTGCTTTCTGGGTTTTCTTTGACGGTGGACTTGGCCTACACGCCCGCCCTAACATCCATAGAACTAATGATCCATGGGTCCTGTGAGGCGGATATGTAGGCCGACTTGCAACGACCCACAACGGCCCACACCGTTCACGCCTCTGCGGAAATGTTGATTAAATACTCGGACAGAATATCCACTCCACAAGAGTTCGTTTCGTAAATCTCGCATTTTTGTCTCATTTTGTACCAATTTTTGCCTTTCAGTCGTGCATGCTGTGTAAGCCAGGTGTGATAAATAACTAAGCGTGATCGGGGATAACTGTCACGTGGTGTTGTCACAAAGCTTATATCGCCGCCACCATTAGTAAAAAAACAGCACAAAGCACAGCTCAAGCGAAAACTGATGCTTACGTTAGTCCGTCGCATCAACGGTGTTGATGCACGTGGCAAGGGTGGATAGGAATGCAGGTGTTACATTTCTGATGCAATTTAATGAATGCCTTACATGTAATCTCATGCGTTTCCGACTTTTGTCTACTGTATTTGCTATGCGAGTGTTCTTTTATTGGATAAAATAGAGGGTGCTTCTCATATGGTGGTCAGCTCAGGTAGCGCGATTCGCACGTGCGTGCACAGGAAACACCCTGTCCCGTTGGGGTGCGTTATCACGCCATCTGTTGGGGAAAGTCATCAGGGTGACAACTAGCCTCGAGGGTAAATTGCCTTCAAGAGCTGTCAGTTGTGAGCCCGTAGATTTACAACGCGTATGAATGCAATCACGACGCAACGCGAAAAGCCCCGCCGGCCTTTCTGCGAGCTTTGCCGGCCAGACCGTGGGGCTCTGTAGTGTACCTGCTTGATCGGGAAATCCCAGCAGAGGTTGGGTTTAGCCCCGCGCTCGGGACAGACTGATCCGACCAGGCCGCCTGCCTGGCAGATCCAGACCGACCGAGGTAACCGGCTGACGCAGGCCCACCGACCGAGCTGTTCGACTGGCGCAGGTCCGGACCGACCGAGCTGTTTGGCTGGCGCAGGTCCGGACCGACCAAGCCGTTCGACTGGCGCAGGTCCAGACCAACCGAGCTGTTCGGACCGAGCTGTTCGACTGGCACAGGTCCGGACCGACCGAGCTGTTTGGCTGGCGCAGGTCCAGACCGACCGAGCTGTTTGGTTGGCGCAGGTCCAGGCCGACCGAGCTGTTTGGTTGGCACAGGTTCGGACCGACCGAGCTGTTCGGTTGGCGCTGGCCCAGGCCGACCGAACTGTTTGGCTGGCGTAGGTCCGGACCAACCGAGCTGTTTGGCTGGCGCAGATCTGGACCGGCCGAACTGTTAGGTTGGTGCAGGTCCGGACCGACCCAGTGCCTTCGCTGACAAGACGTGTGATCCTTGGCTCTCTCTGGACTCGGGCCGTGGTGTCAGCGGTCCATAATAAGAGAGAGAGAGAGGGAGAGAGAGAGAGAGAGAGAGAGAGAGAGAGAGAGAGAGAGAGAGAGAGAGAGAGAGAGAGAGAGAGAGAGAGAGAGAGAGAGAGAGAGAGAGAGAGAGAGAGAGAGAGAGAGAGAGAGAGCAGGAGAGAGAGAGAGAGAGAGAGAGAGAGAGAGAGAGAGAGATAGAGAAGAGAGAGAGAGATAGAGAGAGAGAGAGAGAGAGAGAAGAGGAGAAGAGAGGAGAGAGAGTAAGAGAGAGAGAGAGAGGAGAGAGGAGAAGAGAGAGAGAGAGAGAGAAGAGAGAGGAAGAGAAGAGAGAAGATAGATGAGAGAGAGAGAGAGAGAGAGAGAGAGAGAGAGAGAAGAGAGAGAGAGAGAGAGAGAGGAGA
>NW_023597034.1:29220162-29283153 GCF_011947565.3 Pollicipes pollicipes | reverse complement strand
GAGCGAGAGAGAGAGAGAGAGAGAGAGAGAAGAGAGGAGGAGAAAGAGAGGGTAGAGGAGAGAGAGAGAAGAGGAGGATGAGAGAGAGAGAGAGAGGAGAGAGAGAGAGAGAGAGAGAGAGAGAAGAGAGAGAGAGAGAGACGAGGAGAGAGAGAGAGAGAGAGAGAGAGGAGAGAGAGGAGGAGAGAGAGAGAGAGAGAGAGAGAGAGAGAGAGAGAGCGAGAGAGAGAGAGAGCAGAGAGAGAGAGAGAGAGAGAGAGAGAGAGAGAGAGAGGAGAGAGAGAGAGAGAGAGAGAGAGAGAGAGAGAGAGAGAGAGAGAGAGAGAGAGAGAGAGAGAGAGAGAGAGAGAGAGAGAGAGAGAGAGAGAGAGAGAGCAGCGGAATTCGAGGAGGGCTTCTGGCATCTGATGCAGGACTCCGCAAGATCGCTGGAGGATTCCGAGGACTCTGCATGGAAAATGCAGCTGGGGGAGCACTTGTCCCTCAAAACGTAAACGCTTGTTCTGGGACGACTGTGAGCGGCTGGCCATTTTCTATTGCAGGAGGCCATCTTCGAAAACAGGCTCACCGCGTGCTAAATCGTGACTCTAGCCCGGTTCCAGCCGTGACTCTAGAGTGTACTCGTCCGTTTCCAAACGCCGAGTCGCGGAACCCGGCAAACAAGAACCGAGGAAAGGTTGCATCAGCCAAACTGACGTCAATAAAGGGAGCTCTGGAAGAGTGTAAGGTCGCCAAGCAAGATAGAAGATACAAAAAGTTTTAGATAAGGCTGGTATATATTCAAAAACACTAGACAACTGCCCCGGTATGTGCGACACCTTATCTGTGCACAAGGCGCACCATCACACAAAACGTTTTCTTTATTATACCATAATACCGGGACGGTCATTAAAGGAAGTGTCTAACATTTATATGGAGTTTTGAATCGAAATATTCATTTTGAAAACATTTCTGTGCTTTTCATTATCCTGCTCTTCTTTAGACCCAAGTCCCTACAGTTTCTGAGCTACACGCCGGTGAATATGGGGAAAGGTGTATCGATGAGAGTATTTCAAAGTCACCATAGCATTCATGACGCCATAAAAAATCCTTCAAATCCTGGTTTTCCACAAGCCATGCGGTGATCAAGGTCAAGAAAATATAATTGTTGAGGCGCTCATATCCGGCGTTCGTGAGCGCGATTTCCAGACAAAGCGGCCATGAATTGGCTTTCAACAGTTATTATGTAAAGTGCGATAACGTAATCATTGAACAGAAAATTGTGCTGCCTAGAGCAGTCATTTCCACTTAACATACCAACAGTTCAAGGTCAGCTTGTTTCATCATGTCTGGTGCTTGCTTTCATATCTTGCGAACCCTCGCCTTTAAATCTTATCTTGCGAACCCTCGCCTTATAATGCGAACCCTCCCCTTTAAAGTAAGTCGCAGCTCAATTTCTCCCAACATGCGCTAATGTTCATGCAGCATGAGGTGACAAAAGACGACGAGATATCTTGAGTCATGAGTGCATTAAAATTATGTGGCAAAAAAGAGGCGTACTGAAAGCAAGCATGACACCTGGAATGAAACCTCGTGGCAAGCATGGCATCGCAAACGAAGCTGCCAGCTAGCTAGCCTCGGTATGACCTCCAGTGGTAGGATGTTAGCGTTATCTTGCTTCCAAAAGCACTGTAAGGCGATGGAGGCAATATTCAGCTACCCACTGTCCTTCGGATTTGGAGCTCCTACTTGTCAACACTGACATCGTGACGCGCGTCTGGTTGCAGTTGAACGATTATCTGCTGCAGCGGAAAGGATGCCTGCCGCTGCGAGACGGGTGTTGCCGCAGCTGGACGCGTGCCCGCTGCAGCTGGACGCGTGCCCGCTGCAGTGGGACACGTGCCCGCTACAGTGGGACACGTGCCCGCTGCAGTGAGACAGGCGTCTGGTGCAATGCAGCGCATGCCGGTAGCAGCGGGGCTCTCCGGACCGGGGAAATGCCGGCAGACCCGGCCGGGCGCGGCGCCACTGTGAGGCAGGCTGCACTGGTCGCAGCCCGCCCTGATCGCGACCGATTGGTGGGTCGCGCGTGGGAGGATCCTGCAGGCCCGCCACCTGCGACCGACGTCGGCCCGCCCGCTGCAGCCACAGCTACGGTGCGCCGCTCGAAGGCCGTATGCTGAGCGTAACCACGCGTCGACTATCAGTGTAGCGCGCTGAAATGTCGGACACACACGCGCACGCACACACGCACGCACGCACGCACGCACGCACGCATGCACGCATGCACACACACACACACACACACACACACACACACACACACACACACACACACACACACACACACACACACACACACACACACACACACACACATATATATATATATATATATATATATATATATATATATATATATATATATATATATATATATATATATATATATATATATATATATATTAAATGGTCATTTGTATGCATATGAATCATATCTATTTACATATTTTTCACGTAGGCGTGCGTGCTTGCGTGTGTTTCACATTTTGGCGTTACGACCCGCTGCCCGCAACCCACTTGTCCAGTGACTGTGGTCAGCCTTGGAAAACTCGTGCAATTAGATGCTGGCCTCTGGTTAGTCGAAGGAAAGCCTCCGGCCGAAAAGCTAGCACTTGCTTTTTCATTCAATTTGCTCGACGTAATCAGGGGCGGATCCAGGATTTCGTCAAGTGGAAGGCACGCAGCACTGTAGGACCCATAGAGTGAACATTGTTAGCCCCCCCCCCCCCAAAAAAAAATCTGGAAGTCCGACCATCAAATTTTTAGAGTATCGTTATGCTGTTTTCATACGAAAACCCCTCACTGCGCGCATCCGTAGAAAACTAGGCGGCTACGCAAGCGTATACATTGAAGCTTATTCATTTTCTCCTGTTCATGGAGTATCCTGCCATTTTGAGGCTAAGCTTTTCGGGAAACCTCGGTAAAATAAGCTTAAGTTGGCTGCCAAACGCCATAAAAATCGAGCAAGAACTTGTTTCATGCAAATTTCAAATCCCTAGCATGTTTACATAAGCCGGCTGGTCGATGTGATCAGCTGATGGCTGATGACTAATGCAGAGTTTTGCTGTTTGTTACGAAATAGTACAAACTATCTTAGCATTAAAATGCATTAAATTAAATGGATAAAATGTGATGCACAAGTATAACAGGTGTCACAGATTCAACAACCAACCAGAATGTGATGTACGACGTTGGTGGCACGTAAAACCATGTTCGGCAATTGCACGTAAAAACTCATCGGCAAATATTCGGGTGCTGCTCGTAACAAACAGCAAACACTGCCCGGGCAGTTTAACGGAAAGGGCCAGCGATAGGAATGAAGGGTCCTCTGCAAACGAAATCAAGGGAAGAGGGCCCTGTATCCATGAAGAGGGCCTCTGAGCATCGAGCGGCTCAGTGCCTTACCTTATACTGGCCCCAGCGGCAACAGCGGCAACACTGGCCCCTCCGAACAAGTGGAAATAACACGAGACCAATATGAAGGGTCCCTGAAGCAACTGCGTGTACCCCGGCATGTAGGGCCTCATCAAAAGCGTATCAAGCCTTTCGGGCGAATGGAAAGAATACATGGAGGGGCCCGTGATCGATCAAGAGTGCCCAAACATGTTAGCAGATAGTGCTCCAACAGCAATGTAAGGCTCTACAAGAAAATGCAAAGAGATCAAGGGCAACATGGAAGGCTCTTTAGCGATCAGATTGACCCGATGAGTAGACATATAGGGCACCGAAAACAGCGTAACGTCTCTGGTCAGCGTAAGCTTACGGGCCTTACTTCCGCTTGTGATTGTTCTTGGTCGATTGGAGGACCAAAGACGTCCTATTATGTTGTGTTTTGTGTTTGAAAGCTGCGTCCGTTCGCCTGATCCTGGGCCACTTTAGAGCCTTTGGGTCCCCCTCGGGACACAAGAGGGAGCGCGGTTCCGTGCTCAGCCCCCCTGGATCCGCCATTGGCCCTAACAGTTTGACTGATGGGGCCCCGTCAAAAAGACAAGGTCATCCATTCAAATAAGAAGTACCCTAGCCACAAAATAGAGGGCTCCCGAAAGATCGAGTGTACCCAAGCAGGCTTTCAGATGGGCCCCGGCAGTAGCGTAAGGCCCTAGATCCAGATGTCAAACCCAATGGGCAGGGGCCCCGAATAATCAAGTGCCCCCGAACAGGCTAACAGATAAGGGCCCGGACAAGTGCATAGGGTCCTCTATTCAAATAGAAAGTACCCAAAACCCAATTTGGATGGCCCCGAACGACCAAGTGAGCCAAAGTAGGTTAACAGATGGGCCCAAGCCAAGAGCGTAGAACACTAATCAAGTGACAGAAAATTAGAAGGGTCCCAAGCCAATGTAGAGGGCCCATGAGCATATCGTGAGTGAGCCGGCGGTAGATAAACCGTGACAAACGTGAGGGGCCCATGAGCAACCAAGAATACCCCGGCAGGTTTACATATAGGACCCCCGGCTTTAGCGTATAGAGCATTTTGGGCAAATGGAAAGAATCAGTGGAAGGCCCCTGATTGACAAAGAGTGTCCCGGCACGCTGGCAGGAAGGCCCAAGCAACAGCGCATGGCCGTCCGAGCAAATGCAAAGAAATCGAGGGCACGATCAGGTTGACCCTGCAAGTGAACATATAGGGCCCCCGGAAGCAGCGTAGGGCCTCTGGACAACGCAAACAATCTTAAGACGTCCAAATCGCCGCCCTCTCAATCATTGAAGAATATTTGCGTCTACTCGTGGGCCCTTTACATTCGCTTGCAATCGTTATTGGTCGCTTGGAAACCCAAATATGTCCAATTTTGTTACGTTCCGTGTAAAAGACTGTCTGTTCAGCCGGCTATGGGGTCCCTTGGACCCCTAAGCGTAATGAATCATCACTTAAAGCGCGCTTCGTTCATAACAACACACGTGCTCAAGGTAGCAGGAGGCGAATGCGAAGGTAGGGCAGGATAACAGCTAGTCTTGTGACGCAGCCACGGATACAACTACGGACGCTTAATCTGACATATGTGGTTGAGTTAATTGTGGTGAAAATACCATCTGCAGGCAAATATTTTTGGCTGCCATTTATCTATTCATAACGATATCTATTCACATCGTCATCCCCATTTACAGCAACAGAAAATCGGCATCAAAAGTAAAAAGTGTAACAACCGTCTGACGCTGGACATGGTGTGTAGCATGCGCTATCTCCGAGCTCAGTTCTCGTTTGCGTCGTAAAACTGCTGAAAGCGAAGTCGGAAGGTTACATTCCACAGATTGTTCTGATTCAAACCAGAGCACATCTGCTAACCGAAACCGGCGTGTGGTCGCCAGGAAGTCAAGCCGAGCCAATCCCGGGAGTCCGCGAGATTTTATGTCCTATCTGAATTAAACACCCCTGAAAATGGCCGCTGGGCCCGCTAGGAGCGCAATAAAACTGGCAGGGAGGCTTTTTTGCTCGTCTTACAGACAGCAAATCACGGCCATTCTCCACATCCCAGTACCGTATATAATGTCTGACATGGCCCCGATCATGGCTATCTAGGCAAGACTCGGATTCTCATAAATGTCCATCTCAGGCTTTACAGATGTCCGCGAAGCATGCTCATGTGGTGTAGAAGACACTGAGGCGCGCGGCCCTCATGGGCAGTAAAACCGCACGTCCTCCACCTTTTTTTGTCCCGCATTTGGGGCAGACAGAACCGGCACGCAGGATTAGCGTCCGCTACTCAAACCAGCGAGCGGCGCCAGCGGTTCGGCTGGGATTACAAGGAGGCCCACGCCAGGTCTTCTCCGCTGCCTCTTATCAACTTTCGAAGAAATGAGAGAAGAGAGCCGCGACGAAAATGACACGCCTTTATTTCGCTGGCAAACGCAGGCATCCGTGAGCCATCCCACCTGTGGGTCTAAACCCCACGCAACTCTTGTGGGCGGTATGAAATGTGCCAAAGGATCTCGACCAGACCAACGACTTCCCATTGGAACATGCTTCAGCCTTTCGAGGCGGTCAGCCGTCATGACCACATTTGGTCAGCCATGGGAATGTGTGACGCGTCCGACTGTCGTGCGCCAGGTATTGGGTATTGGTTTCTTGGCACGCGTCGATGTTCTGCGAATGTGCCCGAGCAAATTCCGTGATCAGCGTCTTCGTGTATATCAATAACAAACGAGCCGATATACGGGCACAATATGCACGCACATTGAAGAGACCCTTCGATACACACACCATCTCATGTCAATCATGTCAGTTCACATAGATCCCGATCTTCGACACTGGAGTGACAATATGCTCGTTCGGCTCCACTCAAAATACCGTCGACCCACGTCTGATCCGAGCCGCACGTGCCGCACCACACGGCTGCAGCACTGAATAGCTGGTGAGTAGCACAGCAGACCCAGCTCGGGCAGCTCCACAAGCGGCCCCTCTGAGGCTCTCTACAGCACCAGACGGTGGGCGCGATCTAAAGGGTCGCAGGAGCATTCGGCGGACGTGGCCGGCTGTCTAGTTCTGTACAACCGGTCCCTGCATCAGCCGGGGGCCGGCCTCACAGCTTCTCCCGTCCACCAGGGGAGCTGTGAGCCTTAGAGACCGAAGCGGCGCGGCGTGGCGCGCGGCGTGCCCGGCTGGCGCAGGCCGGGCGTGACGATCTCGGCGCGCGTGCGGCGGCTCTCGTCATCGCGCCGCTGCCGCTCGGAGCGCCGTTCGGTCAGCAGCCGCTGCGCCTCGGCCATCTCCTCCTCCATCTGGCCCACGTGCTCCAGGTGTGCCTGACGCTTCTGCTCGCGCGCGCGGCCCGTCTGCTTCACCGAGAAGAACATGGGTCCCAGTTCGGCCAGCCAGTGACCGTCCACAGCCGTCACGCACTGCATGTACTCCTTGCTGGTCATGATGAGCTCGTGATAGACGACATAGTCGGGGGTGAAGCCCATGCCGAAGAGCGCCGACGTCGGGTGCAGGTGGCACGGCATGCCCGTGCGCATGTTCACGTACTCGCCGATGCCCTTCAGTCGCGCCGCCTGCAACAGACGCGCGGCGTCAGGACGGGCTGTCCAAAGGCTGCCGGGGACGGTGGGAGGACATGCTGCCGCAGACGACTGGAGGACAGGCTGCCGGAGACGACTGGAGGATGGGCTGCCGGAGACGGTGGGAGGACAGGCTGCCGAAGACGGCCGGAGGACAGGCTGCCTGAGACGGCGGGAGGACAGGCCGCCTGAGACGGGGGGAGGACAGGCTGTCCGAGACGGCCGGAGGACAGGCTGCCTTGAGACGGCGGGAGGACAGGCCGCCTGAGACGGCGGGAGGGCAGGCATTTTCTTTTTTCGATTCAGCGCTACCAGGTAACATAAGCCACTAGCAAGGTAAATTTATAACACACTGTTTTTGGTGGAGGATTAAGTCCGGTCATTGTGGATTTACGACGCACTCAGCTCCTGGGACTTATTGGCGTCGCTTACTTCTTACTTTGATAGGAAGGGCGGGCACCATGGGCAATCAAACCACGTGCCTCTGGTTCCTTATTGAAAAAAACCGTTACATTGTGGCGCACCATGACGTGAGGATATCGCAGACACCCCAGTTTGGGTGTGCTATTTAATTATAAGTCTCGAGAGTTTAAAATGGAAAAATATCATCCACACTGAACACTGACGGCTTCTACACACATTGATGTTAGGGTCAGCGCCAACTAGGCACTAACTGACCTGATGGAAGTAGGCCGAGCAGATGCACTTCCTGATGATGTCCCACTCGTTGCCGGTGCTGATGAGCTCCATCTTCTGCTGGTCCATGGTGTCCTTGAGCTGCTGGCGTACCTCGCGCACCTTCCGCATGGCCTTGCCGTGAATGAAGTGGTCGGAGCACCACGACATGGCGTAGTGGTTGGCCTTCCACTGCTGGTAGACGTTGAGGAAGGTGAGGTGGTCTGACTCGGGCACCTGGAACTTCTCGCGCGCAGCGTCCGAGTCCTCCTCGCGCCCCTTGGGCCGGAAGAAGATGGCCGGCACGGACAGCATGGACACGATGATGAGCACCTCTTGGCTGCAGCGCATCTCGCAGCTGACGATCAGCATCTTGGACAGCGCCGGATCGAGCGGAAACTCCACCATGCGCTGGCCCAGCGGCGTCAGGTTGCCCGTGTTGTCCAGCGCGCCCAGCACCCACAGCTGGTACATCGAGTTGAGCATGTTGTCCTGCGGCGGCGGGTCCATGAAGTGGAACTGCAGCAGGTCGTCGACGCCGAGCGACTTGAGCAACAGCACGACGTTGGCCAGGTTGGTGCGCTGGATCTCGGGCACGGTTGTCTCCAACAGCTCCTCCTTGTACTGGCGGCGTGTGTACAGACGGTACGCAGTACCGGGGCCCGTGCGGCCGGCGCGGCCAGAGCGCTGATTCGAGTTGGCCTGGTCGACGAGAAGGGCGGAGCGTTAGTCGCACGGACGCCCTCGTAGGGTCAACATGCGGACGACGAAACCGGCTGCAGATATGCAGACGAAACCTCTCTGCACAGCTCAGCGAGCTTGTAGAACCGCAGCCTGCTTTGGAACTCTCACACGAGTTGTCAACTCATCGTTCTAACATTTAGCCAATGGCGGTACATCTACTGCTTTTTGGACCAATGCACCACAAGAGTCCACACGATAGTCTTTATAGAAACATTTTTCTCAGACTTGAATAACACAATAACTAGATCACCTAAGGGCGGTTAATTACATTCAAATTGCCCGAATACCTTTGAAAAACTTAGGCACGCCAAACGAGATATGAATGTGCACGCTTGAGCCCCGATGGAATGATAAAAATGGAGCTACGCTTGATTGGACACATGCCAAACGCTTAAACGTTAACAAGCGTATATAATTCTACTTTTCGGATAAAGTTCTTGTCATCGGGAACCAGGCTGCATATAAGTTGGAACGCACCACGCGTCAGCCGCAGAGCATCACAGCTGGAGTACTAGTCGATTATCAGCAGGGCGTACCAGGCACACGGGCTCGAGGTATAGCACGCCACATCGGCCCAAAGCGAAACCAACGAGCTCTTCTCTCCCGCAAGGCGGCGGAAAGTTACCAGGCGCGACCGAACTGCTCCCTGCACCACATACACATGCACACGAACTCAGCGCCATCTAGACCCACACGCCGGCGGCAGTGGTCACTCGCTCCGGGAAAACTATTGGAAGGCCGGGTCATGCGGCGGTGGGCGCAACACACGACAGACCCGGTAGAATCTCCGGAACATGCGCCCGACGAGGCCAGAGGACGGACACGCTTCCTCACACACAGCGGAGCCAGAACAGCGCGTCCAACGGCCCGCCACATCGGGGGCTCACCTGTGAGATGGGGTAGATCTGTAGCGCGTCCATGCCCACGCGCGGGTTGTACACCTTGAGCTTGCAGTAGCCGGCGTCGACGACGAACATGATGCCGTCGACGGTCAGCGACGTCTCGGCGATGTTGGTGGCGACGACGCACTTGCGGATGCCGTCGGGGGCCTTCTGGAAGATCTTGGCCTGCAGGTCGGACGGCAGCTGCGAGTAGATGGGCAGCACGGCCAGCGGCGGCGCGTCGTCCACCTCGTTCAGCCGCTCCGTCACCTGGTCGCACGTAACCTCGATGTCCTCCTGACCGGGCATGAAGACGAGCAGGTCGCCCTCCTCCGACTGCAGGTGCACCTGCAGCACCTGCTTCACGGCCGCGTCCACGTAGTCCTCCACCGGGTTCCTGCTGTACAGCACGTCCACGGGAAACGTCCGGCCGGGGATGATGAACACAGGCACGTTGCCGAAGAACTCGGCGAACTTGTCGGCGTTCATGGTGGCCGAGGTGACGATGAGCTTGAGGTCGTGCCGGCGCGACACCACCTCGCGCAACAGGCCGAACAGCACGTCCGTGCTGAGCGAGCGCTCGTGCGCCTCGTCCATGATGATGGCACTGTAGTGGTCCAGGTCGGACTCGCGCAGGGACTCACGCAGCAGGATGCCGTCCGTCATGTACTTGATGGTGGTCTTCTCGCTGGTGCAGTCCTCGAAGCGGATGGCGTAACCCACCTCGCCGCCCAGCTCCACCTGGCGGTCGCCGGCGGAGGTCAGAACCGCGGGAACACGACCGCCGGAGTCAAGTGGGTTAGAGGGGACAGAGGTGGGGGGAGGGGGGGGATACGCTGGCACTCAGAGATGACACGGCACAGTCAGGGCAAACCTGGGACAAACAAATTGTTATGATTCAAGTGACACCTCCGGAATTCCTTTTGACTAAACCTTACGCGCGTGACCCCATCAATACCAGTTGGCAGCAATTGTGCACCCATAGCAAGACCGGCAACGGGTCGATGATAAGGCCTTGGCCATGTTTCGCACTTGCCACAAATAGACAAAGACACAGAGGAGTCGGCAGCCTACGCACGGACAGGCCAGCTTTGCGCGTCTGCTCACCAAAGGAGCGAAACAACCCCAACGTCCGCACGGCCGACGCACGGTAGTTGGACAATCGTCAACGACTTATCGCGACTAGCAACTCCACGGCGCGCGGCCGCCACACCACACTCACATCCATCTCGTCAGCGACGCGCTTGGCCACGGACATGGCGGCGACGCGGCGCGGCTGCGTGCAGCCGATCCTGCCCAGCCGGCTGTAGCCGTCCTCGTGCAGGTACTGCGTCAGCTGGGTGGTCTTGCCGCTGCCTGTCTCGCCCACCACCACCACCACGCTGTTGTCGCGGATGACGTTGAGCAGCTGCTGGCGCACGGCGAAGGCGGGCAGGTACTGGCGCTGCTGGCGGAGCGTGCGTCGCTGCGCGAAATCGGAGCTGGCCTCGGTCGGGCCGCGCATGTGGTCGGCGAACTTCTGGTCGGTGCGGTAGTCGGTCGTGTCGTCCGCCGCCTGCCGGTCGTCCGTCTCGGCCTTCTTCTCGATGCCCATGATGTCGCCCAGCTTGGTGCCGGCCAGCTCCCAGTGCTTGGCCTGCGCCTTGCGTCGCTCCTTCTGCTCGCGGTGCGCGCGCACCAGCGCCGAGCCCTTGCGAGCCACCGTCGCCATGTCGGAGGTGGGGTCCCGCACGGGCACCACCGGCTCCGGCTGCTTGGTGAACACGATGCGGCCGTCGAGGAACGGCGGCAGGATGTTGTGCACCATAAGGTGGACACGCGCCTCGTTCTCCTCCTCAAAATCGTCGTCGAAGTCAAGCTTCTGCACGACGCCCGAGCGCAGCATGCGGTTCGTCTCCCACATCTCGTTGTCCTTGTTGATCTGGAACTGCTGCGCCGACATGCGCTTCCGCTTCCGCTCCTCCAGCTGCTTCTCCTTCTTCTGCGTGTACTCCTGGCTGACGTCGGAGAACGGGTTGTTCGTGTCGTCGTAGCCCTCGTCCAGGCCGTACCACTCGCGGTCGAGCCGTCGCTGTTCGCCCTCCCACGCCGCCCGCTCCTCCTCGGTCATCTCCTTGCGCGGCTCGGTCGCCTCACCGCCGCGACCGCGCATCCAGGTGTTCTTCTTGTGCACGGGCGTGGGCAGCGGCGTGTCGGCAACGCGGCGCGACCAGGCCTCGTCGCCGCGACGCGAAGACGGCGTCGGCAGATCCCAGGCGGAGCGGCGCGCCGGCGTGGTGTCCTCCTCGTCCCAGGCGCTGCGCGACGGCGTGTCCTTGACACCCAGCCGCGGCGTGGCCGGCGCGTCGCTGAAGTGGGCAGGCGTGTCGCGCCAGCTGCTGCGGTGCGAGCGCTCCGAGTGGTCGAAGCGCTCGGACCGTTCGGAGCGGCCGCCGGCGCGCCGCTCCGATCCCTCACGCCCGCGGTCTCTGTTCCTCTCTCTCTCGCGGTCCCTGTTCCGGTCGCGGTCGCGGTCGCGATCACGGTCGCGGTCGCGGTCGCGGTCCCGGTCTCGGTCCCTGTCCCTGTCCCGGTCCCGGTCCCGGTCCCGGTCCCGATCGCCGTGCCGGTGGCGCTCGCGGCCTGCCTCGCCGCGGCTGTCGGCGTGCAGAGCGCCGCGGCCGCGCTCATCGCGCCGCACCGCCTGCCGCCGCTGGTACGCGCCGCTCACGCCCCCAGAGTGGCTCGGCGTCTCGTCCGCCGGCGCGCGGAAGTGGCGGCCGCGCGCGTCCTCGCGCTCCTGGTGCGAGCGCGGCCGCGCCTCCTCCGCGGACGCGTCCTCGGCGCGCAGCTTGCGCTCCTGGCGCTGGTCCTCTTCGATCTTGCGCTTGAGCGCGGCCAGCCGCTCGAGGCCCAGGCCGCCACTCGGCTTCGGGCGGGCCGGCTGCGGCGCGGCGTCCGCCGGCTTCTTGAAGATGAGCCCGCCCTTCTCGTTGCCCGTCGAGCCCTCCAGCCGGTGGATGGAGTCCATGGTGACGTCAGCTGGGAGCGCTG
Source organism: Pollicipes pollicipes (assembly GCF_011947565.3). Taxonomy (NCBI): domain Eukaryota; kingdom Metazoa; phylum Arthropoda; class Thecostraca; order Pollicipedomorpha; family Pollicipedidae; genus Pollicipes; species Pollicipes pollicipes. Next base: position 29,270,782 of record NW_023597034.1, on the reverse strand, counting down.
GGGTGCACAGACATGATGTGTTACAAGAAATAGTACAAAACATGATCAGGTGAATACAGATTAATAGGCACACTGTTTGATGTGTCTTGAGCTGGGGATAGCCTTCCAGAAACTTGTGGGTTTTCCAGGTAAATAAAACAATGACTACAACATATGTGATTAATCTCAAGACCTGTACTGTAAATTCTCATCCTTTGCCATTAAGGTGGAATAGGAAACAGGAAGGGAGAAATCTTCATCATTTGCTATCATTGAGGTGAAATAGAAAAGGACAAGGGGAGAAAAAGAGCAGAGAAGACAAAATTTTCATTGCAACTGTGCTGTAATTAATCTCATTATGACACCAATACACATCCGGTGTGAGACTGTTATAATATGCATGATGGCTTTTTCAGACATCCCTCCAGCAGTACTCCACAACCACCACATCTTCACTGGTGGTGCAATGACACATTGCAAGCCACCAAGCTCGAACAATGGCCAAAACGTATAATCGTCCCCTTCTTTGCTTTTCCCTCTTCTCTTTCCATGCATGCAGATGGTGATGATTATCATGCCTGATGATCATGTGCCTAATCAAAATGTATGCCCCTCTTCTTCTACCTTTGAAATATCACTCAACATCATCATACATAATCCATTCTGCATTATACTTGACAGCTTAAGGAAACTGGACCTGACTGGAGCAGCCAACGAGTCACTTTTAGAAATATGTAGAAACAAATTGTGGTTTGCTGTCTAGACTCTCATAACACATTTGTTTTAATAGGCAGATATACTTGTTATATTTCTGCCATGTATTTGACTATGCCATGTACATAGACCCTATTAGGAGCTATTGCAATATCTGGCAGGGATAAACACACTGTGTCAGCACTTGATAGCCTAGCATAATAGTAAATCACTTAAAAATGCTACGTATCTGCTTTGGTTAACATAACAGCGCAATTGCGGATAAAAAACAAAATTGCTATTAGGTTCTGAAATATCAGTCAGAAATATTTTACATATTCCATGCAACCTTGCATCTATAACTAAAAGATAACCCAGTGACAAATGTGTACAATGCACACAACATAAAGTTGCATACAGACAGCTGGATGCCTGGCCATACATAGCCACATGGGACCAATAATTCAAATAATCATGAAGTGCTATGGGGAAAGGAAGCATGGGAAGAACATCAGATGCCCTCTGTCCCCAGGCCATCAATCAACTCACACTGCAGATGGAAGAGAGACGATGCTCAATGAACACTGGTAATAATGGAGAACATCGCAGAACACCACACCAAACCCAGCACCTTCGATTTCCTGCACAGCTACCGCGTAATCCCAATCAGACAACTTGCACTAGCGATGACATACGCCATTTCTGCACGGTTAACAGCATAACGCAAGGCAACTCCTACCAGTGTGTTATCCCCGGGTCCTCATAATACACGCGAAAGGCAACTCCCCACGCGACCGCTTCGCAACCTACAACGCACGTAAACGTATATCGCGAAGGTTGCCGTAAGAAGCCGGTTAAAGATATGACCAAAAAATAGTCAGGAGCCACAGGAAATACTGAAAACAGAGCAGAAAGCCCTAATGATTGATAAGAAGAAGACGACATGCATTAGAGAACGCATACTTTAAAAAAACATGCCATCAAGTTGCAAAACCGAGGATTGGAGGCGCTACAGGAAAGAACTGCAGAACAATGGATGTCCTTCAACATTTACTCTCATTTGTACACATTAAGTAGGTTTAATTCGAAGACTAAATGCTGAAAGATATTCACTCTGTATAATTTTGATAACATGCAGTTAAGTACAGACTATAAATGTATGCACAAGTGTAATGCTCGATAATCACTCTGGGTGGTTTGGTGCATTCTTAGTATAGTTTGGTACTTACACACCATCTAAGTATTTACGGTATCTTAAAGCAAGACAACTATGGCGAGCTATCTACATTGCACACCCTCGTAATGGCGCGAAGGCGGGTGTGCGGAAAGGGAAGAACGGGAGCAGGGGTGTTGTTTGTGAGCAATTTGGTTATATCAGGGCGCTGGTTATATCGGTAGGTGGGTTCCTATCTCCATACTTTGCTCGTGACCGTGTGTGTATTGCCAGCGTGTAATAGTATATCACGAAGCCTCACAAACAGTTGTAAGCCTTACAAACGGAACATCTACAAACAGTTGTGGTTGCCATCCATTTGGAGGGGTGTTTTGTGTGATTGACTCCTTCATCATTGGTAGGGTTTGTTTGCCTGGATAGGCGGTTCCGTAATCAAGAAAAAAAACATAATTTTACCATAGAAAGTAGAAAACCTGTCTGTTCATCTTAAAAACTTCCTGAGCTGTGCAAGCTCTGCTTGCTGATTTGTGTAGGTGTACTTTCCTACCTAGCGTTAGAAAAAATCATCGCACACCATTTGTTGTGTTTAAGGCGGCACATATAAATAATCTCAAAACAGGAAACACGACAAATGGTGTACAATTATTTTTTCTAACGTTAGGTAGGAAAGTACACCCTGACCCTGATTTGCATAGCCTATTACATTGTGTATTAAAACATTATTTTGATTTATTGAATGCAATTTTCGCTCTTCTGTATGTGACATGCTATTTATTTCATGCAGAAAAAACATCTCTTTCAGTTTGGACCAGAAGAATAAGAACAATGGTGCTTGATGAGAAAACTGATAGCAACCTGCCATGGGTTGAAAAGTACAGACCAAAACAGCTGTCTGATTTAATATCGCATGAAGAAATAATCAAAACAAGTGAGAAGCCAAGCTGGTGATGTGGGTGTGGGTGATCATGACATCCATGTCCTAGATGCTTAGAAGTCTTACCAAGTTATTTGTTTACATTTGGCACTTGAGATACTTAAATTATGAAATATTGGAGTCCTAGAAACATTATGCTGCTAATTTGTTACCCTGCCACATTTTTAGTTGGCTTTTGTGTGTTTGCATGATAGATGTGGGATGATGAACGACCCAATATGCGGGGTGCTGATGGAGCAACATGTTTGTGTTAACCATTGACACCCAGGAAGCTAGAGGTATGGGCTTTGATTCCCATTGTGCCCACCCTTCCTGCCAGGGCGAGGCAGGCAACACAATAAAGCCCCAGCAGCTAAGCATGTCATAGAGCCCCAATGGTGCCAAACAACATAGCCCAATGGGCAGAAAGATGTAATATCCACTTAGAGGAAAACATGGCCATAATCAGTTTTTTCATACTTAACATTTCTCTGTCTTGTAAGCCACACATGTTTTGTAAAAAAAGATCTGTCTCATTTTTTTGTCAGGCCTGATAAATTGGCACATCTTACATTTGTGTGTGTTTTGCAATCAAGGTGTTTGAGGCAATCAAGGTGTACTAGAAAGGTGTCTCCAGAATCAGGATATGATTTCATTGACATGTTTGGTTACAGCCATGCTGGTTTTCAACACTTCTCAGCCATTTCTGCTTCTGCTCATAAAAGGCCATTGAAATCAGCCTGATTCTGATGACCCTTGAAAAATATATTTGGCCCATTTACCTTCCACAGAAGCAGAAGCAGTGTACCAAAAATGTATCAACCTTCCTTGATGTATCTTACATTCAAGTTTATCTGTGCAGTTGATCGATTTATGAAAGAAGATGCCCTTCCACATCTGCTGTTCTACGGACCCCCGGGCACGGGCAAGACGTCGACGATTCTGGCCTGTGCCAAACAGCTGTACAAGCCGAGCGAGTTCCAGGCGATGGTGAGTTTGTCGATCGTAGTTAGCAAACCGTGGTGCCACCAGCCTTCAGCAGTGACGTGCACTGCACCATCGGTCCCCGGGTGCGGGACGCGCTGCACCAACAAACCCCGCCGCTCTCCCGAGGTGCGACATACCGCTGCTGCTGGACTCCAATGTGTGTCGCACCACCGGTCGTCAGTCGGGACATGTCTCATCATCTCTCCTGTACCGGCGGTCAGGTGCTGGAGCTGAACGCGTCGGACGACCGCGGCATCGGCGCCGTGAGAAACCAGATCCAGAGCTTCGCCAGCACGCGGACCATCTTCAACCGCGGCTTTCAAGCTGATCATCCTGGACGAGGCGGACGCCATGACCAAGGACGCGCAGAACGCCCTGCGCCGCAGTGAGTGACCCCGGGGAACTCAAAAACAGCCCGCGTTGTAGCTGGCGACAAACAAGCGTTTATGTTGTGCGGATTTATTGCCAGGAAGCATTAGTATCTTTCTCCTCTATTAGTCCGAACAGTTGTTCCATCCATGGAGCGTTTAAGTATTAGTGGCGGGCGTTCTACTCCGAAAGTCCGTCGCGTTTGGAGTTATTGATCCCCCCCGAGCCCGTGTCAGGCACGTGCATCACGTGGCACACTGGCACATGAATGTGGGTGTGATACACATCATCCGTTGCATAACGCCTGCCGTGCACCGGCCGTCAGTCATCGAGAAGTATACGGAGAACGTGCGGTTCTGCCTGATCTGCAACTACCTGAGCAAGATCATCCCGGCCATCCAGTCGCGCTGCACGCGGTTCCGGTTCGGCCCACTGGCCGCGGACCAGGTGGCGCCGCGGCTCGACGCCGTGGTCCAGGCCGAGAGGTGGGCAGCCCCGCGCCGGAGCCCGGCCCCACGCGTGCTGATGGAGGGCCTGTGGTGTTGGCTGAGGGCGCTGCGTTAACCCGGGCGAGCAAGCTCCGGCTGTTGTGGCGCCTGAGTTGAACACGTGGACTATCATGCAAACCGCGTGTTTCTTGCTGTCTCGTTGATCCACAGTGTTGGGCATGTTTTCCTTTACTTCTACTTCTACGGGCCGGACGTTTCGCTGCCCCCCCCCCCCCCCCCCCCCCCTCCTGTGGAGACGTAACGATCGTGCTGCCGAGATGCTTGAGCGCACGTTGCAAGCGCTGCTGTCACCTGTCATTGGGTCCCCTGTCCCTGCCCACAGTGCCGTCTCGTCGCCTCACCGTCCCTTCATCGGGACCACACTGCCACGCATACCACCAGCGTGACCGCCAGCGACCAGCGTGACCACGCCTCTCATTTCCAAACCCCAGCGTGACCACGCCCCCTCATCACAAAACCCCAGCATGACCACGCCCCCTCATCACCAAACCCCAGAGTGACCACGCATCCCCCACCTCCGGGCGCTGCGTGACTCCCCCTCCTTCCACCAGCGTGGAGATCACGCCGGACGGGCGCCAGGCGCTGCTGGACCTGGCCGGCGGCGACATGCGCCGCGTGCTGAACATCCTGCAGGCCACCTGGATCGCGTTCGGCCGCGTCACCGAGCACAACGTATACACGTGCATCGGCCACCCGCTGACCTCCGACATCACGGCCATCGTCAACTGGATGCTGAACGAGGACGTGGCCACGGCGCACCGCAGTCAGTGCCACGTGTTTGGTGTCCGGCGCTGCGGTCACGCGCCGCAGCCGCTGGATGGATTGATGCGTGACGCCGGGCCGCGCGCCACGGCTTATCGATTGACGGAATGATTTGAGAATGATTGATCCGGTGATGGGAGATGATTTGAGAATGGTTGGTCTCGTGATGGGAGAGGTCGACCGGAACAGGCGGCTGACAATGTTTGTTGGTGGATGTGGCGGTGCTGAGACTGGGGAGTGATAGTGGACCTGTTCGTAGTCCGCTGGCGAGGCCGGTGACCATCCTCCGGGCTGCGTCGGTGACCCCACCGGTCGTGGGCGACTCTACAGTTCGTCGGTGATCCCACCGGTCGTGGGCGACTCCACAGTTCGTCGGTGACCCCACCGGTCGTAGGCGATTCCACAGGTTGTCGGTGACCCACCGTTCGCCCGACGCTCCTCGCAGCGGTCGCTGTCAGCGAGCGGCACTGACGATGGCTCTGTCCGCTCGCAGAGATCACCGAACTCAAAACGGCCAAAGGTTTGGCCCTGCAAGACGTGATAACCGAGGTCCACAAGCTCGTCCACCGCAGTGAGTGTCCGTCGGCCCGGGCGGACAGGCGGCCGGGGTTCCCGCCACGGCAGGCCCTGTACTGACCGTCCTAACACCGGCCTCGGCTTCTCAGGGCTGTAGCACGTCCCACCTCTGGTGACGGGGTTGCGAACACTGCGCCACATTAGCACACAGCCTTAAATGAATGCCACACATGAACTTGAACTCCAGCGGGGCGCCTGCTCGGAACGCGCCCCGGGTGGATGCCGCGCGATTGCCAGGCCCCGGCCGCGAATTTCCTCACGACGCCGAGCTGACGTTTGTAAGTCACATGCGAGTGCCGAGGACAGGCGGTGTAAACGGCGTTTACACGTTGCCGTATACGTTATACGTTGCCGACTGATTGTGATACTGATTTGGACACATTTGGCAGTGACAAACTTACGATAAGACTTACGTCATGTTTTTTATGACGTGCGCTGTTCGCCTAGTACGGATACGTTTTATGGCACCGAATTATGGTTGGTGAAGAGGAGCCAGCGACAGATGCGAAATACGTAGTGGAGAGCGCCCCGTGGTCGGTAACGTCCCTGGCGCCATCTGCTGGCAAAGGTCATTGTACCCTGTACTCACGCCCTGAGGCGAGGACCGCGTTCACGTAGTGGTCTCCGCGCACACCACGTACACTTCCCAGCCAGCACCATCTGCTCGACCTAGACCACCAGGCTCAGTGTCGTCGCCCGGCCGCGGCACCGGCGGCCGCTCTGACCGCTCGCCCCACCCCGCCCCCAGTCGACCTGCCGTCAACGGCCAAGACGGGCGTGCTGTACCGGCTGGGCGAGCTGGAGCACCAGCTGAGCCGCGGCGCCACCGAGACCATTCAGCTGGCTGGCCTCATCGCCGCCTTCCAGCTGACCAAGCATCAGGTGGCCCAGGTCGCCAACGCCGCTTGACGTCATCACGTGACGTCACCCATGTCCGCCGCGTCGAGTGCAGTAATAACACGTGTTTTGTAAAAATGTATGTTTCTGGATGGGTTTCTTCCTACCATGGTTCACAGTTGGACGGTGCCCGACATGAGACGGGGCGCAGAGCACGTCGGCTACATCAATTCTCACATCGCGCACGCGTAGTTACTAGATCAGCTGAGCGGGGGCTACACATTTGTCATGTGCCGACCATATTTGACGCCGGTGATGTTTATCTTCAGATCTAGCACATGAAAACATAGTCGGAGAACAGGGTGTCATAACAAAGTGATAAGAACACGCGAGGCAGCATGCGAAAATACATACAAACACTACCACACCTGACTTAAGAATCACAATCATTCACCACATCCCCGAGGCCAGCCGAGGAGACTGTTTTCATCAGCCGGCTCTTCGCAGTACGAGACTGGGCGCCCCGGCCAGCGCGGCCGCCAGCACGGCCAGCCCGGGGGCGGCTCCTTGCAGTACGAGGCAGGGCGCCCCGGCCGGCACGGCCTGCCCGCGGGCCACCGCAGCACTCGCAGCACAGCGCCGCGCTCACTTGGGCGCCACGTACTTATGCACCTTGCCGCCGTAGCGGGACACGAACTGGTCCACCTTGAACTTGCGCTTGCAGCCCTGATAGTTCATGTAGCGTATCTTGCCGAACACGGGCCGCTCGGCCCAGCCCTGGTCGTGGATGCCGCAGATCGACCACATGCACCCTGCGAACCGGCCGGCCGTCACTGGAGGCGGCTCGCGGAGAAGTAGTGGTCGGGGGGGGGGGGGGGGGGGGGGGCGGGTCACACGGTCGGGCCGGGGCCGAGTTCAGACGTAAGTGAACAATCACGAGCGAGACTGTAGCCGAGACGCGGTAGCTGGTCTGAGGGCGTTTGAACGAGCTGAACCGGGCAGACATCCCTGCTACGACAACTACGGCAACGACGCAAGATAGCGCCAGAACCACCTACGAATCAGATCACCCCCAGGAGAATCTCCGCTGAAAAAACCTCACCACTGAGTCCAGGAGTCCTGGACTCCCCCAGATCGAGGACTAACCAACCCATCACCGCCGACAGGAGTCCCATCGTCCAGTACCGGTTTCCACACTACCGCCTGGCCGACGGCTCAGAGCTCCCCGCAATCCTTTCCCCAGCTTACTCACCCACGTAACCGTTGGGATCACGGCCGTCCAGGGAGAAGCGGTCATTGAGGTAGATCGCCGTTGCCAGCGCCTCCTCGGGCGACGGCGTCCACTCCAGCACCTTCTTGGCCCAGTACATCCGCAGGAAGCCATGCATCTTGCCCTCCTGCACCATCTGGATCTGCAGGTGTCGAAGGCAGGGTGATGGCGGGGGGGGGGGGGGGGGTCGGAGTTCGGTGCTGGATTTTCCACCCGCCTGCGCGATGTCGACTGCGCGATCAGCACCTCGCACGACCCGCCCATCGAATGTGTACCGAGTGTGCAGGATTGGCAGTGGGGACTCGCCATCCAGATCACGATCGGTCCCCAGCTTCCGCACAGAGGCGCCAATCCTAATTCTGCCGCTACCCCACGAGCGGAACAGACGTTGACAGGCTGTAGTTTAACGGCAAAGCAGGCCAAGCAGACCGTATTTGGGCCAATGCGTCGGGAGCCGGGAAGAGCGCAGGCCGCCGGCCAGTCCAGCCGGAACGACAGGCTGCCAGCGGCCAGCGGAACGACAGTCCAGCCGCCACCAAGAGGACTAAGGGCGGGGCCGCAAGGGCCACGAGCAGGGTCGCAGGGCCCAAGACCAGGGCCGCAGGGGCCAAGAGCAGGGTCACAAGGGCCAAGGGCAGGGCTGCAAGGGTCAAGAGCAGGGTCGCAAGTGCCAAGACCAGGGAGGCAGGGCCCAAGAGCAGGGCCGCAAGAGTTAAGAGCAGGGTCACAAGGGCCAGGAGCAGGGCCGCAGGGCACAAGACCAGGGCCGCAGGGGCCAAGAGCAGGGCTGCAAGAGTTATGGGCAGGGCCGGAAGGGTCAAGAGCAGGGCCACAGGGGCCAAGAGCAGGGCCGCAAGAGTTATGGGCAGGGCCGTAAGGGCTAAGAACAGGGCCACAGGGGCCAAGAGCAGGGCCGCAAGAGTTAAGGGCAGGGCCGCAAGGGCCAGGAGCAGGGTCGCAAGAGTTAAGAGCAGGGCCGTAGGGGCCAAGAGCATGGCCGCAAGAGTTAAGAGCAGGGCCGCAAGGGCCAAGAGCAGGGTCGCAAGAGTTAAAAGCAGGACCGCAGGGGCCAAGAGCAGGGCCGTAAGAGTTAAGAGCAAGGCCGCAGGGGCCAAGAGCAGAGCCACAAGAGTTAAGAGCAGGGCCGTAAGGGCCAAGAGCAGGGCCGCAGGGGCCAAGAGCAGGGCCGCAAGAGTTAAGAGCAGGGCCGCAGGGGCCAAGAGCAGGGCCGCAAGAATTAAGAGCAGGGCCGCAATAATTAAGAGCAGGGCCGCAGGGCCAAGAGCAGGGCCGCAAGAGTTAAAAGCAAGGCCGCAGGGGCCAAGAGCAGGGCCGCAAGAGTTACGAGCAGGGCCGCAAGAGTTAAGAGCAAGGCCGCAGGGGCCAAGAGCAGGGCCGCAAGAGTTGAGCAGGGCCGCAGGGGCCAAGAGCAGGGCCACAGGGGCCAAGAGCAGGGCGCAAGAGCGGCCCGCAGGGGCCAGAGCAGGGCCGCAAGAGGGCAAGGCCGCAAGAGTGCACAAGCAGTGCAGGCCGCGGGGCCAAGAGCAGGGGCACAGTAAGAGCAGCCAGGGACCGCAAGAGTTAGAGCAGGCCGCAAGGGCCCGAGCAGGGCCGCAAGAGCAAAAGCAGGGCCGCAGGGGCCAAGAGCAGGGCCACAGGGGCCAAGAGCAGGGCCGCAAGAGTTAAGAGCAGGGCCGCAGGGGTCAAGGGCAGGACCGCAAGGGACTCTTGTCTGGCGCGAGCTGTCACCGGGACGCGAGTCAAGTGGCCCCACATAACCCGTGCGACTGCGCTTTCGTTTGACGTCCAGCCGTTGAGCGTCGACTCGCAGAGCCGCGGTGAGGACATTGGCATTGGCCAGCCACACCGGCACGCGACCCGCTCGACGGCGCGAGTGATCGTGACCGGACCGTGCTTCCGTTCGCCGTCGTCAGCGGCCACAGGCGCTCTCACCTGGGCCGCGTTCCAGAGGTCGTCGTGCGTCTGCGCCGCCGCCAGCTGCTCTCGGCTGTACAGGTACTCCCGTTTGTCCTTGCTGCGGGAACATCAGACGAGCAGTCAACAGGCGCACAGCTGTCAGCGACCTGCTCTCGGCTAGTGTCATCTTGCGTGCCTGTATGTTTGCCAACTGCTTCAATGTTAATGTCTTCATGGGGCCTGTCAGGCTCTCTGAGGAGCGCCACGCCGCTGGGATTAGTGAACAATTCGTCACCCACTACGTTATATTGTCGCACCTATGAAAAGGTAATCATCTGGGAAGACTAAATGTAATCATTTGACTCCATCGAACTTGACCATCTGCCGTCGTCACTACTGATTAAACAAAACAAAAACGTGGGCGGCTCGCAATCGCGTGGTGAGACAAGACAATGACTCGGATTTGACAATCGACGCCGAAGCGTCAGGTGTCGCCGTCATCTTAGCCGATCTCCAGCTGCCAGGCGGTGTCCTCCGTTCAAAACACGCGGCGTGATACGGTAATGCTTCTGATCCTCGCCCACACAGCACCGGTGCCTGCCTTTCCCACCCGTTCGGCTGCGGCGCCAGGACAGGACAGCGCAGGCCCTCTGCCGACCGAGTCCGTTCTCACCGGTGCGCCTTCAGCGTGTCGCCGGCCCAGCCGTAGGCGCCCTCCACGCTGTCGTAGTGCGGCTGGTAGTAGCAGAAGTTGTCAGCCAGCTCCCGGCGTACGACGGCCTCCTCCACGAACGCCTGCACGGCCTTGCTGTGGCGGCTGCTGTGGCGGCGCACCTCCAGCACCGCCCGCTGCGCCGACAGCTGACCTGGGGTCACGGTCAGCGTCGGTCAAGGCAGAGAAACTGAGGACGCCAAGGGCGCGACGAGAGAGCTTGTCACAGCTGGCGCTTCATGGGAGCTGACCTGGGGTCACGGGAGCAGTGGGTCGGGTAAGCGACTGACCTGGGGTCACGGAGGCCTCGGTCTGATGAGCAGCTGACCTGGGATCACGGAGGCCGTGGTTCGGGTAAGCAGCTGACCTGGGATCACGGAGGCCGTGGTTCGGGTACGCGGCTGACCTGGGATCACGGAGGCCGTGGTTCGGGTAAGCAGCTGACCTGGGATCACGGAAGCCGTGGTTCGGGTAAGCAGCTGACCTGGGATCGCGGGGGCCTGGGTCGGGTAAGCAGCTGACCTGGGATCACGGAGGCCGTGGTTCGGGTAAGCAGCTGACCTGGGATCACGGAGGCCGTGGGGCGGGTAAGCAGCTGACCTGGGCTCACGGAGGCCGTGGGTCGGGTAAGCAGCTGACCTGGGGTCACGGAGGCCGCGGGTCGGGCAAGCAGCCGACCTGGGATCACGGAGGCGATGGGCCTGGATACGGTCCGGGGGCACGGGGACGGCGAGTCGGAAGAGTCGACCTGGGGCCATGTGGGCGGCCGTCCGGGGAGACTGACATGGCGACGCGGGCAGCAGGTCAGAGAGACTTGGCGTCGTCAATGGAAGCAACCAATCGGGTGGCTGACCTGGCGCTGCACGGACAGCGGGCCCGGTGGGCTCGCCTGAGGTCATGGGGCACATCAGGAAGAACATGAACAGAAGCGCCCCCCCCCCCCCTGAAGCACACCCCGTCATTGGCCAGCCTTGTACGCCAGAGGAACGGAGCCGGGCCCGGGCGGCCACGTAGGCTGTCTGGTGCGATCGTGTAAGCCAAGCCGTCTGGTGCATCCAGCCCGGCTGAACGCCGCCCGCCAGCCAGCGCCAGGGACGGCATACGTCACCGTCGGCGAGCCCGGCTGGTCAGTCAAACCCACACTCACCAAACCGGGCTGACGGAAACGAGTTTCCTGCCATCGCGCCTAACAGTACACTGGTCTTATCACACGCTACCAGCCTCCCACCATCCGGCTCAGTGGTCTAGGGGTATGATTCCTGCTTTGGGTGCAGGAGGTCCCGGGTTCAAATCCCGGCTGAGCCCTTTTCGCATCCAACATGACTACACAGCTATGTCAACCCACCGCTCCCAGCCACACAATGCATACAAATAAATGCTACAATTGCACGGTATGCCTCCCGGCCCGTAGAAGCTGCTTCGAGTCGCGGGTTTTCAGAGGAGGCCGGGGTGTACACCGGCAAAACACCAGCAGCACTAAAATCCGAGCAGTGCATCATTGTTGCGCAACTGCTTTCACTGTAAAAGTCGCTGGAAATTTCATTTTGATTGCGCTTGTTTGAAATTTCCCCCAGGTCAGGTCTCGGCCGGCTGCCATACCGCTGTCCATTCCGTTGTCATGAGCCGTGCCAGTTGATACTACATGACAACAGTTCGAATGACATGGATTCTGCCCAAACAGCCCCATTCACCCAAAATCAGCCGCCACCACGGGTCCCGAATTAGTGTTAAATTCTCGGTTCCCATGATTTAGGCCTGTCTGGTCCCTCACCCATGGCACATATGCTCCAAGTCAAGGCAATGCACACCAAAATTGAGGTAAAGCGCATGCATTCGGTCTCCTACGTGTTGTTGCTGTTTCATCTTTTTTCTTGTCGAAATACACGCATATGGAGACTGCAACAGCTATTGCTACTGATTGCGGCCCGTGGATCCCTCCAAATGCTCTTCGCACCGATGCCCCGCCCACCACTGGGGTGCAGGAGCGCGGGGGATATCCCAGGAGCCCGGCTGGGCCATTGGTGCGATCGGTTTCCGACAGCTGTATCCCGCACATTACTCTGCCGCGCCGTGGTGCCGCGCACAGATCGGCCCCCGTGAGACGGCCGACATTCCAGACACGTTTTGAGTGTCTGAGGTTGGTCAATTCGCGGCTATTCGGCGAGTCCATGTGTCCTTCTCAGACCGTGTGGTCGGCGGCCGGCTTCAGGCCGGCAGGCAGTAAGGGCGGAATACATGGGCGGCGGACACCCGATCTGAGCCTTATGGAGTGGAGCTTCAGCAAAAACGGCGGAGGTTCACATGAGCTCAAGACAAACAGAATTCACAGTTATTTGTTTAATGGCAGGCGATGCTGCCCGATCTCAGCTATTAACGAATATAACACGTGATAGTATAGGCGGCAGCCACCAGACAGCGAAGCTAGGCGGGGAACAAGTAGAGCCAAAAAGCGATATGAACAAAAACGCCAATCAAAGTGGGAGGACTCCACATATTTTGATATCGAATTCGTGTCCCGAATCACCGGATGTTCAGATCCAGCGTACCGTGCTGCATGGGGCCAGTGGCACATCCTGGCTCACTTCCACCGAGCCGCGGCAGTTCGGCGCCGGCGGCACTCCCAATCGCAGCACGAATCTCGTATCCCGTGTTTGCCTCAGTCTCGTCCAAAGACCAGCAACGAGCAACACATTTTTTTCTCTGGTAAAGCTCACCCGAATTTGATGTAGCACGCCTAAGGTGCTGTGTATGTAGTATTACGAAACAATGGGTGCAATGATCCTGCACGGAAACTGGGGCAAACGCGAATCTCGTAGTTGTTTCTCTACATGGACTAAGGACGCCCAGGACTAAATTAAAATCATTAAGTCATCTACATGCCATCAGCATCTGCAGACGGCATGCAGTCCGATGGGATAAACTGCGAGGTTGTCACAAGGTTAATGCCGGAGACCCATGAAATGGGACGCGCGGAGTTCCACCAGAGGGACAAATTGAGGACCCGTCTGTTGGGACACACCAGATACCGTCAGCCGACAGTCGCCTATCAGCACATCCAGGAACGTTATATGGCGTTTTGTGACCAGAGGTTGTCACATCTGACCAAAACACGGGTAATCAGTACCTAGTTTTGTACCGGCCACGGATGGGTAACAGTCCTTATTGTTTTGAAGCTGTCTCTAGCCATCCCTGTCTCAACACGCCGGCATTCTCGGTGCCTGATCTTTAGACGCCCTGGCGACGTTTACATGGACTGGAACTTGCTTTTCAGCACGTTACGTTATCAACCTGCAGCCTGATTATCAAAGGTTCGTTGCGAGGCGAAAAGGCAAAAACGACCGCCTCGTCTTCCTGATCTCCATTCCGTCCCAGCATGCCCCAGTCCTCGCCAGATCATCGGCGCCTCAGCACCCTCACCGTGCTCCAGCGGTCCGAGCGTCTCAACGGCAACGGGTCCTTCGCCCAGCCCTCCTCCCCGCGTCCCCAGCCGCCCACCCCCGCCACGGCGTCCATCGCCCCAGCCCTCCTCCCCACGTCCCCAGCCGCCCAGCCCCGCCGCGGCGTCCGTCGCCCCAGCCCTCCTCCCCACGTCCCCAGCCGCCCAGCCCCGCCGCCGCGTCCCCGACCCCTCACCGAAGTGGAGCCAGGGCGACAGGTTGCTGAGCGCCTCCACAGTCGGGTCGTTGCGTTTGTCGGCGAAGAGTCGCAGCCGACTGCGGCAAACTCGTCCAGCTGGCGGAGGGCGGCCGCCGCGCCGGGCCGCGCCCACTCCACCTCGGCCACCGTCCGGTCCACCTCCAGGCTGCGCTCGGCCGCCGCCCAGTCCACCGGCTGCCGGGCCGCCACACCGTCAGGCCCGGCCGGGGACAGGCAGATCACCGCCTGGGGACGGGCGCCGAGCGGGGACGGGCGGCCGTCGAGCGGGGACGGGCGGGCGCCGAGCGGGGACGGGCGGCCGTCGAGCGGGGACGGGCGGCCGTCGAGCGGGGACGGGCGGCCGTCAAGCGGGGACCGGCGGCCGCTGCTCGGGGGCGGGCGTCGAGCGGGCGGTGTGACGTCATCGGGGGAATGACGGAACGCAGGAGCTGGCTGTCCACTGGGACACACCGGGAGTTGTCACAAGGTTAACGCCGCGGACCCATGAGAAGGGACGCACGGAGTTCCACCAGAGGGACAAATCGAGGGCTTCTCTAGCGGGATACACCACGGATATACTGGACACCGTCCGCCAGGACGCACCGGTGTCCGACTGACACACCAAAGCACAGCATACACCAAGGTCCGCCCCGTCTCCTACCCCACAGCCCCCCTGACGGCGACCGGCGCACTGACCTGTCGCTTGCCGTCCGCAGCGTGCGGGTGTCTGAGCACCGGCGGGAACTCCGTGAGGAACTCGGGCAGCCGGTCCATGATCTTGCGCCGGATGGTGCGGGCGCCGTACTCCTGCTTGTCACTCGCAACCCAGCACGGCACCACGTTGTGCGCGTCCACCTGGCGGAGGAAATGTGAACCAGCTGTCAGCTAATCCGTAGTCTATTAACTGTCCGTCAGTCAGTTTGTCAGTGTCGGTTTGCAGTCTGTTAGCTGCCAGTCAGTCCGCAGTCTGTTAGCTGTCAGTCAGTTGGCAGCCTGCCAGCTGTCAGTCAGTTTACTGTCTGTCAGTCACTTTGCAGTCCGTCAGCAGTCAGTCTGTTGAAGCAGTCAGGGCCTACCACCAGGCGACATCAGCAGCAGCAACATTAATAACAACAGGTGACAAGCGAAAAGGAGGTGACGTGACTGTCGCCTACTTTCAGCTGGAGTAGGACAGGTGAGTAAGGGTCATCAAAACCATTGACATGATATCCACATTCTATTCACCCTTATTTTACTGTAGGTGTATCCAAGCGGTGATCGCCCTGAGCCTTGTCATTCTATTCACCCTTATTTTACTGTAGGTGTATCCAAGCGGTGATCGCCCTGAGCCTTGTCATTTCTTGTCACAGGGAAAGAGAAACACAGCACACAGAGAGAAAGTATACAACGCACAGGTAAAAGCAGATTTACTCAATGAGCCAGCGATTTAAAGCGATCAGGCAAGCCCAGCGAGAGAACGTGGACGGCCACCGCAGACAGGCCGTTCCACGCGTCCTAGGAAGGCTGTCCGGTAGTGGGACTTCGCCACAGGTATCTGAGCTCGCGGGCACCACATCAAGGTGCCAATCCCCAGGGCTGATCTTGGGGACCAGTGTCCGTCGGCGCTGTACACGCCGCACGCTGCGGCCTCCCCACAGACTGACCTGGCTGACACTGACGTCATTAGGAAGCGCTTCGATGACGTCATCCAGCCAGCGGCGAGGCACCCTGAGCGGCGCGAAGTCGGCGACCACGGCACCCGCGCCGTTGTCCGCGACGAACTTGACCAAGCTGGTGGAGGCCGGCCCGATCAGCAGGTGGAAGCCGATCCCCAGCCGAGAGCACTCCGTCTCCACCTCCCGCAGCCCTGGCGAGGGGGCGACAGAGTATGGCTACAGGTGGCACGCGAGGGGGACAGGGCGCGGCTACAGGTGATACCACCACCCACACTGTTCCGCCTTACGGAGCCCCGGTGTGAGGTGCGAAGTACGGTGACAGGGGATACCACCAC
Organism: Pollicipes pollicipes; assembly: GCF_011947565.3. Lineage (NCBI taxonomy): Eukaryota > Metazoa > Arthropoda > Thecostraca > Pollicipedomorpha > Pollicipedidae > Pollicipes > Pollicipes pollicipes. The sequence goes on along the minus strand of NW_023597034.1, from coordinate 29,254,458 downwards.
CCACAGCTCCGCCTTACGGAGCCCCGGTGTGAGGTGCGAAGTACGGTGACAGGGGATACCACCACCCACACTGTTCCGCCTTACGGAGCCCCGGTGTGAGGTGCGAAGTACGGTGACAGGGGATACCACCACCCACAATATAACACCTTACGGAGCCCCGGTCCGGGGTATCGAGTACGGTGACAGGTGATAACATCACCCACACTGTAGCACCTTGCGGAGCTCCGGTGAAGGGGACGGAGGACGGCTACAGGTGATAACACCACCCACACTGTAACACCTCACAAAGCCATGGCAACACAGGACATCAGGCTAGCTGTTGCACACTCGTCACCGGAATCGAGAGGCATCATGAGTGACTCACCTTTCAACATGAACCCGTAATGTCTGATGGTGGCATCCAGAAACTTGGGCACCAGGCAGAAACACACGTGCAGGGGCAGCTTAAACTTGAGAGCTAGCTTCTGAGCAAACAGCAGGGCCCAGTTATCTGCGAAGGATGGAAATTGAAGGCTTGCTGTTGTGAACAGTACATTAGAAAAAAACACGACTTACCTAGATCTGCACCATTTATGCTTCTTGCGGAACGTTAACACACGGTCAGCATAAGAACTGCAAAATTTCAAAACGCATACAAAAACGCAAATACCGAAAGATAGTGACATAAAACGGATGTTGTAAATAGGCAAACGTTCCAACTACAAATCGGCTATAAGACGAACTCCTCCAACATATCAAATTGCAGAGATCAATACCATAAAGGTTCATGATTTCGATGGTGAACTCGTATTCAGACTATTTGAAAACCGATGTTAACACGTTCAGTAAGCTGAATCAAATTGCATCGCCAAAAAACCGCTCGTAGTACGCCTTTCCTCAGCAGAATGACGACAAAATCGCACCTATGTGCTAAAGCTTTGATCAGGTATTAACGCATATCGAAATCCAGCAGAGCTTTTCGTAGAGCCTGTGGCGTATGGTATATTTTGAGAACGCGTCTCTCAACACAATTTGAAAGACTTAAGACTGACATGTCTTACGCGCCGTGGGACGAGCAAGGTAATGACAAACGTGCGTTAACAACATGAAGGTAACATCAAAACCTAAGCTGATTGCTAATGTGGCAACCCACATAATAATGCGGCGCGTCAATATATTACCCGTGTTCCGGTTTAACACACCAAGAGGCAATGTACCTCACAAATTTTGCGAAACTCTAGCCTCTCCAAAATCTGTATCGCATGTCTTTCATCAACATACTCAAACTAAATCCTATTTGTGATGTAAAATGGGTGCACTTTTAAGCATTTTTACGGGGACAAAGGCTCCATGCCTCCAACAAGCTAGCACGCTCCGATACCGACAGCAAGCCCACATATAAGGATACCGGTTCAGGATAACCAATCTATACTTAGGTGGCATTTTGTTGCAGTACGTCACCTTGAACCCGCTGGTCCCTAGACATCCAGTACACCACGCTTCTGGCTTTTTCGGGAACTTCTTCAGCTGTGAGGATGCGGCACCTTTTCTTGTTGAATTTCCACCCCTTTTCTCGCAACTGCGAAGAGATCAGTATTCAGATATACAATAGCTAGGTTATATTAGCATTTTCAATGGTTTTAACACAACCTCTCAGTCGGGGGATCACAGTACGTCACAGTCAAACCAAAAAATGGCAATCATTTAACAACCTGCTTCCCTGATGATGATGATGATTCGGGCTTTGAGGCGCACAGACTACGTTGGCCATATGGCGCCCATAACCTGCTTCCCTGAATAAATGTTGTTGAGGTGAATGAGACCCACTTCACCATCACGCAGTTTCTTGGTCGAAATAACTAGTTATCATCGCCACTCATCGCTAAATGTTTAACAGTCCCGTCTTCCCAACGTTTGGGGAACCTTGTCTCCTTTATTGACGGCCCAAATTCAGTACCTGTTTCCTTTTATCTTCAATCTGCTTGTCGATTGGACAATCATCACTCTTCTTTTGCTTCTTATTGGGTGGTTCCGACATGGTTTCAGCCTGAAAGTATGAGCGATGTGATTATTGCACTATCACCGCAATAAGATTGCGGGAAAATATGATCCGATCCATGATCTCATAACTCATTTACAGCTCCATGTACAACATTTCGATGTCACATGCCGTGACAGCAGGACAAAATGTCACACGCGTCATGCCAAGTAATCATTTCATGTCCTTGTCAGATGCTCGTTGGACAAAAACGTTCGCATCGGGTACATCCTTCTGAGGGGCGCAATATTGATAGCGCTTCAGCCGATCTCCCGAAAGCCGAAAGAGAATACCGAGGTATGCTGCATGTGTTCCCACGTTGATTGGCCCCAGCAACCATACAGCGCGATATTCAGCTAGTGCCGATGTTTTAAGGAACTCGCACGCCCCGACATATTGATATAACTGTATTCCCTTAAGACACTGCAGACCAGGCCAACAGGCCCAAGCAAAATACAAAATGGCCATGTTACCAGTGCACATGTTTGTGAAAACAGCATCTACCTCCGGTGCTATCATTAGGAAGCATTAGTCCTGAAGCAGTGAATGTACTTAACCTCTTCTCTCCTCCCCCCTTCAATGCTTAACCACCATGTGATACAGTTACCAGCTTCCATCATCCGCCAGTCTGTTGCAACCATTCACATCTCATGCTCCCAGATTCTTTGGCCTGCAACTTGATACATTTTCTTTGGAATGCAATTGCCTGTAGGGATGCAAAATCCATGGTTGGAGTACCCTGATCCATAGCACCAAACAACCCCATTACAGACAATGCATTATAAAACATTGCATGGAGGCACACCAAGCTCTTAGCAATCATTGAATCACAACCTGACATTTGGTAGAAAGCTTATTTTAAACCAAGATCATGTCATGACAAAATGGGGTGGCAACAGAGATCTGTCATGATACTTCCGTTGGCGGCAGTCCCGTGCTTAGATTGCCAAGATCCAATAAATTGGCATGGCTCTGTGCCAGCTGCCAACCCAGGTCAATATCATGACACAGGGCTTCGTAATGTCACAGACATGAGTCCATGCTAGCTGTCAGCATTTTCTCATCAATGTTGGATCTAGTCAAAACACAATGTTTTTTCAGCCACTTTATTTGTATTTTCCTTCACTGTCACACACCATATCTCAGCAATACCTGAATATCTAACAAGGCAGCAGCAGTACCTCAGACACAATCTGAGCCACAAATACCAATTGGAGAGAGAATTGGTGCAGTTTCCTACAACACAATCTCTTTGCTGTCATATGGGGTCTCATACAATGCAGCTTCAGGCATGGCTGTCCACCAGCAGGCATGGTACATGCTCATCAGTTTTAAACCATGATAATTCCATGCATATTATACTATGTACATTTTTAAATTCACATTGCAGCATTTGAATGACAATATCTATGCAAGTGAGAGGATGCCTTCCAAACTTCTGGAATCAACAAGACCAATGTGTAATGTATATGCATGCAAAAATGGTACATTTACAGGTTGTAACATATTTTTGAATGTTTTATAATACATATTGGTCCAAGGGCACATAAGCTGATATTGCCAGGCACCAAATGCCAAACATCTGGAAGACCAGCAATATTGCTGCAACGATGTCATAACATGTATGCCATAAATATTCAAAGTTGGATGCATGTTCACTGCCAATGCAACTATGGCATGTCCTAAGGCCAAGGGGAAATATAAAGTTCTCAGGGGAATGTAGCCAAATCATGTTTAGGTAACTTGGCAGGCAACCAGAACAGGTAGGTGCCAGCCAGTCAAAAAATCATTCCCAGTGAATGCCTTTTGCATGCACAGTATTGCTGCAATGGGCCTCATGCTTGTGTAGCAGTACTTTGTTCAGGCCATGTCAAACTGTACTAAACTTCCAATGCTTTTTGCATGCATAGTTGTCTCACATGTTGGCTTGCTATGCACTGAAATTGGTATGGAGTGTGGACAGTGCACCAAACTCTGCACTCTGGAATTTATGGCAAACATGAGATGAATTTAACATGGTAATGACAGCAACATAATATTGTCAGTTGTCACAACCATCACCATGTGCCACATGCAGAGCTAACAACCTCTGCTACAATAACCAAAATTGGGCATTCATACATCAACAAAATATAAAAAGTGCAACACCTGATTTGACTTGCCGCCCAAATATTGTTTACAGCCATTTCTGACCTTATCAGTCGATTACATAAACTTGATCATAATGACCAGCAACAACCAGCCACACATGGCCAATCTAAATTTATTTTGCTCTTTGATTCGGAGCAAGTGATGATCAGAAAATCCCCACTAACATATGGAACTAAAACTAAGTCATAATTCACACACCAATGAAAACAGACAAATCACACTAACGAAACGAACGCGCCGCTCAACTTTTTGAAGGGATTTTTTACAATTTTTGTTGGTGCTGCGCAAGATTGAAAGAATATTTATAGATGAGAAATAAACATTTGTGTTATGTTTACTAAAATAATACTTCAGCTCAACAGATCTAAATCTTGCTTAATATATTAAATGATAAAAGACCATTTGGTGTCACTAGCAGTGCTAAAACGTTGTTTGTTGTTCTTAGCATTTAATTAAATTCCTTCTAGTCCTCCCAACAAAATCGGTTGCTACAATAGAAGCCAAAATGATGAAGTAGTGACAAACAGTGCGCAGCACTCGCACTACATTGTTGACACTTGGATGAGTATGAGTTGTTGGAATCCCTTGCGGACGCCAGGGTGGTTTGCGATCTTCGTTATAGGTGCACACATACATTTTCTCGCAGCTGGATGTGGTATGTCTGCTTTGTGCAGGAAGCAAGCAATCGATGTCACTTTAAGTTACAGGAAGATCACGGACAAATCATTGCAAACTGTTATACTTTGAATATCCTCATATAAGTCATATTTTTAGTCGCTATGTTTGAAAAAACTGACTTCATATTTTTAGTCACAATGTTTGAAAAACTAGGATATTAAAATTCCTGTGCAGATTTCTTCTTGGCCATATGTCGGAAGTTCTTTGCACCTAAAATACAAAGTTTGTTTTGTATAGGATTTAGAAGGTAAGAGAACAACAGGTTTAGTTTGTCACCTGACAGTAGTGTGACCAGATCTGGCAAATTTCCACCTTCCAAAAAGCTATCATTTGCTATGCATTCATGCAACCCTTGCTGGGCCAGACACATGCTGACATCCCTTCTGATAATCAGCATCTCAATACTTTGTGAATTTGGGAAAGTAACAGCACATGTTGTCTCCAGATGAGATAAGGGATGTTCACCAACATTGCATGCTTGCCATTGCTGCTCCACGTTTGTCTGATAGTTTTGCTAGGAATTATGCGGATTGTTGAACTGAGCACAATAAGCATAAAACATTATAAATTTGGTTGTGTGGGGAATAGTAAAACAATGATTCATTGCTGGTACTTGAACAGGCTAGTTGCTCAAGAGATCTGGCATAGCAGTGCTACAACATTCATAAGCAATTGATTTGGAGCACTGCTGACTTTATACCTCCTGCCCTGTCATTTTAACACATTACAGAATGCATATGGAGTTGGAGGATGTAAACCAGCACGAACATAATCATTAAAATTTCCTAGATAAAATGTTATAGAATGCAGATGGAGGTGGAGGACGTATATAAGATTGGGCACAATATTTAATATTGAAATGATTGTAAACATTTGAGAAAGCAACTACCCAAAATGCACATGGAGAAGGAAGACTTCTGCTGCACATTGGAGCATGGGTCACACACCATTTTTATGCTGCCTGTTGATGCAACTCATTGAGGGGATGAAAGCTGCTTCTTAGCAAATCACACAGTTTAGTTGCCCAGTGCTCACAATGTTCTTTTCACAGATGGAATAAGAAGAAAACATTGTGTAACATATTTGTGTTTATAAGTGAACTAAAAAAAACATTGTGGAACAAGCATCAGAAGACAGAAGTCCAAGAACATAGAAGCATGGCCACCATGACTCTAAACCAGTACTTAAGTCAGGTTTGTATAAGTCCAATGTTTTTCTCAGTTGTAATGTTGTAACTACTCACATAAGCTACCATTCATCAGCCTCACCTTGACTTGAGTGTTAGTCTGCCCAGATGCTCCATAATGATGTAGACTGATATGAGCTCACTTTGACACAACATTCCCAACTGAACTGTGAGCTGGTTGCTGCTTGCCATACTAACTGTGTTGGGCCTTGAGAGCTGCCCTGACTCCATCCGCCACTGGGGCTGGCAGGTGGGGTCGGCCTGGTCACGGCGGCGCGGCCCGGTGGCGGCCGATCTGCTCTCGCTGCGACACCCGCACGTCATGTCGGCCCGGCTGCAGCTGGAGCGGCCCGAGGACGAGGTGCAGGACGTGCTGGAGCCGCCGCTGGACGAGCTCGTTGCCGCCCACCTCAGGTAGGCGCGCCGGCCGGCGCCGTTCTCGACGTTCGGCTGTCATTTGGCGAACCACTCGCTGACTACCGCACTATACCATCCTGACTTATGTAGAAATCTGCGCATTGCTGTCCGCTCGCGCTCTGTTCTGCAGCCCTCGCTGTACGACCCCGGCCGCGCCACTCCGCGGTGGGTCGCCGTCAGCCGACGTCGGCGCGTCGGGATGTATGTCGGTGGCCTGGGCGTGGCTCGGGCCGTCGGTGGCGTACGGTGCGGACGGACGTGGCTACCGGGGGTTGGCTGACCCTGGCCCTGCATCAGGTGCCTGTGGGCCATGGCCAACCGCGACTTTGGTGAGGCGCATCGCTGCCAGAGCGCTGTCGTCTCGTGCTTCGCCAAGGTGTTCGTCACGCACAAGGATGATAACTGGGCCCTGCCGGTGATGAACACCATTTGCCTCGACCTCAGGTCAGTGGCGACTGGCTTTGAGGGCATTGGCACGGGACCTCAGGTCAGTGGGTGCGAGACGCGTCGGCAGTGGGCCTCATGTCGGCGGACCCGGAGCGTCAGATCTGTCTGGTCTTCAGGCCACTGGAGCCTGGAAAAGGGGGTAGTGGGTACGGAACGTGAGGTTGGTCTGGTCTTCGGGCCAGCGGGCACAGCGCTGTGCGTACTTGTCCTGTGGTGAACACTTAGCAGGGACTCGATACTGCACCAGGTCACCTCAGTTGTTTCAATGCACTGCGCCCCTAATGAGCTTCATAATCATTTACCCAATGTGTTTTGTTGTCCCAGCGTTGGTTGGCGATCCCGCGATCCCGTGTCATGTCTGCGGTATGACGGGCATCTGCGCCAGTACGCCGGCGTGCCGTCCCCGTGGTGCCCTTCCGTTCCATCGGATTCGTCTGCCGTGCCGTATCGTGCCCCCCCCCCCCCCATATTCTGACCCAGACTCTGTGCTGTATCGTGTCCCTCCCCCCTGTCCCCGTTTGACCCGGTCTCTGCCGCATCGTGCCACCGCCGTGCCCTTCTGACAGGTCTCTGCGTTGTATCGCGACCCTCCCCTTCCCCTTCTGACGGGGTCTCCGTGCTCTATCGTGTCCCTCCTCTTCCCCTTCTGACCTGGTATCTGTGTCGTAGCGTGTCACCGCCGCGCCCCTGTGACCCGGTCCCTGTGCTGCATCACACCACCAACGTGCCATTCTCATCAGTCTCTGTGTTGTATTATGAGCCTCCCCTTCCCCCTCTGACCCGGCCTCTGTGCCGTATCACGCCACCGCCGTGCCCTTCTGACCAGTCTCTGTGCTGTATCTTGCCCCTCCCCTTCCCCCTCTGACCCGGTCTCTGTGCCGTCCGCTGCGGGCGCAGGCGGGTGGCGCTGGCGGCGGACCTCGATCGGACCCGCAGCGGCCAGGGCCACCCGGGCGAGGTGCTCGAGAAGGCCGCCGAGGGTCTCATGAGCTGCTTCAGGGTCTGCGCCGGCGACACGTGAGTACCGCGCACCGTACCGCCCGCCGTGGAGACCGCCTGCATGCTTCGGCGCGTGTTAGATAGACGTAAATGTTTCTGGGAAACCCTGTAGCGTCACTTACTAGCGTGCTTCCGGTCTCGTTCAACAACCGTTGTTGATGGCTCATGAATGTCATGCTGTGACTGGTCACGGGTTGCGGATTTCTCTGTGGTGCTGCGCCGTTCACGCGGTGCTCCAGCCGCCGTTCACACGATGTTCCAGCCGCCGTTCGCGCGGTGTTCCAGCCGCCGTTCACGCGGTGCTCCAGCCGCCGTTCACACGGTGCTCCAGCCGCCGTTCACACGATGTTCCAGCGGCCGTTCGCGCGGTGTTCCAGCCGCCGTTCACGCGGTGCTCCAGCCGCCGTTCACACGATGCTCCAGCCGCCGTTCGCGCGGTGTTCCAGCCGCCGTTCACGCGGTGCTCCAGCCGCCGTTCACACGATGCTCCAGCCGCCGTTCATGCGGTGCTCCAGTCGCCGTTCACGCAGCCGCTGTCCGGCAGCCGAGCTGAGATGGACGACACAAAGCGCTGGGGCATGCTGAACCTGGTCAACCAGCTATTTAAGATCTACTTCCGCGTCAACAAGCTGCACCTGTGCAAACCGCTGATCCGCGCCATCGAGTCGCTTTCGTTCCGCGGCGACTTCTCACTCAGCCAGCTGGTCACCTACCGCTACTACACAGGCCGCAAGGCCATGTTCGACTGTGACTACAAGGCCGGTGAGCGACCTGGCTGCGGCGGCCGGGTCGGCGACCCCGGCCCTCGTACGATCTTTTCTGTCCCCGTCCGGTGGCCGCCGGACGAGGATGGAGGTCTTCGCCGGGACCGGGGCGTCAACAGTTCGACTGCTTGGAAAGAAACTGGTCCCATTTGCTCGGCCCATCTGTCCCGTTTGGTCGTTGCTTGACTGCACACAAAGAATGCTCGCCTTTCAACTGCTCCCCATGGAGGACTCGCCTAGCGTTGGTTCATCTTATGCGGGTGTCCGTTTGGCTGGTGACCATTTAGCGTGACTGACCTGCTATATCTGACTGTGATGCGGGCGGTTTTCAGCGGAGGAGGCGCTGGACTTCGCCTTCCTGCGCTGCCACAGGGCCTGCCGAAACAACAAGCGTCTCATCCTCATCTACCTGATCCCCGTGAAAATGCTGCTGGTGAGTGTTCGCTCTTTCTTCCCAGCGCCGAACGCGTAACAAGATGTAACTACCTCCGGGCGGCACGGGAACGTTTCTGTTCGAAGCTTTGTATTCAGTCCATTTTCACCACTAATGCTTTTTGCGTATGCATCGGATTATCCCCATATTATCGGGAACAAATCGCTCATTTCGACATAAAACCATGGAACCCGAATGCCATGTGGAAACGTGCACGGCGGAGAGGAGCTGGACCTTCATCCCCTGTTTCTTTTTTTAATTTAAGACTGGCTATGTGGAGTCCGCAGTGCGCTCCGTTGCCAAAGTATTGTGGCTGTGATGGGCACCGCGTGAGTTTTCCGGGCCTCGTTGCTGTTCGCTCTGCGCAGCGTACATTGCGTGCGTATTACAGTTGTGGCGGGCACTGCGTGAGTTCTCCGGACCTCGCTGCTGCTCGCCCCGCGCAGTGTGCGTTGCGTGCGTATTACAGTTGTGATGGGCACCGCGTGAGCTCTCCGGACCTCGCCGATGCTCGCTCCGCGCAGCGTACATTAAGTGCGAGCGCTGGCCGCTGCCGAGCTGGGCCGCTGTGAGCTCGTCCAGCGGGAGAGACCGGACCAGAGACGGCTGAGCGTCGCGCGTTGCAGGGCCACATGCCGCAGGAGCAGCTGCTGGCCAAGTACAACCTGCTGCAGTTCAGCGAAGTGGTGCGGGCCGTCAAGGAGGGTAACCCGCGACGTCTCTCCGACGCCATGGCCGCCCACCAGGCCTTCTTCATCAAGTGCGGCATCTACCTGATTCTGGAGAAGCTGCGCACCATCACCTACCGCAACCTCTTCAAGAAAGTGTCAGTTACCAGGCGGCCACGCCCGCAGGTCACGGTGGATTGAAGTGTTTTCCTTATGTTGGGGTGGCTGAGCCTCATCTCAGCAGCGTCACCTGATGCCTGCAGAAGTGAGGCTCACGGTTGGGTACAGAGCACCATGCGTTGCGTTTGCTACAGTTTTTTTCGGCCAGGTTTGATACCAGGGCTGTGTCCAAATTACTGCCCTGATACGCGCCTAACTGCTGGACATTCTTTATTTGAGACCCATGTGGTCATTCCATGGGGCAGGTACTACCTAGCTGACGTTTTACAACCCTCCACCAGCGCTGTGCTCCTTTGATTCCATTGTGCATTGCCCTCTGTCGCCTGTCAACCTGACTTGCTCCGATGGCCAAGCCGCTCTTGGTCCCCTGTCGCTGGCCGCATGTTTCGCGGACCGTGCTTGTGGTACCCGACCGCCCCCCCCCCCCCTCCCACGTCTCCAGTTATCTGCTGGTGGCGTCCGTATGTATTTTCCTGGCCACGTTCCCGACAGCTGACCTCGCCCCTCCCCCCCCCCCCCGTCTTCTGCCACCTGCTGACGGCTTCGGCTTGTGTTTCCTTGACTGTGTTTCCGACAGGTGACCTCAGTCCCCGCCTCCAGGTACCTGCTGACGGCGTCAGCCTGTGTTTCCCTGACTGTGTTTCCGACGGGTGACCTCAGTCCCCGCCTCCAGGTACCTGCTGACGGCGTCAGCCTGTGTTTCCTTGACTGTGTTTCCGACAGGTGACCTCAGTCCCCGCCTCCAGGTACCTGCTGACGGCGTCAGCCTGTGTTTCCCTGACTGTGTTTCCGACGGGTGGCCTCCGTCCCCGCCTCCAGGTACCTGCTGACGGCGTCGGTGCAGATCGACATCGCGCGCTTCCAGGCGGCGCTGCTGGCCACTGGCGCCGACCAGGACATCGACGCCGACGAGACCTCCTGCATCCTGGCCAACCTCATCTACGAGGGTCGCATGAAGGGCTACATCTCGCACTCGCACCAAAAGCTGGTGCTCAGCAAGAAAGAGCCGTTCCCTGCGCTCAGCGCCGGCGTCACTGTGTCGTGACCGTGAGCGTGAGGCAGGCGTGAGGTCAGGCATCGCCACCGGCCCGGGTGTGACCGGCGTCAGTGTGTCGTGACCGTGAGCGTGGGGCAGGCGTGAGGTCGGGCATCGCCACCGGCCCGGGTTTGACCGGGGCCACTGTGTCGTGACCGTGAGCGCGGGGTTGGCGTGAGGTCGGGCATCGCCCCCGGCCCGGCTTTGACCGGTGTCGGGGCTGAGCTGCGCGCTGTCGCCGCGAGGGACGCTTCGCCTGCGAGCTGTTACGGAGGTCGGCCGGACTAATGGCCGTCGTGGAGCCGCGCTGACAGCCGCGCACGCAGGGTCAGCTGGCAAGCTGACGCTTTCATGCGACTCCTGAGCGCCGCTGGGTCAGTGGGTATGTCCCCCGAGCGCCGCTGGGTCAGTGGGTATGTCCTCTGAGAGCCGCTGGGTCAGCGGGTATGTGCTCGTGCTGTGCGGTCGATGCGGTCATGCCATTCCTGTCGGTCGTCGGGCGTGCTTCGCTCTCATCTCATATGAATGCCCGTGGGATTTGAAATGTCTGTCCGTGTGTTCACTGCCCTCGCCGATCGCACAATAGATGCAACGCTCTTGATTCTGAGTCTGTCTCGGGCCTCAGCCCATCTCAGCCCTCAGCCCAGGAACACTGTTAAACGGACTGCAGATGTGGCCACTCGACATCCGAAATTGTGTCGGGTGATTGATACACGTCATTTTTGTACACTCCATCCCAGACCGAAGCCTATACAGACTCCGTCTCAAAGCATTGACGAACGCATCGACGAAGACAGGTCCGCTCAGACGGAGTGGGCCTGGTGCTTTACACTGCCCCACGGGAGCTGCCAATGACAGAGGCTGGGGCTGGCTGGTCCTTCATCAAACTCATCTGCCCTCAGCAACTACGTGTTCGGGTCTTCTGGAGAATGACTTGCTCATCAGCGAGCAGTTTTCGAGGCATATAAATCCCAAGCCGGCCAATTGAATGCGTGCAAATGACGTTATGACCGGCAGTACTGTTCCATTATGTTCCTGGATGATCCATAAACCACCAGTCAGACGTGGAAGGCTTTTAACGGCCGGTGATGACTGATAAGGGACGCAGCCATCCTTCTGTGAACTCGATTCATTCGCGGCCAGCGTTGGCCACACGCGTGCCTGGGCCTGGCGCGGCAGCCTCACTCCACTGGGGTAATACTTCGTGCGACATCTAACCGGCACGGACAAGGGATCTGCTCGCGGCTCGCGCGCGCACGGGTGACCGGCGTGGGCGGGGGGTACGGTACGCGGAACGGCCGGCAGCAACGCACTGGACTGCCCCTCCCCCCGCTCCTCCCCGAGCGGACTGACGGGTGCAGGCGAGAGACCGCGGGCCGGCGACACTGTATTCCGCCGGGCGAGACGAGTGAGCTTCAGCCTCCGTCCGCTGGTGGCGGCGACTGTTCCGGCGAACCGGAACCCGAAGTTGAAGCGTTCAAAATGCGGACTACACTGGTAAATACTGTTGCGTTTAGCTAACTGCACTTCACCCCTTGTGCCATGCGTCGAACCTGCTTTATGCTACGGCCGGAAGTCCGCTACGATGTGACGGAGAGCTGGAAGATCGCTACGGCGTGGCGAAAATATAAAGTGGGGAGCGCTGTTCCAAGTCGAGACGCCCAATGGAAACTGACCGCATGCGTACTTTATAAACGAGCTGAAAGCCGAGTGCGCATCCGAGTGACAAATGCTTTTGTGTTTGACAACAGTGAGCTCACAGTTCTGGGCTCAACATGCGGTCAATTTCCATTCCAGTCCTTTAAAGGCGAACATCACTCGCACATGTCGCAAAGGGCCAACAAATACAGCCGACTGGCAGTGTGCCCCCGCTGCTGCACCGGTCCGCCTCGCCTTCCCACCGGGGATGCCGGTCAGCGCGTCACACGCCTCTCGCGCGCATGGGTATCACAATACACGATCACACACGCACGTCCGAGTCCGACAGTAAGCGCGCGTCACCACAACACGGCCACGGCTGCGGACACCGCTGGAAAACAACCCGCCCGGGTCCAAGGCCGAGACTCAGGAATCACAATACGCTCTCGCCGCTCCCACCTCTCCGTTCCGGCACCGCACGGCGCGCGCCGCTCGCTCGCTCTGGGCCTGCGGGGCGCGGGCCCGGGTCGCTCCACCCAGCCACTCGCGATCGCTGAGAATCGTGTCTGGTGCGGCGCCCGCCGCCTGCGCCCGCTGCAGCCGAGGTAGGATTCCCGACTCCGCTGCCGGCGACAGTCCGCCGCGATCAGCGCCGCCGCCAGTTCGCCGCGACCGGCGCCGGCCGCGCCGCGCGCTCACTTGGCCTCCTCGTCGGCCTCGCTGGGCGCGCTGAGGTTGGAAGCGACCGAGTTGCGGCTGGCGGCGGGCCGCATCTCGAGGCCGCCGCTCTCCACCGAGCTGACCGACGGAGAGCCGCACGAGTTCCGCTTGCTCAGCCGCTCCAGGTAGGTGGCTGGCGCCCAGCCCTCGGCCGCCGCCTCTGCTGGACAAGGGGCGGGGAGGGGAACGTGAGGGGGCCTGCTGGGGAGCGAGGGGGCAAACAGGGATAAGTTTCTCCCGCCGCCAAAGCATTTGAGTTACAGGCAATGCGATCGTTGAGTCGTAGAGCCACTATTTGTTTTCGTAGACACATCCGTAGTCGACAGCTGGGGCCACCACTGACCTGGCGTGCGGACGTACCACCAGCCAGCGCAGCCGACCTTCAGCAGCTGGACGATGTCGCCCTCCCTGAGCGATACCTCGGACAGTCCGACGGCCTGGTAGTCGGCCAGCACCATGAACCGACTGTATCGGTTGTACTGCGAACAGAGTGCATGATTAGCCATCTGCCCATCCCCAGTCTGCTGGCTCTGTTATTTGCTAATGCCATCGGCGACGCGGAGCGCCGCGCCGACGCACAGTGTCATCTGTCGGCATCTGTTTGAATCAGTACCTCGGCGCTGTCGTGGTAAGTGTCGTCATCGCTGCTGTACTCGCTGCTCCAGCCGTCGTCGGGCACGCCGCTCGTCTGCGGCGACCAGTCGACGCTCTGGATGCGGCCCCGAGACGCCATGCGTGCCGCCGCTGGCTCGCTGGAGTTCTCCCAGGAGCTGGTCTGTCGTAGCGGTCTGCGGGGCGGGGTCGCGGCGGGTTACTACGTTCTCACGTGTACGGGCTTCACCGACAATCTTATCACACATGTTGATAACTGCACTTATTTGATAGCAGGCACAACACTCTGAAGGCTTGCGGTTTGGGGCGTTAGAATGTTGCAGTTATCAAGACAATTCTGTGAGTACGTGTTCCCCATGTGTTTATGCTTACCAGCATGTGTTTCAGCAGGGAGAACTTGTGTGCGGGGTAGACATAACTTACTTGTGCGCGGTTGGCGACATGACTGTGCTGTTGTTGCTTAAGCTGCTTCCCTTTTGGATCCTGTACTGCTTCATGTTTTCTCCCTTTAGATATTCGAGCTGTTCCATAAGCACCCGCTTTATCTGACGAACCTACGGACAAAAGCATTACTGAAATGCAAACGACGTTCATCGTTGACCGACTCCTCTTTAGCACGGCGATGACTCACCATGTCCCCGGCTGGCTCACAGACTCACCAGCCATCAGACCGGATAAGGCGCACCGCAAACAACCTTCATCAGACCGGATGGCCCAGGAACAAACAGATCTCGCCGACACGACAGCCTGCCGCCGCGGCCGCCGCGCCGCAGGCAGAGAGGCAGATCTGCTCTCATCGATCACATTGAAGGCACCACGAGCACACGAAATCCTAACGCCATCCGCCCTATCACATGACCACAGCTGCCTGCCCCGACCGTGCAACGGTCAGAAGACGCGGTGGGACGGGCGCGTGGGGTGGGGTGAGTGGGGTGGGGGGGGGGGGGGGGGCGCTCGGGGCAGGCCGGGGCCGGTACACTTACCCAGTTCTCGCGCTCTTCTGCCGAGCCGGCCAGCACAGTGTGCACCTCGGAGCGGCCCGGCAGCCAGAGCTCGAACTTGCGCGGGTCGCCCTTCACCGTCTCCGTCAGACCGACCTGGGACATCTGCGGGCGGGGTCACGGTTCAGGGACGCCTCATCCGAGACGTAAAGGGAGAGCATGGTCAGTAACGCTACTCAGCCGATCCCACACCGCATCAGGGTTTTATGGGGTTCTGGGTTCAGGTCATCGGGGCTTCATACCTTCAGGTCAGGGCGCCGCATCGCTGGTTTTACGGTTCAGACGGTCGCTCGCAGCAATGACAATCAGCCGATCATGCGTACAGGCGGACGCAGCGCCAATGCAACTGAGGGGGAGTTTGTTGGCATGGAGCTATGAGCGCAACTTCAAATATGTGTTCACGCTTCACACAGAGATGGTAAAGCGTCAACATGTTTGTGTAGCAAACAGTGATCACGTCGACCGCACACGAGAGGTAATCAGGAAGCGGTCATGCGCTGATATTACACGCGAGGTCTTTGATCTTTGCGTGGCCTTATTGGCACGACTTGCGTACCTTCAGACAATGTTTAAAGCTGTACCGGGGCCTGTCACCGCCCTTCTTCTTGCAGAACAGAACCATTTTTTCGTATAGAAATAGGTGACGCTGTCGGGGCTTCAACCTGCCGGAAACAGAAACAGTGTGCAGCTAAAATATCGCCCCAAGAAAAGCAAGGCCAGGCGGATGTACGCTGGGTCGACTCTCGCAACACTGCACGCTGCTCCCAGCTTAACTGCAAGTCCAGTAGCCGGCAGTTGAGAACTCCCACCTGAGCTCTCGGAGACGGTCCTTCTTATTCTCGATCCAGACGGTGTGCGATGCTTGCAGCAGCAAACGCCCCAGGTCCAGAATATTCCCCTGGAATACCCCGGTCGTCAATCCTCACAACTAAGCCGACGGGTTGCAGCTATGCTCACGCACTAGCCAGACCGTCGCGCAGCTGGGCGACACTGGCTCTGACCTCACGCTTTCATTTCCCGCACGCCTCGGGCATCGTCCACGTCACCGCTCCAGGTTTCGAATGCCCTTTCTGTATCAAACGATCGGAGCGGGTCCGGAGCATTCGCCCGGTCACACCGGCGCGCGTCTGTCAGGGCACCCGCGGTAGCAGGCGCCCGAGGGCAGCCGGACGGCGACGTACGCGTCTGTCACGGTACAGCCAGGGCAGCCCGCGGTACGCAGGCGCGCAGCGGCCAGAGGGCGCCGACGGCGACTAGCTCTCAGGGCACCCGCGGTACAGAGCCGCGCCAGAGGGCAGCCGGACGGCGACGTACGCGCCTCTCCAGGGCACCCGCGGTACAGAGCCGCGCCAGAGGGCAGCCGGACGGCGACGTACGCGCCTGTCCAGGGCACCCACGGTACAGAGCCGCGCCAGAGGGCAGCCGGACGGCGACGTACGCGTCTGTCCAGGGCACCCGCGGTACGCAGCCGCACCAGAGGGCAGCCGGACGGCGACGTACGTGCCTGTCGAGAGGCTGACTGCAGCTGGCTGAGGCTCACCGGAAAGCCGCTGATGGCCACCTGGTGCATGGAGTCATTGACGCACTTGAGCACGTCCAGCATGCAGGCGACGGCCTCGTTCAGTTGCTTGCAGCAATCTGGGTCTTCGCTGCAGTGCAGCAGATCCTGGAAAGGGACAGTGGGGATTCGTTGGTACGTGGACTCGGTGTGTTTCACTAGCTGGAGGTGTTTGGTGAGTACGATGGATTCCCAAATGAAAAAGCGCCTTGTGGTACGTGTTCTACGAAGGGAAATGCTAGTCCCAAGATCGTAACACAAGATATGCGTTCAAATTAGCTGAAATGTGACTAACTCATGTGATGCTTTTACAAAACCCTGGCCAGTTCACTTGTCTGCTACTTTGACTGTCGTTTAATTGTCAAAAATACATTGATCTTAAGGTAAAATTTTGCACCTATGTAACCTCATTTCTATTGAAAACTGTGGGCATATTTGTCGTCCTGAAGCAGAGTGATCATCGTTGAGGTACACACACAGACACACACATGGAAAACTAGACAGGGTATGCACATTCTATCCCCAACTGCATAGGAGTCCACACCGACTGCTCACCTTCAGCAGCAGCTGGTACTTAGTGATCCTCTGCACGGGCTTCAGCAGGAAGGCGCCCAGCGGCAGCTTGTGCTGCAGCCGGCGCTGGCACTCGATGAAGAACGAGTTGGCGTCGCCGATCTGCCGGCGCAGGTCCTCCGACGCCGGCTTGTTCTGGCAGTACTCGCTGTAGAGACAGTGCAGCGCCTCTCGCTGTGGTCGGCGACGGACGCCAGCGTCAGCCATACACGCCACAGCTAGGTTGGGGGTCTCTCCACTTCGTCCGCATACCAGCCTCGCGAAGGGGGGGGGGGGGCTCGACAGTACCCACTCGAGCTTCCAGACGCGTCGTGGCGGAGGCCTACTGACAGGGCCCGCCGGTGTGGGTCGTATATAAAGCACGTGTTCTAATGCGCCGGAGAGGCTGCCCTGTGTCCGAGGCGTGCGAGTGGGAGACCTCAATGAACGGATGCCGCTGTCAACATCGGACCTGTGGATGCCGTCGTCCATATACGTGACGAACTAAGCTGGTCGGTCAGGCCCGCTGTTTCACGTTAGGTGTCCATGTTTCGGTGCCGGTGGTTGGTTTTGACCAGACTACGACAAACGTGTCGGGTTCTGCACCCCCCCCCCCCCCGCATCATGATTAAAATGAGCGCAACGACACAGCACCTCAATGCGCCTATCCCGATCAAGGATGGCGCCATCACCGTGTCTGTAAACAGTACGTCCTCCTGTTCGGGTCAGCTCGCAGAGGCGCTCGGAAGACACCGACTGACCCGGTCGACGAAGCACCGCCCGACTTGCTCGGGCGCGCCGATACACTGCTCCAGGTCACGCAAGAAGACGGAGCTGTGGAAGCGCTGGATGTCGCTCATGTTGCCGAACAGCACGTCCGACTTGCCGTACAGCTGGATGGGGATCAGCTGCTGCAGCTCCGTCTTCAACATCTCGTCCTTGTAGCCCTGTGAGAAGAGGACGGAGTTCAGCGTGCGATGAGGAGGTAAGGACGGTGACGATTTAAGGCACTTGTTACACCCAGAATGCATCAGAACGGGGGCACCGGTACACTAGGACCGCCATGGTATGCAACCTGCTGGTTAGATGAAAGGCTTGCCGGGACCGGGACCCCTCACAAACCTTCCGGACACGTCTCACGTCAGCACACAGCTCCTCTGTCGCCACAGCATCGCCAGGCCCCAGACGAGCGACGCTCAGATTAACGTCTGCCCAGAAATCCACGCACCTTCAATATCTGGTTGAGTTCCGCGACGTATGTCTTCTCGGTGTCGAGCAGCTCGGTGAGAATGTGCTGCCGCCTGGCGGCCAGCTGCTCCGGGTCGCGCGACTCTGCCTCGTCCAGGCCCGCCGGGCACATGTTCTCCTGGCAGAGCAGACCCCGCGGGACGTCAGCCAGGCTGAGGCTATCCGGGCCGGCCTCGCGGGCTGCGCCGTGACGATGGCAGTGGGTTTGGCAGCCTCGCTCACGCCTGGCAGTTTGTATGTCTGCTGCGACGTGGGACACGCTTGCATGCCTGGTGTGACGCGGGACACGTTTGTATGTCCGATGTGGCGTGGGACACGTTTGTATGTCCGATGTGGCGTGGGACACGTTTGTATGTCCGATGTGGCGTGGGACACGTTTGTATGCCCGATGTGGCGTGGGACACGTTTGTATGTCCGTTATGGCGTGGGACACGTTTGTGTGGGACATGGCCGCGTCCCACTGGGCTTGACGCGGCCTACTCGGCGGGAAGGGGAAATGTCTCTCCGCCCCCGCCCATATATATCGCTCCATCCCGACGCATGCATGATGTACCGCATCCGGCGGGCGCGAGTTAATTGATCGGACCCCTATCAATCCCGGGGGCCGTTACCCGAGCGACAGGCCTTCCGGCGCGGGTGTCGTGTGCTGACCTTGGCCGACCTGCGCGAGCGGCGGGCGTCCCTCGGCGACCTCAGCTTGACCTTGTCCAGGGGCACCGCCGGCTCGGGGTTGACGGTTTGCACGGGTCGGCGGGCTGTGTACTTCCTCAGGCTGTTGCAGCGCCGATCACACATGGTGCGCACGTCCTCGATCCGCTGCACCACCTGCAGCCACACGACACGTCAGAGGGCATGGCACGGCAGATGGCGCGGCACCTCAGAGGGTATGACACGGAAAAACGGGACGGCACGGAAGACGGCATGGCACATCACAGGGAACGGCACGCAACGCAGCACGGAACGACATATCAACAGGCACGGTACGTCGTAAGGAAAGATACGGTACGGCACGTCGGTGCGCGTGGTCCTCAGACAGTGCGTCGTCAGATGACACGGCACGTCAGAGGGCACTGAACGTCAGAAGGCACGGCACGTCAGGGGGCACGCTGGCACGGTATGTCAGAGGGCACGTCTGACGGTGCGCCTGACACCCTCGAATGTCAAACGACATGGCTCATCAGTCGGCACGGCACGTCTCACCCGCGGGACGTCTGACAGATCTGCAGCGGGTCCACGGCACGGCACGGATGACACAATAACTCTGATACTGCTGGCTCACGTGCGCAACGCCGACGCACCATGGTCAGTAACGTGACAGCCATTGGGCCCCAGTGCCCGATGGTTTCAGCGGATGCGGACGCCGCACCGAATTCAAGCCTAGAGCTCAGGTCACGATCGCGGCGCGCCACCGACTGAGGCTCGACTACGATACGACACGCCCTGCTCTGACGTCACCGAGGACTCGCGTCCGAACGCTGTATGTCTTTGACTCAGTCGGTCGTAACGGCCAATGTAAGGCTAGGACATATTTTTCGTGTATGCCTTGGGTTATTTTGACTCACGTTTATTGAATTTGAAGAAACGCTTAACTTGTCATCTCTCAGAAATGCGGGCGAGCACGACCATCTCGCCCGTCGGTTTCGTTCTTATCAGCAGACATGGCACAGATAGGCGATAGACGCATTGAGCCTAGGCTGCACTGGCACTAAAGGCAGCTGCTGGGCTTAGGGGTCGAAGCAGTTCTAACCATGGGTTTTATCTGACCGAGCCCATTAGTTTTCAAGACGGAAAGTTCGTTACACTGTGAAAGGTGATGACATATACAGGCACGCTCGCGAACGCGCCTTAACACGCCTGCACGCCGCCCCATATTGACACCCTAGTGCCACCATATGACCCACCTGTTCCCGCATTGTCACCCTAGTGCCATCCCATGATCTACCTGCCGCACGAGCGCCGCCCCACACTGACACCGTAGTGCCACCCCACGACTCACCTGCTGCACGAGCGCCTTGGTCTCCTGCGTGATGACGTCCTGGAAGGCGGAGCGCAGCTCGACGGGCGAGTGCAGGTTGAAGTCGGCCGCCGAGTAGAGGAACTCATCGATCTGGGCCAGCGCCCGCTCGGCCAGCTCCGGCGCCGCCGAACACTTCTCGATCTGCTGCGACGTCAGCAGCTCCACCCCCAGCGCGCACCACGTGTTGGCCTGCGCACAGGTCGGGGCGGAGCGTCAGGGACGTCACGCGGGCGCTTCGGCCGACCCACCCCGCCCGTGAGGGGCAAGCTTGTCGGCTGCGACATTTTTCTCGCGTCAGTTATTTCAGACGCAAGGCGAATCAACCACAAGAGAGACGGTAAGGACTCTCCGAAGCTAGATGTGTTGGCTGGATTGTGAAAGTCGATGCGGGCGAGCAAATTATCTTATCCGCACGTCTGGCTGATCCCGAGTCCACATCTCGCTCTGCAGAAGCGCCGAGCGGCAGCGGGCCCGCCGGCGGGCGGCGGCGCCGGCCCGGGCTGATCGTACCCGCTGGACGCGCTCGTGCAGGTCGCGGCACTTGTGCAAAAGCTGGGTGCGGCGGCGCAGCTTGTCAGAGACGAGCTCTCCGAGCCGGCGCAGCTCGACGCAGCGCGCCTCGATGCCCTCGCTGCCCAGGTCGCCAGCGCTCATCTGCAGGTCCCGGCCGAACGACTGCAGATCGTCCGCCTGCCGCTGCGTCTCCTGGCGAAGGGGACGTCGCGGCGGTCAGCTGGAATCTCGGGCGCTGACGTCACTCACGGCGCTTACGGCATACCCTGCCATATTGCCATCTGGACTAACGTGATTTACATCTCGTGAGCACCCTCCACCTAGTAGCAGCTGGCCCATTATTAACTTAAGTGGCGTTTCATCGTCAACCGTTATCACCAGCCTGGAAAGATCATATAGTAAGTCCGTGGACGTACCAGGCATCGTTTCTGCACGACTGTGTGCTCGTTGATGAGCTGGTCCACGTGAGAGACAGACTCGCCGACATCCGTGGCGTCCGAGAGGCGCTTCAGCAGGTGCTCCAGCTCGGTCTGTAGCAGGACGAGCGTCAGTCTTCCCGCAGCCGGTCAGACCGCTCAGGAGCATCATCTCAGACGAGGTCTAGACGACTGCAGTTTGGACAGGCGATAAAAAGTTGCGATGCATGCAGCGACAGCGGTTCCGACCTTTGACAGGGGTCTCAAAAGATAACAAGGTTCCAGCCTACGGGAGCAGTCCCGACCCACGCATGTACGGATAATCGAACTTCAAATGCATCACGACATTGGCCTACTCAGTACAACCTGTACATTACCGCTACTTCGTGAGCTTCTAAGATCACTCTGGCCCTAAATAACCTTCCGCCCACTCTACACACAGAATCGGAGTACCGACATGCAGGGAAATACCCGAGCTCGGCATCGGTTTACGAGCGGAGTCCGCGTTCGCGAACGCCGCCTGGTTGTCAGGGCGACGCCGCGTGTCCCAGCACCTGGCACTCCTTGAAGCCGTGCTCGAAGCGGCGCAGCTGCAGCCAGCGCAGCAGGCGCTGCTCGTAGCTGCTCCAGTAGTTTTCGAAGCGCCGCACCGTCTCCTCCAGCTGCACCAGCAGTCTGTCAGCCACAGCGGGAGACGTCATGACCCCCCGTCAAGTGCACGGAGGTGGCGTGGCCAGAGGTCGGACAGGACATGACCGCACCCCAGCCGTAAAACAAACATCACAGCCAGTTGCCAGCCAGAGAGCCGGCGCCGTAGCGGTCAGAAACGGCGGGGTCCCAACCCCGAACATAAGCACCAGCCGATTCGGCTGACCTGTTGATTTGCATTGCGTGCGAGCCGATGTAAACCGGTCGATTCGCATTGTTTGCAGGCCTCGTCGCGGGCGCGAACGTCCATAGTCCCGACGTTCAAACACCTCATCTGGCGTCATGAAACCCGAGCAACGGCCACCCCAAACACAAACAGCCGGCGGCTCGCCGATGCCCGCGGGGCTGTCACGTCCGCGGGGTCACGTGCGGCGGGCGCCCCCTCCCAGACAGGGCCGCCGCCGCCGCCCCGCAGCCCACGGGGGCGGCGGTCCAGACGACCTTGGGGCAGGCGATCCGTGCAGCCTAGCCGCTGCCGGCTTCGTCGAAGGTACGGACGACTGCTGTCCGCTCCTTGTTGTTTCATTGGGCTATTTACTTCAATTGATGCCGGGGGATAGGGCAGCGTTTGAACAAGGCGTGACGGTTGGCAAGCTCTTTGTCCGCATACGATAGCCCAAGTCACCCATGTGCCGTTAAAAATCCACTCCACTTTCCATCTTAAGCAGACACCCCTTTATTTCATCATTTGGCATCTATTTGAGGGTAAAGTTTTTACCTGCGGTTTGTTTTATCACTTTCAATTCATGAGGACATCTTTGCACGCCACTTCGGTACCCGGCGTATCAGTGCCTCCCAGTTAATATCAAATGTGTCTGATGCAAGAAAGTTTGTAGATCTACTTCAGGCGAAGGTACGTTAAACAGACAGCTGGTGTTTGCCACTGCAAAGCTTATCAACGTTTAGAAGGACGTCTGCCGGTACCAGGACTGTGAGCCGAAAATGGAAGCAAGATAAAATAATCTACGTATTCCATTGCACGTCATTCTCCGGAAACGGTACGCAGAGCTCACTACAGCGGGTCACCAACCCAATTCCACCCCAAAAAGCAAAGACAAAACACCTGACTTTGCTAGAATGACAGTTCAAGGTGAGCCAACACATTGCATTGCCTGACATGGTTGGCCACCACCGCAATAAGCGCATTTCACACTTCCTCTGCGAAAGCCCTTCGTGCAACATGCTGGACGCAGGATGTCTGACCGAATATGGGTGAGGCCGCCGACCCAGCGAACCCTGTCTCACCTGCGCAACGCTCCGAATTTCAGCGACCAAATGCCACTATCTAGCGCTGAGCATATGCAGCGAACACTGACCGCTCGCTCGTCGCGCTCCTGATCACCTCTCGGGTACCTGTCTACGTGCGCGAGATCTTGGAAACATCCGTATGCCCCGAAGCGGTCAGCCATATCTTACAAAATGGTCGACAGATGTCTTAACTTGTTCCCCAGGCGTTGTCACTTATCGGGCCCCGAGAAAAAAAAGAGACCCCCACAGTCCCTGCAGCGACCTCGATACTCCGCAAGACAACCATGAGAAGACCAGGCGGCTATCAAGACGAACGCTGGACACAACAGCAGTAGCACCAGCTCCACCAGCACCAGTACCAGTTCCACAGCGGCTGACGTCACCGGCGAACCGGCCAGGCCCCCTGTACCGGCAGCCCACCTTTGCACGGCTGTGACGTTGATGAGCTTGTCGGGACAGTAGTCGACATTTGTCGACGAGCGCACCGCCGACTGGCGCATGTCGGCCAGCAACGCCTCGCCCGCCTCCGATGACGTCATCAGATCACACTTGAGCTCGGCGTATGCCTGGCCCTGCCGGCGGCGGTCGCATGCGCGGGTGAAACGATGAAAAGTTGCCTACAGGGTTTTGTGCGTGGATTGTGGGATGGAATTACGAAACGGTCGGTCACGGATCGGCGTTTGGTGGGATGGGACCGGACGGGTCACGGATCAGCGTTTGGTGGGATGGGACCAGACCGGTCACAGGTCGGCGTTTGGTGGGATGAAGCCGGACCGGTCGCGGAACGTTTGGTGGGATAAGACTGGACCGGTCGCGGACCAACATTTGGTGGGATGAAGCCGGACCGGTCGCGGATCAGCGTTTGGTGGGATGGGATTGCAGACCGGTGGGTCGTGGATCAGCGTTTGCGGAGATCGTCCCGTCAGGGTGGCCGAGACCGTGGCATAGACACCATACCGCCCACGATGTGGGCAATGCCCTGCCCGTGGGTATTTGGCGCTGGAAACACATTCCTGTCACCACTGCCACTGTCAAGCTCCACGATGTTGTCATTAGCCCCCAGGCTCACGTGCTAGCCGCACAACCTTCTGAGGGATAAAAAGTTTTTTCAACTGGCACCAACTGGCACCAATTGGCACCCTTCACTTTCGTATAATGGGCTCTGACAGCTTATGAAGGGGCCGAGTGAAAACATCCAATCATTTCATTAAATAATTTCCTAGTCATGTACATTTTGGACTTCAAGGCAGCAGCATACACTGCTTACCTGGCTCTTGAGCATGTTTTCTGTGGTGCCGACATCATGAGGGAACTCTGTCTGCTGCAGCCGCAACAGGAACTGCTCCAGCGCCGTGGAGATCTCCTGGGAGCGCAGTGAAAACTTCTCCAGGTCCTGAAACGGGCCGATACCTGAGTCGGGTCGGCAGAGTCGGGCAGCGACGGACGCGGACTGGTCAACGGCAGGTCAGTCTGACGCTGATCCACCACACACTGATCCGCCGCTGGCTGATCCGCCACACACTGATCCGGTACACACTGATCCGTCACGCACTGATCCGCCACACACTGGTTCGTCACACATTGATCCGCCATACGCTGATCCGCCACACACTGATCCGCCATACACTGGCTCGCCACGTACTGATCCGCCACACACTGGTCCACCGCTGGCTGATCCGCCACACACTGATCCGCCACTGGCTGATCCGTCACGCACTGATCCGCCACACACTGATCCGTCTCTGGCTGATCCGCCACACACTGATCCGCTGCTGGCTGATCCGTCACGCACTGATCCGCCACACACTGATCCGTCGCTGGCTGATCCGCCACACACTGATCCGCCACGCACTGATCCGCTGCTGGCTGATCCGCCGATCTGGCTGATCTGGCTGGCCGCCCCATACAGATTCACCACCATTGGTGGCAGGTTTTGGTACGCGCGCTTTAGAGAGAACTCTCTCGATGGCCCCAAATATGTTCCGCGCAGAAACAGGAGCGCAGCCCACACGAGGTGCCGCGCTGCGATGGGCGCCATCTCTGCCTGTCACCTCTCGCCGCAATAGGACCCCGGCATAGGAGATCGTCTGGACCGTTGGAGTAAGATCGCCCGTCACCGCAGCTCAGTTGGTTAGAGTGCCTTTATTCAGATTCACCCAATCGTGGCAGGAGGTTGGAGTCGCTTTAAGCGTCAGCTATTTGCCGCCGACTGCAATAGCCTGTGGCCGTTGGCAGCGGCCGCGCTAAAGGTCAGGTGACGTCAAAGGGCAGGATGGTTCACGTGGAGTATTGTGGCACGTTAAACATTCGCCACAAAGTTCTGCAATTGACCCGGAATACGACGACCGTATGGTGCGGTCGGAGGTCACGTAATAAGCGCTGCTTGGCGTGGACTCTGATCCCAGAAATCTGCACAATCAGAAGGCTCAAACTATAGTAATAACAATAACAATCAATCAATATCACAACGATCAATCAGTCAAACTGATAACAATCAGTCAATATCCTCTCTGACGGTTGACATGCGTGCAAAAGTGCAATGCTTCGCACCCTTCAAGCACATAATCCCACGACACGTATCGGCCGCACCGTGGCGACTGGACACGCGGCCAAAACTGGACAGGGGTACCCGTCGGTGCCGCTCTGCACGAGCGCGGTCGCGGTCGTGGAGCCGGGTCCGGACGCGTGCCACCTACCAGCCGCTGCTGGATCCACTGCTCGTGATCGTACGGGATGGTGCCGCCCAGGCCGGGTCCGGACGCGTGCCACCTACCAGCCGCTGCTGGATCCACTGCTCGTGATCGTACGGGACGGTGCCGCCCAGATCCTCGGTGAGCTGGTCAGGCGACACGTGGGCGTGCAGCTCATCCAGCGAGCTGCAGATGACCACCTACAGCGGCGGGGACACGAAAGGTCAAGCGGGCACGCCATGAACAGGCGCAGTGATACGGAACGCCGGCTGAGGCTGCACGCGGCCGTCTGAATTGTCACAGCCTGGACGTCACGTACGCAGTCCAGAAGTTCACAGTCTGGAAATATGGCCGGTTGACTGGATGCACATGGTTCGACTGATCACAGTCTGGAGACACTTAGTTAGATGGGCGACAGCATGTAGGTGCGTGGCTCATGCCACGCACCTACACGGCCGTCGACAGCGCGGCCACACATAGTCTGTATGTCTGTCAATGTCCGCAGTCTGAGCCCGTGCGGCCAGGAAGTGCACAGACAGGACGCCGCCGGCAGCGCGGTAGCCAGTCTGGACACGACTCCGGCCAGACGCTGCACAGCTCAGGTATGCGACGGCACGTCTCGGCATCAGAAGCACGCAAGGTCAGCCGGCCTACTGGCACACACCCGACGCTGCCTTCACCACGGCTGCGTTATTGATTTATGGCCCGGCTGGCGACAAACGGCCACCACTTCACGAGCTGAGCCCGACCGTCATCGCCCACTCCCAGCGGGCTAAACAGTCGGCAGCCTCGGGCCGCGGCCCAGCTGGCGCGGCGGCTGCACAGCTGGAGCTGCCGACGGCGGCCGGCAGGGGGCGCGCCCAGCGGGCTCAACAGTCGGCAGCCTCGGGCCGCGGCCCAGCTGGCGCGGCGGCTACACAGCTGCAGCTGCCGACGCCGACCGGCAGGGGGCGTCGCCGCGTCGGGCGTCAGCTGGCAGGCGTCGGACCGTAATCGGCTTAACGGTGCTTTGCATACTGAGCAGGATGGAGGGGTTCGGTATTTTGCCGCGCTTTTTCTCTTTTCTCGTTAAGTTTTATAAAGATAACAGGAAACACAGTTTAAAGACCTGCAACAGCTGAGCGGTCGGTTATCAGTTAAACATGCTGCAAAGTCCAATGTGGCCTTGCTGAGAACATTCTTGGAGAGTTTAAGCCGTGATGCTCCTGCCAACACTTGTCTGGTCACAATCATCTAATTGTTGCAGCTATTGCGACAACCACATGATCGCCGTAACAGATGATGTCTCTTGCTGCAACGATTGCGATGCTGCAGCGCTCGTTCTCGGGCCGAGACCCTCGCGTCAGCCTGCGGTCGCCGTCAAGAGCCATGTTCTCACGTCAGCCTACGGTGGCCGTCAAGAGCCATGTTCCCACGTCAGCCTACGGTGGCCGTCGAGAGCCATGTTCCCACGTCAGCCTACGGTGGCCGTCGAGAGCCACGTTCCGCGTCAGCTCCGACACGCGAGGCTTTCCGGTGCCCCCCCCCCCGCCCCCCCCCCCCCCCACCTCGGAATACCCTCTGGCGTCGCTCGGGGTCTCTCGTGGCCGTTGGCACGCTGCTGACCGACCGACCTTGAACTTGAAGTCGTCCCGGCTGAACTTGTAGCTGAGGTCGGACCAGGTCCTCTGCAGGAAGCTGGACGGCCGCAGGACGTAGCAGGCGGTGATGAGGCCCGGGAAGAAGGCCTGCAATCGGCCGCGGCGTTGCACGGGTGAATGATTCGACAGTGGGCCAAACCGCGGACGGCGGGGGGGGGGGGGAGCAGGCTCGGCAAGACGGGCTGCTTAGGCCCTGAGTATGTGAGGGATACCACAAGTCACGCGTTGGTACAAACATCACTCATGTCTGTGCTCACATCGAGTGTTTGGGGATCGCGGGTGTTGGGGGTCTAGAATACGAACCTATTACAGCCCACCCACCCTCCCCCTCAAAGACATCAGACTTATACAGTAGGCTCGATATTTCAGACTCCGAGAAGGCTCTGGACTCGCCGATCCCTGCGAACTCGGGAGAAAGATCTCTGTAACGATACGAATCACAGGTTCTTGCCGCGCGATGCGTGGATGCTTGATTTAGTCAGCCAGAATCCGATTTAGTGTCACCCGGTAACAACGAGAAATGAGGATCCCTAATGCTTTTTATCTTCGTCACTTTCCAATCAGAGAACACTGATCCAATGATGCTTCGGCTCATTATGTTTATCGTCAGGATCGATTCGATAAATCAATGGCGAATCCAGCCACCTCGAAGCACAATTCTTGATCACAAAAAGCTGACCAAACCAACGCGCCGCACACCCGACCCCTGGGAACACCGACACAGCAGTGCCGAGTGACCAGCAGTGTCGCAGGATAATGCAGGGGTACACAGGCAGTGCCGGGGAGAGGGGCAGTGGGGGGGGGGGGGGACACGGCGGTGCCGGCGGGGGCACTGTGACGTCACTCACGGCGATATGCAGCAGGGCGGCCTTGACCGAGCTCCAGCGGTCCTGGCGGCGGTCGATGACAAGGATGAAGCCCTGGTCGGCCTCTTCCAGCACGGGCACCGACGTCAGGTAGATGACCAGCTGGCGGTACTCGTCGTCTGACACCCAGCACGGCTCCGGCGCCACGGCCGGGTCGGGCAGCGTCAGGATTGGGCAGCCCAAGCAGCGGCCGCCTGCCGACGGCAGAGGTCGTCAGGGGGAGGGGGTCAGTGTCTTCCAGGAGCGGCGCTGCGACAAGGCTTCGGGGCAGCGCCCGGTCCGGTGCTACGGAGGCCGTCAACATCAAAAATATTTTTCTTTGCATGGTAGATGACATGTCTTTAAGGTGAGTTGGTTAACTTCAAATTTCAAACAGTAGCAGTTGTTAACTGCTCTGTTCGAAGCATCGTTCACCTCAGTAGGTTGAGGGATTAATTTCAAATACTGCGTCGCAACCATCCCACTAAGTCCTTGTAGCAATCAGACGTGACATTTGTGATACGTTTTCTGTGGTATTGTACTTATGCGGGTTATTGAATTCGCGTCGTACGCATTGCAGAAGAGGCCACTGTGCTGCCGCTCATAGAAGGGCCTCCCCTGATGGCGCGAGCCCGCCGCGTCGGGCTCGTTGCTGCGGCGACTGGGGGCCGCCTCTCCTGCCGGCCAAGGAAGGGCCTCCCCTGACGGTGCGGGCTCGCCGCGTTGGGCTAGGTGCCGCAGTGGCCGAGGCCGCCTCTCCTGCCGGCCAAGGAAGGGCCTCCCCTGACGGCGCGGGCTCGCCGCGTCAGGCTCGGTGCCGCAGTGGCTGGGGCCACCTCTCCCGCTAGCCCTCCGTCTACCGGCTTCCTACTGAACGCCCCTGCGGCCGTACGGCTGCACTGCTGATGAGCCTAGCTGGAAACGCGCCTCCACAGAGGTACCGACAGCCCGTGAGCACAGCCCAACGTGCATCCGCCTGCCGCTTCCTACGCGACGTACCGAGACCCGCGCCACACATACTGCGGTGTGGAGTGATCAGCATTTCGTGACGTCACGCAGTGCGGTTTGAAGCGGGCATCCGATCGCTTACTATCACATCGCCGCGGCTGCTGACCGCGGTTCACATCCACCGCACCACCGGCATCAGAGGAGGCCGGCCCATTATTCATGCACGTCTCGTCGTGTTCACGTACTGCGTGATCGCTCTTCTGAGTCCGCCGCCACCTCCCCTCCGCCCCCCCCCCCCCCCCACGGCCGCCCACCCGCTGCAACACAGATGCAGTTAACAAAACATCACAGGAATTCACTTTCTCCGGCGACTTTCCAGGCGTGTCTGCAGCTACCAACATCGCCGGGCCGTGTACGGTACAAGCTGTTTACGACTGGCCAGGGCTCCGCCAGTGGCTTGCCTCTCATCTCGTGACTCGCCACGGCAGCCGGGGTCTATTTGTGTTCTGCTCCAGCCCGACGTCGCTCGATGCACGTTATTGCTCCGCACAGTTGTAGACAGACGCCCACCAGGCTTCTAGGGACGCAGGCGCGCAAGTCGCCAGGCGATGACTGCTCAGAAACCTGGGCGTGTTTACCTGTAGCAACCCTCTCTGATCCCGCTCGTTTTTGTTGCTGTTAATCACCGGCATGCAGTTAAAAGCAACAGCGTCCGCCACGAAAAAGGGTGAGCTTTTCACCTACGGGGCTTTCGTTCAGCCATTTCAGAGTTTTTGTGCTCGGAGCCGCTGGTCACCCCGCTAAACGTGAGCGCATGACTGGCAGGGTGGCGCTGCTCGTCTCGTCCGGCAGCAGTTTTCCCCGTGAGCACGCCAGTCCCGTGGCGCACTTGGCAGCGTCCGCGCCCTTTCACGCCGCGCTTGCGCCGTGAATACCTGTGAGTCCAAGTAGCTCTGCCATGCACGGCGATCCGCCCCCCCCCCCCCCCCCCCCCCCCAGCGCGCACAGCCGCCCGCCATCGCGGGATATTGGATGGTGGTGCGCGTGGCCAGACTTGTTAAACAGACGTGGGCTGGGCATCCGTCTCTGCCTCTCCTCAGCGATTCCCGGTGATCTGTCACGCCCTCTGACCATTCTTCGCCACCGTCCATATGAAACTGCACGCTTCACATGGGCTCTCGGCTGCCTGCACTCCTCTCAAAGGCAACTCATATGTAAAGAAAGGTGTAAAGCAACTTTAAAGCAGACGTTTGCAGATAGTTCGGGGTTCAGGGACCGCATGTGTTCCAGAAGAAACAGTCGGTATCAGTGACGACACGTAGCTGTTGGCAACATTGTCTGTGACGGTGTGTCGAGGTGTTGTAGAAGTGCGTGTTTGCGTTACGGAAAGTCCAGACCTGTGCCAATCACGCTTCCTTGAGTAACACGGGCTAATGGCTTGCAAGTGATCCATTTGTGCAGAGTATCTCTGTTGGCACCTGGCAGCTATAGTTCATATCTGTCACCCGTCTATGTCTTCCGGGCGGCATTACCCCGCGGCACCATTTACAACTAGCCCGTGTCTACAGCTGCCAGCAGTCACCAGTCCTGCGCACATCAGGCCAGCCCGAAATTGCAACCGCATCAGTCCGTGTCTGCAGCCATCACCATCCCGTGATGAACGAGTGACATACCAGTGACGTCAATTCGGGCACCTGGCGGATCGGCGCCGTCCTGTATTTTCGATTCCTTCGACCCCGGAAGCCGTGAGCTGCCGGCGATCCCGGAGACGCTCTGCGCCAATCTAGCGCGCCCGACACGCATTCATCCATTTAAAATAGCAGCCCGGCCGGTGTCCTTCCATTAGCGTGAGGAGGGAGCGGAAGGAGAGGAATGGGCGGCGCCGGTGGCGGGCCGGCGGCGGGACGGAGCGGCGCGGAGGCGGTCCCGGTGGCCGCTCCGGGCGGTCACGTGCGGTGTGTCGCCGCGGCTGTCGCGCTCGTGATCACATCGCCGGCTCCGACGAGGGGGCTGACCGGCGCCACTGGTCTCCACGGGGCGATCACAGGCCACCGCTCCGCGAGCGTAGATCACCGTCCGACTGCGCCCGCGGGTCAGCACTGGCGAGGTGCCGTACGTGCCGCCTCCGCGAGTACTGGACGAGCGGATCGCTGGCGGGGTCCAGCGGGTCCTTCACTCTCCGTGTCAGTCATCTGGGGAGCCACGACCCCGCGATAACGCGAGGTCCAGCGGGTCCTTCACTCTCCGTGTCAGTCATCTGGGGAGCCACGACCCCGCGCTAACGCGGGGCCCAGCGGGTCCTTCACTCTCCGTGTCAGTCATCTGGGGAGCCCACGGCCCCCGCGCTAACGCGGGGTCCAGCGGGTCCTTCACTCTCCGCGTCAGTCATCTGGGGAGCGACGGCCCCGCGCTAACGCGGGGTCCAGCGGGCCCTTCACTCTCCGTGTCAGTCATCTGGGGAGCCACGGCCCCGCGCTAACGCGGGGTCCAGCGGGCCCTTCACTCTCCGTGTCAGTCATCTGGGGAGCGACGGCCCCGCGCTAACGCGGGGTCCAGCGGGCCCTTCACTCTCCGCGTCAGTCATCTGGGCAGCCACGGCCCCGCGCTAACGCGGGGTCCAGCGGGCCCTTCACTCTCCGTGTCAGTCATCTGGGGAGCGACGGCCCCGCGCTAACGCGGGGTCCAGCGGGCCCTTCACTCTCCGTGTCAGTCATCTGGGGAGCGACGGCCCCGCGCCAACGCGGGGTCCAGCGGGCCCTTCACTCTCCGTGTCAGTCATCTGGGCAGCCACGGCCCCGCGCTAACGTCGCCAGCGCGCCACATCATCACGTCACACCGCCACACCGCACCGGCACACCACCGCACCACTCCAGGCATGCCAGCACTTCTCTCAGTCCGTTTCAGTCTTAATGTTGGTCGCGACCGCTTTGTACCGCACAGGGACACATCAAGGCCCTCTGTGAGCCCGTTCCGTTCTGGAATAACACGAGCTCTTTGGTGCGCAGCCCACATCAGAGGCTGCCCTAACCACTTCCCATCCACGATGCACCCTTCCTCCAGCTGCGCGGGCCCGCTCGCTGACTCACATCCCGGTCAGTCCCACACAAAGTCGGGGGTGTCTGACCGACCCAGCGCGGGTGTCACGTGCGGCGGGCAGCCGGCACTAGCGCCACGGATAACGAGACAATTCCGGCCGGCGCGGCGCCGGCGCGGCGCTGGCGCGGCCGACCGCGAGAACGTGACGCCGGGGCCGCCGGGGGTGACGGCAGCGAGTGGGGGTGGGACTCGGCTGACGGTAGCTCCCGGTCTCGGCTGGGTTCGTATGAGCGTCTGGCCACAAAGCCAGTGGCCGGCGCTAATGGCCGGCGGTTGGTGTACAGGCAGTTCCCTGCACTTACTGTGCTGGCGGCTGACCTGCGGAATGGCAGGTCAGCTTCATGACGTCAGCTGGGACCGATGCACTGCGCTTGACGCGAGCAAGTGATTGTATTCCGCCAACCAGATTTAACGTTTGAAATACATGTTCAAGTAATGTGCTTATTACATTTCCCTCTAGCTCACGAACGACGCTGGATGTTGCCCCTGCTCCGCCACAGATGCGCCACAGCACTCGGCACCGGGCGAAAGCGACTGCTCAGTCTCAGGGCTTTACGCTGTGACTGCTCAGTCTCAGGGCTTTACGCTGGAGATTGCAGAACCGATCGCCGCCGTCTGTCGAGTTGGCTCGCGCGATGGGAGGCATGGAGTCACGTCTGTGTTTGAAATGGCTTCCTTCTCAGCCGCGGACGGGGCTGTCCCGCACGTCGCGTCGGCGCCGCGATTGCATTAGCATGTGAGGAATTCGTTCTGACAGACGCTGTTTCAATTCGGCCCAAATGGCTCAGTCAGAAAGCCGGACTTTCGCGTCGGCGGTCTCATTTCGCCCGACAAACGTTCGGGCGGAGGGAAATCCATTCACGGAATCTTACCCTGTAAGTTGTGTGGAATCCACTCTGGAATGTCGCTGGAATCCACAACGGACTGTTCATGTAGCTCATTAAGCACTGTATGACATTCTCTCCGGTATCTCAGTGACATATGCACCGAAATGTTCGCTATATCCGCCCTGAAACATCCATGCATTGATTCCTTGTGGTTCTATGAAACCCATTCTGGTTCGCATGTCCATGTAATGTGATCCGGAATGAGAGTGGAGCGTTTCGGCCATATTACCTATGTGGTCATCAGCAGGACAGCTACTAATGCGTTAAACCAACGGTTCGTTTGAGCAAAAGTTGAATTTCCCATCAAGTCGAGCGGGGATGACAAGGCATTTTCCGGACACTTCTAGGGAAAATCAACGATGTGAAATTTATTTGCTCTGATGCGCACGGGGTCGGTTTCTCGTAACCATGAGCGGCGGACATTCGAGTCAGCTAGTTACAAAAAAGGAAACGCCGATCTTTTTCCATCATGGACAATGCACATCACCGGCGTTTTGCAGGCGCGAGGTGAGGGCCCATGGATGAAAAGACGTCGCCAAACACATAACGATCCATCTGAGGCGCGAGTCTAAAATGCGAATGACTGTCTCGATCGAGGTCCGCCAAGCGCCAGTGCACCGCGCGCCACTGCCGTTCTCTGTGGCCTTTGGGTGAGATTGATGGTTCGCCAGGCACCAATAACCTCGGGCCGAGGTTAATGCTATGATCGATCTCATCACAATGCCTGGCAAA
Organism: Pollicipes pollicipes; assembly: GCF_011947565.3. Classification (NCBI taxonomy): domain Eukaryota; kingdom Metazoa; phylum Arthropoda; class Thecostraca; order Pollicipedomorpha; family Pollicipedidae; genus Pollicipes; species Pollicipes pollicipes. Next base: position 29,220,413 of record NW_023597034.1, on the reverse strand, counting down.
ATCACCAGCGACGACTGACGCGCGTAACCTGAATCAGGCGAGTGGCCCCGTGAGTGCACCTCGGTCCCGCTGATCATACGCTCATCAGGCCCGGACTGAGCCTTCCAGCCAGTTCAGGGCGGCCGGACTGCTGCACGCATACTCGCGGCGGCGTCGCCAAGGCGGTGAACTCATCCCCTCCCCTCCCCGCTGACGTTAGCGCGCGGCGAGCCGTTCATGAATGAATCAGCATACAAACGGACCGTGGCGCG